>NC_135784.1:212444427-212813593 GCF_051106095.1 Pogona vitticeps
GTCATGGCCTGGACCCAGGAACAGAAACTGCCATCTGGGGTAAATTTTACACGAAACAGTAACAACAGCAGCGAGCCCAATTATGAGGAGGACAGAAAGAATACACAGCCACAATCAGAGCTTGGAAAGTTCCTTTAAAACATCATTATATAGAGTTACAATTTCCAAAGGTAGTAGTTATTATGATGGTTACAATTCTAAAAAGAAACTCTACTTTCTTATTGTCTGAATAGCTATTGCTAGTCAAACAGACACCTATAGCCAACTGTGTTATAAAATCAGAACGCTACAACCTGCTGGCATAAGGTACAAAGCCTATATTGGTAAGGAGGCCACATGTAACCCATAGACAATTACACTTATTACATTAGAATTGTAACTTCAGGCTCTTCCACATGAAACAAGCATTCCATTCTCCTTTCTACTGGTGAATCATGAAGGAACATGGAACTTACTGGGACTCACATCGAAACTTTCTCTTTAAAAAGACACTTCTTTTCAAGAAACTGCTCCTCTTTAGGACAGTTTAAACAATTCTTTTTTAAAATAGTGAACAACACCATGACTCTGATGCAGTCTTTCTCCTAGATTTCCCTCTCTCCCATTTAATACTAAATTGTAATCTTCTAATTAGGACATTCTCACTGGACCTAATTCAAACAAGTGGAAGTGCCACAGCACATTGTTGTTGTTGCTGTTGTTTTTATGATTTGGGTGTTTTTATGCTTGTAGATATGTATCTGTTTTCAATTGTTGTTAGCTGCCTAGAGTTGTGGCTTGTGACTAGATGGGTGGGATATGAATATAACAAACAAGCAAAGCACCCACCTACCCAAGAAAATGCAAAGGAAACAGCAAAGCAAAACAAAACAAGAATTAAAAAACATAAACTTCTGGCAGGGACAAAAATCCTCTATAACAGTGGCCCCCAACCTTGGGCCTCCAGATGTTCTTGGACTTCAACTCCCAGAAATCCTGGCCAACAGAGGTGGTGGTGTAGGCTTCTGGGAGTTGTAGTCCAAGAACATCTGGAGGCCGAAGGTTGGGGACCACTGCTCTAGAAGATCAATGGAAAAGCCATTGACAAATTGAGGCAAACCTTATACAATCCTGCTGGTGGGGAAAATACCCCTTACCTGAAATCACTGATGAACCAGCTACTTTTACTACAACAAATGATCCCTCTAGATCAGTGGTCCCCAACCTTGGGCCTCCAGATGTTCTTGGACTACAACTCCCAGAAGCCTTCACCACCACCTCTGCTGGCCAGGATTTCTGGGAGTTGAAGTCCAAGAACATCTGGAGGCCCAAGGTTGGAGACCACTACTCTAGATCACTGGTTCTTAACCTTTGTTACTCAGATGTTTTTGGACTGCAACTCCCAGAAGCCTTTGCCATCAGCTGTGCTGGCTGGGGTTTCTGGGAATTGCAGTTCAAAAACACATGAGTAACAAAGGTTAAGAACCACTGCTCTAGATAAGCCTTAGTTACTCCAGCAACAACAATGGTGTAACAAGAGGTTTGTAAAAAAAATGCAGTCCTGAACATGTACTGTACATTGTACTTTAAACCTGAGATTTCAATACTCACAGTACTGAAAGTCACTGTGAAACAATCAGCCAGTTCTCCAAGTCAAGTCTGAAAGCAAGGTCAATGAACATTACTTTGCAAAAGAACTTCTTTCATACATAACACTTGGGTATGGGGATAAAGAACTGGAAAGGAAACAAAAACAGAAGAAAGGGGGAAAAAGCTTCTTAGAGTCCTAAAGTGTGGATAGAGCAAATTGGTTACCTGCATTTTATGCTCATGGCATTTTGCTACCTTAGTAATTTACCATGGGACCAGTTAGCTGTTACAACAGGAGCAAAGGACCAAGTCAAAATATTAACAAAGGATTTGTTTTGGCAAGTTTAGATATTTTAAAGAATGACATGGGGATTCTATGGAAAATGGCATCCATATGCTGAGTTCTTTCAATTTTATGCTACTACCGAACCTTCAATTACTGTGTTTGAAATGAGTTGACAGAAGGATGACATCTGTAAATTAGAGCATTTGCTCCTGTAAAAGCTAGGAAATCTTTCCTTTTTTTATAATATGATTACATGGTGTGTTTCAAAACCATGCCTGTTCACCTTATTGGCCATCACTACCAGCAGTGCTGATATGTAGAGCCTGACAGCATAACAGCGCAGAGCCAGGCCTGGCCCTAAGAAGTATTGCAACCTAAGTAAGGGGTGCTTTCACGCCAGTCACATGGTCAGTTTTGTAGGGCCACCTAAAGGTTTTATGGGGCCTGGAATTGGTATGTTTTGAGGGCCCTGTTGCTTTCCCCCACCAGAGTTCCATACATATATGTACAAGTCATTTTTCACTTAGGGCAGATGACATCGAAATGGATAATAAAAATGACGCTTCAGACACTTTTCCTCATCCCACTGCAGAGCAGTCCATTGGCTCAGGATAAGTGCCTTCATTTTGTTGGATGCCTCAGCATTATTTGATGACCCTTAGTGGGCAAGGTTAGTCAACAAAAGAGTGAGAAAAGCTGCAATGGGATATAATCTCAAAAATGATAGAATGATGTCAATACGAATCCAAGGCAGGCCTTTCAACATCACAATAATCCAAGTTTATGCACCAACCACCATTTCTGAGGAGACTGAAATTGAACAATTTTATGAAGATTTACAACACCTTCTAGAACTGACACCATAGAAAGATGTTCTCATTCTGAGGGACTGGAATGCTAAAGTAGGGAGCCAAGAGATAAAAGGAACAACAGGGAAGTTTGGCCTTGGAGTTCAAAACAAAGCAGGGCAAAGGCTGAGTTTTGTCAAGAGACCAAGCTGGTCATCACAAACACTCTTTTCCAACAACACAAGAGGTGACTCTATACATGGAAATCACCAGATGGGCAATATCGAAATCAATTGATTTTATTCTCTGCAGCCAAAGATGGAGAAGATCTATACAATCAGCAAAAACAAGACCTGGAGCTGACTGGCTCTGATCATCAGCTTCTCATAGCAAAATTCAAGCTTAAACTGAAAAGAGTATGAAAAACCCCTGGGCCACTCAGGTATAATCTAAACCAAATCCCTTATGAATACACAGTGGAAGTAAAGAACAGATTTGAGGAACGAGATTCGGTGGACAGAGTGCCTGAAGAAATTTGGATAGAGGCTCGTAACATTGTACAGGAGGCAGCAACAAAAACCATCCCAAAGAAAAGGAAATGCAAGAAAGCAAAGTGGCTGTCCAACGAGGCCTTACAAATACCACAGAGGAGAAGGGAAACAAAATGCAAGGGAGATAGGGAAAGTTAGAGAAAATTGAATGCAGACTTCCAAAGAATAGCAAGGAGAGACAGAGGGCCTTCTTAAATCAACAATGCAAAGAAATAGAGGAAAATAACAGAAAAGGCAAAATCAGAGATCTGTTCAGGAAAATTGGAGATTTTCGAGGAACATTTTGTGCAAAGATGGACATGATAAAGGACAAAAATGGGAGGGACCTAACAGAAGCAGAAGACATCAAGAAGAGGTGGCAAGAATACACAGAGGAATTATATCAGAAAGATTTGGATATCCCGGACAACCCAGACAATGTAGTTGCTGACCTTGAGCCAGATATCCTGGAGAGTGAAGTCAAGTGGGCCTTAGAATGCATGGCTAACAACAAGGCCAGTGGAGGTGATGGCATTCCAGTGGAACTATTTAAAATCTTAAAAGATGATGCTGTTAAGGTGCTACATTCAATATGCCAGCAAGTTTGGAAAACTCAACAGTGGCCAGAGGATTGGAAAAGATCAGTCTACATCCCAATCCCAAAGAAGGGCAGTGCCAAAGAATGCTCCAACTACCATACAATTGCAATCATTTCCCATGCTAGCAAGGTTATGCTCAAAATCCTCCAAGGTAGGCTTCAGCAGTATGTGGACCGAGAACTCGCAGAAGTACAAGCTGGATTCCGAAGGGGCAGAGGAACTAGAGATCAAATCGCTAACATGCACTGGATTATAGAGAAAGCCAGAGAGTTCCAGAAAAATATCTACTTCTGCTTCATTGACTACGCAAAAGCCTTTGACTGTGTGGAGCACAGCAAACTATGGCAAGTCCTTAAAGAAATGGGAGTGCCTGACCACCTTATCTATCTACTGAGAAACCTATATGTGGGACAGGAAGCAACAGTTAGAACTGGATATGGAACAACTGATTGGTTCAAAATTGGGAAAGGAGTACGACAAGGCTGTATATTGTCTCCCTGCTTATTTAACTTATATGCAGAATACATCATGCGAAAGGCTGGACTGGAGGAATCCGAAGCCGGAATCAAGATTGCCGGAAGAAATATCAGCAACCTCCGATATGCAGATGATACCACTCTGATGGCAGAAAGTGAAGAGGAATTAAAGAACCTCGTAATGAGGGTGAAAGAGGAGAGTGCAAAAAACGGTCTGAAACTCAACATCAAAAAAACTAAGATCATGGCCACTGGTCCCATCACCTCCTGGGAAATAGAAGGGGAAGATATGGAGGCAGTGACAGATTTCACTTTCTTGGGCTCTATGATCACTGCAGATGGAGACAGCAGCCACGAAATTAAAAGACGCCTGCTTCTTGGAAGGAAAGCAATGACAAACCTTGACAGCATCTTAAAAAGCAGAGACATCACCTTGCCAACAAAAGTCCGAATAGTCAAAGCTATGGTTTTTCCTGTAGTGATGTATGGAAGTCAGAGCTGGACCATAAAGAAAGCTGACTGCCAAAGAATTGATGCCTTTGAATTGTGGTGCTGGAGGAGACTCTTGAGAGTCCTCTGGACTGCAAGGAGAACAAACCTATCAATTCTAAAGGAAATCAACCCTGAGTCTGCACTGGAAGGACATATCCTGAAGCTGAGGCTCCAGTACTTTGGCCATCTCATGAGAAGAGAAGACTCTTTGGAAAAGACCTTGATGTTAGGAAAGTGTGACGGCAAGAGGCGAAGGGGACGACAGAGGATGAGATGGCTGGACAGTGTCTGTGAAGCAACCAACATGAAATTGACACAACTACGGGAGGCAGTGGAGGATAGGAGGGCCTGGCGTGCTCTGGTCAATGGGGTCATGAAGAGTCGGACACGACTAAACAACTAGATGACGACGAGTGGGCAGGGTGACTGCTCAGCTCACGCATCCGTAAGGTATGGGAAAAATGTTCCTACATTTTATAGCAAGCAAATTCAGCACTGGCATGATGTTTTCATGATGTCTTTTCCTCACCCAGGATAAAGAGCTTCCCCAAAACATTAAGGTCAATATTTCTAGAATAGACTCAGTTTACTGCTGGATTAAAAGTTGTTCAAGATGACACACACACCAACCCCCAAACCATGTGACTTTAAACCTACTTCAGCAATCTTAATTCAGCTTTTAATTAACTTCCATAATTGAGCCCTGAAACTTTTTGTAAATATAGCTATAAAAATTCTGAGCTCTAATTGTGAATTATTTTGGTTATAATACTATCAATCAGTTTAAGATTTATACTGCTTACATTTTAGTTTTAAATTGTTATTCTTAATCAGAAGTAGGAAGGGACAAACTGGCTGATATTCCTTTCTTGTTATTCCATATTTTAACATTCAAATACATTGTGACATGTTTATGAGTGGATTTGCAAGTTTCACTGAATTGAACTAAATTTTTACCCATTCATTTCAGCCAATAAGTACAGCTATTCTTAACTTGCAGAGCACTGTATTGTACCTGTCTGCCAAAAAGCTCACAAATATTTGAAGTCTTTGGTTCTCCCACAACCATTTCTGTTAAAGATCTCATCCTAAGTAAAACCTTTTCCAGATTAAGAAATATGTGTGTAACGGCCTCCTTCTACCTCACCAAGGAAGGTCGCTACGTCACTCCACTGTTACTCTTCTGGTAGTCTGCCACCATCCATCCCCTTCAATAAGTATCTTCAGGCCGGAATGGATTTCAAACAAAATAACTAAAGTTTATTGATTGGTACATTAAGATTGGTATAACAAATAAATCAGGTAATCACATAAAGAAAGGCTCTAGCTCACACTGACTCATATCTCCACACAATCTGATCACTATCTCATCTCAACACTCACAGATCCTGATCTGCCCCTCACACACATTCACACCCCTATATATCCCAGCTCCTCCCCCTGATGTCCCGCCTTCCGACCACCATTGGATGTTAACACTCCAGCCTAAACCTTGAAGGACAGGTGACATCATAGCTGTTTGTAACATACCTCCCCCCTTTATAAGTTGTTTTGTGGGGGAAAGCTAGATTGCTTTTCTCCCAAAACAACTAGGAGTAGAGTCAACACATTTCCATAAAATTACATTACCCAAATACTTACCACATTAATCATCTTTTCACTCTAGAACATCACAACACATTACAGCATTTCTTCCATTTCAAATACTTATCATCAATATTCAACATACACTTAAATTGTTCTGTTCATCAAAAAAATACTTACACAAATAACTCATTTCCATATACATATACAGAACAACATTTCAACAAACCCATATTCATAAACAGTTAAACCACTTTAGCCAATTTACAAAGTCCATCTGGTCGTCTTCACTCTTCTGGTCTTCGGGATAAGGCGTCAGCCACACAGTTCATCGTCCCTTTGACTACCTTAACCTCGAAGTCGAAATCCTGTAACAGCAGGGCCCACCTCATCAGTTTACTATTGTGGGTTTTCATAGTCTTTAACCACCTCAGTGGGGAGTGGTCCGTACAAAGGATAAAATGTCTCCCCCAGATGTATGGCGATAACTTCTGAACCGCATAAACAATGGCAAGACACTTTCTCCATGGTAGCTAAGTGTCTCTCTCCTTTCTGAAGCTTTTTACTAAGGTAGGACACTGGATGCTGGTCTCCATTGTCATCAGCTTGACACAAGACAGCTCCTACCCTGGCGTTGGATGCATCTGTGTACACGATAAACTCTCGGTCGAAGTCTGGGGCACGCAACACTGGATAGTGGATTAGTGCCTCCTTCAACTTCTGGAACGCCTCCTCGCAGTCACTGGTCCATGGGATGTGGTCATCAGTCTTCTTCCTCGTCAGCTCGGTCAGCGGCGCTGCCATCTCGCTGAACCTAGGAATAAATTTCCTATAGTAGCCTATCAGACCAAGAAATGATCTTACTCTTTTCTTGGTATTGGGTCTAGGCCAATCACGTACTGCCTCTACCTTTGCTTCCAGGGGCTTGATTACTCCTCCCCCTACAACATGACCCAAATACTTTATTTCTGGGCTACCCAGCTGGCATTTGCTTGCTTTCACGGTTAGCCCTACCGCACTTAACCTCTGCAGTACTACTTCTAGGTGTCTTAGGTGATCTTCCCAGGTGTTACTGAAGATACCTATGTCATCTATGTAGGCTACGGTAAAATCACTGAGCCCTTGTAAAGTCTGGTCCATCAGCCTTTGGAACGTGGCTGGCGAATTCCTTAGGCCGAAACTGAGGACTCGAAACTCAAATAAACCGAAAGGGCTACAAAAAGCGGTCTTCTCTTGATCTCTAGGATCAATCCTCACCTGCCAAAAACCCTTAACTAGGTCTAATGAAGAGATGTATCGACAACCCCCTATAGTTTCAATCAGGTTGTCCAGTCTGGGCATAGGGTAAGCATCAGGTTTGGTCACAAGGTTTAGTTTCCTATAGTCAACACAGAACCTAACACTTCCATCCGGCTTATCAACCAGAATTATCGGAGTGGACCAAGGGCTAGAAGATGGTACAATGATATTCTCCTTGAGCATTTCATCCAACTCCTTGCGCACCTTGTCCTTATATGGTCCTGTTACTCTGTATGGGGTTACTTCCTGCGGGGGTGCATCTCCAGTATGGATCCTATGCATCACTCCCTTAGCTAACCCAGGCTTGTTTGAAAAGACCTTATAATATTTGGTAACTAGCGATTTCAGTTTTCTCTGCTGATCTAGGGTGAGTGCAGGGCTGATTCTCACCTCCTCTGGGTTGTACCTAACTTCACCCCTACCTTCCCAATAAGGCAAGTCATGTTCCTCCCTATCAGCAGCTTTCATTGCGAATAAAACTCTCTGTTCCTCCCTATAGTAAGGTTTCAGAGCATTAACATGAACTACCCTCCTGCCTTGGTGTTCTTCCTCAATAATGTAGTTTAGGTCATTCATTTTTGAAATAATCCTATATGGTCCTGCCCAATTTAATTGTAGCTTGTTCCCTTTGAAAGGTTTTAACCAAAGTACCTCATCTCCAGGGCTAAACTGTCTTTCCCTCGCCTTTTTATCGTACCAGGTTTTCCGTCTAGTTTTCTGTGCATGTAGATTTTCTGAAGCTAACTCTAAATTCCTTTTCAGGTCATTCATTAGCGTGTCTATGTAGGTAACTACATCTTGTGGATCATCTTCTGTGATCTGTTCCCAATTCTGTTTAATTAACTCAAGAGGTCCCTTCACTTTCCTCCCAAATAAAAGTTCAAATGGGCTAAAACCTGTACTGGCTTGCGGCACTGATCTATAAGCGAATAACAGTGATTGCAATTTCTGATCCCAGTTGTTTGGATTTTCTGCCAAGTAAGCTCTGATCATTCTCATTAGGGTCCCATTAAACTTTTCAGTTAACCCATTGCTCTGAGGATGATAGGCGGTAGTTTCTAAATGTTTAATCCCACAGATTTGCCATAATCATTTCATGAGCTTAGAAGTAAAAGATGCTCCTAAATCTGTTATTATTTCTGAAGCAAAGCCCATCCGAGACATATAACTTACTAAGGCATCAGCTACTGTGTTGGTCTCTATGTTACTTAAGGGAATAGCCTCAGGATATCTAGTGGCATGGTCCACAATAGTGAGAATAAATCTGTTTCCCCTCTTTGTGACCTTAGGCAATGGCCCTACAATGTCCACACCTATGCATTTAAATGGAGTAGAGATCACGGGTAATGGGCATAACTTGGCTTTGGTTCTGTCACGGTTGTTACCCTGTCTCTGGCAAACATCGCATCTTTGGCAGAAGTTTTTAATTTGCTTCCCTATCTCAGGCCAATAAAAGTTTTGTGTGATCCTTTGCTTGGTCTTGTTTACTCCTAAGTGTGCAGCAAATATGTCAGAGTGCCCCCTTTCTAAGATCATCTGGCGATATTTTACAGGCACCACTATCTGACTTCAAATCCCATCTCCCCCTTTTGAGATATTCGTCAGTGTCTCTCTGTATAATATTCCCTGCTTGATGTGGAACCTCTCTGGAGTTTCAGGGGTTAACTGCACTCCTGTCACTTTCTCAAAACAACTTTTTAAAGTAAGATCTTCTTTTTGTTCTTGTGAAAATATACTGCTTTTAGGTAACTCAAGTGTAACTGCTTCTGCTTCTTGTCTACCCTCATTTTCTCTCACCTCCTGAACATCAGTAACTTCCTTAGCTGTCTCTGTTTGGTCTTGTGAACGTGCAAGAACTAACACCCTCTTAACATGTTCAGCCAAGTCTGTTCCCACAAGAACAGCGGCTGGCAGTTGCGAAGAAATCCCCACTCTCCAATTTCCCTGCCATCCTTTATAACGCACAAAAACTTCAGCTACTGGCAAAACGATTAACTCTTCCCCTATTCCTTTGATTGTCAGACTCTCCTGAGGTAATATATACTCCTGGGGTATGATATCAGGATGACACAAGGTCACCTGTGAGCAAGTGTCCCTTAGGGCTAAATAGTTGTGATCAAAAATCCCAATATTATCTCCAGCTGTCTCAAAAAGTTGAGAATTTGTTCTAACCAGAAGACAGTGTTTTATTTCAGCCAGAGGGATACTTTCATCACAGCACTCAGCTGTTGTATCAAGTTGTGCTGGTGTTGCTATGGCAACGGTCCCTTTCAGTGGGGGAGTTCTCTGTTCCTTCTGAACACAATAAACAGCTTTTGGCTTGTTTACACTCATATTCTGAGGTAAATTTTCCTTCCTGTGTTTTAGTTTTTCACAATTTGAGACCAAATGTCCTTTTTCTTGGCAGTAATAACAGTTTTTGCTGTTCCAAGAGTATTTCTCATCAAATTTTCCCTTTCCCTCCAAATTTTGAGTTCTCTGTTGTTTCTGCTCTGAGGGCTTCCCTCCAAAATGGCTACCTCCACCCTGCTGGCTCCTAACGTGTCCCTGAGAGAATCTATTATAATTTTCCCCTGTCTTCCTCACATTTTTCCCCTCAGAATATATTGGTTTTCTGATTTGTGTTATAAAATCTGCAATCTCTGTGGCTTCTTTCAAGTTTTTAGGCTGCCTTTCCTTGACTTGAAATTTTAATTCCCCCTGTAGAAGAGAATAAAACTGCTCTAGCCCTATAATATCTTTCAATTCTTGAAATGTCTGCACTCCCTCCTGTGCCAACCATTTATCCAAATATCTATCTAAATTTGCTCCTAACTGTGTGAATGTTTCATCTGGTTTTTTGGTGAGTGATCTGAATCTTTGCCTAAGCTGTTCAGCATTGATGCCATGACGGGCAAATACAAGCTTTTTATACTCAGAATAATCCTTTATTAACTCAATAGGCATTTCAGCGTACACCTCAGCCAGGCTTCCACTAATTAACGATCTCAAAATTCTCATTTTTTCTGACTCCTTTATAGAAAAATCTGTACACGTTCTCTCATAAAGGGAAAAGAAAATTTCGGGACAATCTCCCTTCTTATAGACTGGAAATTTCTTTAGGTCAGCTTTTGACAATCGACCCTCAACAGTACTTGAATTCATATTGCTATTATTATTTTGATTCATCAACTCAAGTCTGCGTAGCTCAAACGCCATTTTCTCTCTCTGTAATCTCTCTTCCATTTCCATTTTCTCTCTTTCTATTCCTAGTCTTTCCTTCTCCATTTGTGCCTCTTTTTCTATTCTTTCCCTTTCTATCTGTGCCTCAATTTCCCTCACTCTCAATTCATGAGCCTGCGCTAACTCAATTCTTCTGAGGTCTCCTAATTCTTCACTTGAAGCCCCTTTCTCCTGAACTGAGAGAATTCTTCCATCCTCTTCACTAAACTGTTCCTCAGAGACAACTGCCTCCTCAAACTGGCTTTGTTCAGTCATTTTTCTCCTTGTCAAGGGCATAATCTTTCACCCAAAAGGTTGTTTTCTACTTTCAAGCCTCAGTTTAAAAGAACACTATTTTTTTTTCTCTACTCTGAGTCTGTGAGATATACTGTCGCTTTCCTTTCCAGCACTGACAGATAGAAACAGTAACTGGGCTCCTGCCCCTTTCGCTAGGCCTCTTACTAAACAGAGTGAATTCTCTTTACTCTGTCTCTGGTACCAATCTTAATTCACACAGCTCTGCCTCTCCTCAGGCAATGCTGTCTAAATGGAGAGTTCCGTCAGCATTGCTGTCTTTTGGCTTCCGCTCTGTCCCCTCAGAGTTCCACTAAACTCAGGACAGGCCAGCCCCACCACAGCCTCTGCCTTTTGGGTCACTCTTCCCACAAAGATGGTCACCTCAGAGCTTCCCTATCTTAGTCCCCAGTCTGAGTTTCAGCGCCCCTCTACTAGACTTTCTCCCCTTGAGACAAGTCCTAGAAGGTCACCCACGCGTCCACTCGGACGTCCCTGACTAAAATACCCTTGCTCTGGGCGCGATTCAGCCAAGGCTTCACTGGATCTCTTCGTATCCCACAAGCTGGCACCAAAATTTTGTAACGGCCTCCTTCTACCTCACCAAGGAAGGTCGCTACGTCACTCCACTGTTACTCTTCTGGTAGTCTGCCACCATCCATCCCCTTCAATAAGTATCTTCAGGCCGGAATGGATTTCAAACAAAATAACTAAAGTTTATTGATTGGTACATTAAGATTGGTATAACAAATAAATCAGGTAATCACATAAAGAAAGGCTCTAGCTCACACAGACTCATATCTCCACACAATCTGATCACTATCTCATCTCAACACTCACAGATCCTGATCTGCCCCTCACACACATTCACACCCCTATATATCCCAGCTCCTCCCCTGATGTCCCGCCTTCCGACCACCATTGGATGTTAACACTCCAGCCTAAACCTTGAAGGACAGGTGACATCATAGCTGTTTGTAACAATGTGAACATTTAAAAGTTAGTGCAAAGAAATTTAATCAGATGTATATTTATTTATGTATTTATTTATTTAATTTATACCCCGCCTATAAATCTTTCCTAAACATAGTGCAAGGGAAAAGTGACCAGTAAATCACTTTGTCATCTGAAAACGTCCAAGGGACATATAGAGTAAATTCTCTTCAGAATTTGTCTTTAAAGCATTAGATGTTTTAACACAAAACAAAGCCATTCCAGATCGCCTCTGGAAAGGATAAATGTTCACTATATATTTGATATTACACATAAGATTATTTTAGATTCTATGCTTACATTTAGAGATTTTTTGCACCATTTTCTTACTCTTGATGTTAAATTGATATATGTTCAAAGCTGTATTTTTATTGACGTTCTTATCTATATTCTGTTTGTAATAGCTGTTAGTTGTATTGAGAAAGAATAAAATATTTGACTATTACCTTTTATGAGATTGACTTTTAACTATGTAATATGTAGTGTTCTAAGTTTATATGGCTTCTGACTGAAGGAAACGCAGGGTGTAAATACTGGGGGGAAGAAAAACGATACACACCTCCCAATCTAATATTTAAAATAATGAGATATGCAACCTTGTCGAATTTGTGAGGCTTTCTAATGAGATAGCCAAGAAAGAAAACTATTTAAGATTGCTTTGAAAGAACCCCTTAAATTATATTAAATACTTAAATTATTTTTCTTCAGGCAGCATTAACTTTGTTATTGCACTGAAGGCAATTTTCAGGCACAATAACTTAGTCCAATTAGTGAACCACCAGTGATCAATGCAGTTAACCCTTAGCAAAAGGAAAAGTTGTAGGTATGTTAACAACTATAGTGAAAGAAGGAATCCTATGGCAAATTTCTAGCAGAGCATAAACTGCACATATACATATAAATCCAGTGGCACAGTGTGAGCCTGTAGAACAAGTGTTCCCAACCTTGGATCCCCAGATGTTCTTGGACAACAGCTCTGAGAAGTCCTGGCCAGCACAGCTAGTGGTGAAGCCCTCTGGGAATTTTAGTCCAAGAATATTGGGGGATCCAAGGTAGAGAAAGTTCTTTTCTTGGACCATTTTGTAGAGTTTTGTTTCTGTTTTTGCTTTGCTTTGCTTTGTTTTGTTTTGTTTTTTTTGTTTTTAAAGCCATAGTTATGCAAGAAGGAATAACTAGGATTGACATGAGAGTGGACACTGCTGGGTATGTGGTCAGATCTGTGGCTTCCTGCCTCTGTTGTTTCTGCTGATTCACTTGTCTTCTGCAAGCAAGCAAGGAGTGAAGTGGAAGCAACTTGTGAACAAGAAAGTTTAGAAAATGATGGTTGTTTTGGGTTTTTCAGGCTCTTTGGCCGTGTTCTGAAGGTTGTTCTTCCTGACGTTTCACCAGTCTCTGTGGCCGCCTTGTCATTCATATTTCCAGCTTTCAGCCTTCTCCTCTGTCACAGGCTCCTAACTGCCAGGTTTTGTTTTTGTTTTGTTTTTTAAGGCCCCATAGAAGTGTTTCTATGGAACACATTTCACATTTCATATGGGCCCGGGGGATGTAAATTTAGATGAAATTTAACCTGAGTTATGTCAATGACTTCTCATTTACAAAAGGGCTGGGGAACATGCAGGCCTCTAATTTTCATTTAACTCCCCTTCCCATCAGTCTTTGCTGGGCTAACCTATGGTGAGGAATGGTAGGAATAGTCATTCTTCAGCAAGAAGGGGCAGAGTTCCCCCAGCCTGTCCAGCATATAATAACTATTTCTAAATCTTAGTCAAACAATATAACCAACACACCATACAGGTTTTGCCTCTTGTCTCACTAATCTGATCTGTTTTTCTACAATGCTTTTTCCACGTAGCACTTAAATGTTTGAGAAGAATCCCTTGATGCCATGGAATAGAAACAACTGTTTATTAGTCCAGCATGACTCTCTGACTGGTACCTCCTTGCGATTAACTACAGATCACAGAGTTAGGAGAATTCTAACCTTTAGTAACACTTTTGGAAAAACTCGTGTGTCCAAGGGCAAAGCTATAGCAAAGCGATCTATTTCCTAAAATGTTTAAAGACAGCAGCACTTGTACCAAACAGGAGAAAAATCAGTATGAAACTTTATTTCTTATGGGGAAATGGTCTGGAGACAGCTGGTGGTATTGCTGAAGTTTCAGATCATTGCTTCAGGCTACCCTAGTCCCTATAGCTGTACGTTAAATAGCTTGGGGCAGTACTTGAACAGCCTATTTCAGAGGAGCTATTAAATGGCTGAATAGTGGAGTGTTCTCAAACAAGATAAACAGTTCTCTTTTCTCACCGCTACCACCGCTTATGACACAGCACTTCCATTCCTGTTGACTGAGCTGGAGCTCAGGTTCACTGCTGTACCAAAAGGTAAGACCTCTGGCTCTTCTGCTTTAAAAGAAAAACTTTAAAAATAATAGGCAACTTTTTTCATAACGCTTGCAGTGATTTCTTCATCAATTATTTCAGTAATCCTTATCAAAATCTAGGGATGGGCACATCAGTATATCTTTGATCCACACGGAGTACACACATATGATGTTGCTAAGTTCACCCCTTTTAATCCCTGGTTTTCTTTGAGAAGCAAGAAATGTAATATTTTTGATTGTAATATACACAGTGTTTATGGGTTTCTCTGTGCAATTTTCTTTGCATGGAACTGTTCCCAATAAATGTGTTTTTTTGGGGTTTTTTTGCACACAACATTCCTTAATCTAAGCATTTCTGCACATTTTAGGGCACTTTAAAATTTGGACGGCTGCACAGGAGGAAGGATAGCTATGTTTTTATTTGCATATTAGTCTGGAAAATGTGAATTAGGCTCATGGCTAAGGAATGCAAACTGAACACAATTATTTTCACCTGCACTAAAATCACACTAAGGAAAGCCTCTATTGTTGTGCTCATACTATTGACAATGGCACAATACAGGATATTCAAGGCAATTGGAACAGAAGGGGCCTGACAATCAGTATATTCTCTTTCAGAGCTTGGAAAAAAACTAGTTAAAATATATAATTACTTGTAGCTATTTGCCTTTTGGGAAAGGGGCAATATAACTAGTGCATAGCTGAATTCCTCTTGTGCAAGTTATGACTATGACTATGTCACCTGCAATGACAGAACACATCTAATTAAAGAGTTCCCTGTTTCAGTTCCTCACAAGCTGAGTGGCTTCATGGACAATTCAGGATGGAATATTTAATCAGCGGTAATCTTTGGATCCTTGCATGAATTAGATTGCCAGCAATTAAAGAGTCACAAATTTGATTCCAGGACTTGTGTGAAGCCACCTGACTATCAAGCTCTGGGATTATATTTAACAAATGAAGAATTACAATGGGAAACTCTTTAGTGAACAGCAACTTGGCATGAAACAGATAATTATTATGAACCTTTCTTGAAGCAATTCATCTCCAAAAGTTATGCCTTTTACATAAGAACATAAGAAGAGCCCTGCTGGATCAGGCCAAGGGCCCATTTAGTCCAGCTTCCTGTATCTCACAGTGGTCTCACCAGATGCCTCTGGGAGCACATGAGACAACTAGATAAGACTTGATCTTGGATAAAATAGCAGATCTGGCCTGTATTACTGAGACCTGGGTGTGTGCAGAGGGTGCTGTAGCTCACTCATTAATTTGTCCACCCAGATATTCCATCCAGCACCAAGACAGACTGAAGGGTTGGGGAGGGGGAGTTCCCATTATTTATAAAAACACCTTTGAGGTTTTTTTAGGTTCTCTGCCTTGAGCACCCGAGGCATTCAGGCCCTTCATGTGTCGGTGGGGACCAGGGATGGATTTGGAATAGTGCTGGTTTACCGTGCTCTCTGTGACCCAGTGCTTTCTTTCCCAGAGCTGGTGAACTTCATTTCAGTGGTGGCACTGAGGTCCCCCAGACTAGTTGTCCTGAATGACTTCAATGTCCATGCTGAGGTTAAGGCCACAGGCCCAGCTCTTGAGTTCTTGGAAATGATGGCTTCCTTGGACATGTCCCAGTTTGTCAATGGTCCCACCCACATGGCGAGTCACACATTAGACCTGGTATTCTCAACAGGGCAGGGAGAGAGTGGACTGATGGTGACTGATTTGGTATTGGTCCCCTTGTCATGGTTGGACCGCCACCTAATAAAATGTAACCTCACAGTGGCACTTCCCCCTCCACGGGGAGCAGGGACCCATTAAGATGGTCCACCCTCACAGGCTATTAGATCCTGTAGGATTCCAAGATGCAATGCGGGGGATACAGGCTGATCTTGTTGGCACTCCTGTCAAAGCTCTTGTGGATGAATGGTATGCCGTTGCCACCAGGGTGGTTGACTGGATCACTCATAAATGCCCCCTTCACTCTCGACCTAAAGCAGATCACCCAGCTATGTCCCTACCTTGACACTGGATCCCTCACCACACTGGTCCATGCACTGGTAGTCTCGAGATTAGACTACTACTCTACATGGGGCTGTCCTTGGGACTGCTACGGAGACCGCAACAGGTACAGAAGGCCCTAAATGGTTTGGGACCTTGATATCTGGCTGAGCTCCTCCTTCCAGTTAGGGCTGCCCATCCTATAAGATCCTCACAGGCAGGGCAGCTGAGAGTTCTGACCCCGAGAGAGCCCGGAAAACAACCACTAGAAATTGGACCTTCTCGGTGGTAGCTCAACAACTATGGAACTCTCTTCCACCCAAAGTCCTCCTGGCCCCTTCACTGGGCACATTCAAAAAGCTACTAAAAACCTGGCTATTTAGACAGGCCTTCCCTGAATAAACTATACTCTGATACAATAAAAAGGTAAAGGTTCCCCTTGACAATATTTGTCCAGTCATGTTTGACTCTAGGGGGCAGTGCTCATCCCCGTTTCCAAGCCATAGAGCCAGCGTTTTGTCTGAAGACAATCTTCCATGGTCACATGGCCAGTGTGACTTACACACAGAATGCTGTTACCTTCCCACCGAGGTGGTCCCTATTTATCTACTCGCATTTGCATGCTTTCGAACCGCTAGGTTGGTGGGAGCTGGGACATGCGACGGGCGCTCACTCCGTTGCGTGGATTCAATCTTACGACTGCTTGGTCTCCTGACCCTGCAGCACAGGCTTCTGCGGTTTACCATGTCCCTTTTTCTGATACAATAGTGTCCAATAATATAATTTCTATCATTCTGCCATGCTCCATGTTTTTATTTTCTTCTATGCTTTTAATTGTATTTATTGCATTATAATTTTATCCTCACTTCACTTTATGATTTTTGATTTTCACCCCTATGTAATGTTACTTTTTGCTATTTTGTTACTCTGTTGTTTTTTTTATAAACTGCCCAGAGTGGCCATGTCTGCCAGATGGGCTGCATATAAATAAAATAAAATAAAATAAAATAAAATAAAATAAAATAAAATAATAATAATAATAATAATAATAATAATAATAATAATAATAATAATAATAATAATAATAATAATAATAATAATAATAATAATAATAATAATAATAATAATAATAATAATAATAACAACAGCAACAGCAACAGCAACAGCAACAGCAGCAGCAGCAGCAGCAGCAGCAGCAGCAACAGCAACAGCAGCAGCAGCAGCAACAACAACAACAACAACAACAACAACAACAACAACAACAACAACAACAATAATAATAATAATAATAATAATAATAATAATAATAATAATAATAATAATAATAATAATAATAATAATAATAATAATAATAATAATAATAATAATAATAATAATAAAATACATCTGACATTTGGAGGTACCTTCCTTCTAAGCCTGGAAATTGTATGTTCTCATCATGGCTTATGATGGGATGTGGTGGCGGTTTGGGTTAAAACACAGAAGCCTCTGTGCTGTAAGGTCTGTAGATCTTCAGCTGCAAGATCGAATCCACATGACGGAGTGAGCACCCATTGCTTGTCCCCGCTCCCGCCAACCTACCGGTTCAAAAGCATGCAAATGCAAGTAGATAAATAGGGACCACCTCAGTGGGAAGGTAACAGCGTTCCGTGTCTAAGTCGCACTGGCCATGTGACCACGGAAGATTGTCTTCAGACAAAACGTTGGCTCTATGGTTTGGAAACGGGGATGAGCACCACCCCCTAGAGTCGAACACGACTGGACAAAAATTGTCAAGGGGAACCTTTAACTTTACCTATCATGGCTTATAACCTGCGACTGACTTTTCCTCCAGAAATCTGTCCAATCCCCTTTTAAAGGCGTCTAGGCCAGATGCCATCACCACATCCTGTGGCAAGGAGTTCTGCACTGACAATGCACTGGGTAAAGAAATATTTTCTTTTGTTTGATCTCACTCTCCCAACACTCAAGTGGATGTTCCCTGGTTCTAGTATTGCTTGAGAGAGATAAGAGCTTCCCTTTATCCATCCCCTGCATGACTTTATTCGTCTCAATCATGTCCTCCCCCCTTAGGCACCTTTCCTATGGAATAGGAATACAGAGAAAAATATTCAGAAGCTAATTCATTTAAGCTGTGAAATTACTGTTTTTTGCTTAATGGCTGGTGATTGTCTTGCTCCATGTAAGCCCCTGCCAAGGAGAAACAATGGGGAATCAAGATTCCAGCCTCTGGCTCTGCAACCAGATCCAACCAGATCCCTAAAACAGTGAGCCATCCTCCAAAATGTCATATCATTAACAGCTCTGCTCAAGTCTTGCAAACCAACAGCAATAGTTTTCTTTATTTAGAATCATGTTAGGACATTGTGTCTTCGGACACATAGACAGCACCTTCCTCAGGAAAGCTGTGTTGGAGCATTTGTAACAGTTCACCAAAATATTTACAGCAATGCTGTAGGGCAAATCACTATTGCTAACTTTACATGCCCAATTGAGTAGGTGGGGATGGGATTGATGGACGTCTTGACAAAGAACACCTGGGTTCAAGATACCACTTGGCTGTACAATTTACTGGATGATACTATGTGAGTTATGCTCCCTGAGCCTGAAACAGCCTCACAGGGTGTGTGTGAAGGTAAAGCATACAGAAAGATCGTAAAGTCACTAGTCCTCAGGGCACTGATTGAAGTCTCAGGAATTACTCTGTTTCCCTACATATCCAGATGGGGAGACAGATCTTAAAAGTAACAGTGCTGGACAAGGATAAAGTTTGATTTGTACATGTCATCTTGCTTGAAAACTTGTGTATCTCTCTCTCTCTACCATTCTTAGCCAGTCCCAGGCTCACCAGATCACAATGTACATATGCACACATGGGCCTTCAGGTGTATGGCGGTTGGAGCAAGGCAAAGGAGTGAATCACCAGCATGGTGAGACATGAGGCTTCTTGTTGCTGCTGCCCAGGAAAGTGGGCTGGTGCAATGTCTTCTGTAAGCTCCAGTAGTCTGGAAAAACTCTCCATGATGTAGGCAAGATACAACTAGAGACAGCAACTACAGTACTGCAGCTGCTGGGAATATTTTGCCATCTGCTTGACCACCAAAAGACCTCTACTCCTCATCCCCAGCTGGGTTGTCATATTAGTTGCTTAGTTGGGTTTTCCCTGAATTCCTCAAGAGCCTGTTTCATGATCAACTGGTCAGAAGACATTTTCTCGCCTTCTGAAACATCGACTGTTCTGTGTCATAAGGGCCTGCCCCCTGGTCTCTGATTTTGGCCCTGAAACACCAGGGAACGGATTGCTGCTCACCTAACATCTCTAGAGAAGAGCTCTCTGTATTGTGTTGGCAGGATATACTGTAAGTGGAACAAATAAATAAATAGTACTTTGTGTATAACATTTCCTGACACGTAGCTCAAAAGGTCGATTCTGTGCACAGTCTGTTATACTCTAGCAATGCCACTAGGCAGAGGAAGGGAGATGTAGCTTGTGTTTCTTTTTCTCTGTGGATTTTCTCTGAGGTTCTAAAAACCCTTTTCAACAATTTCCATTTTTTTAATCCATTGAGAGACAGGATTATTAATATCAGACAGATGCCTCTCGCAAAAGCAAAACCCAATGGAGCTTATTTATAACTTAAGACTTGTCTGTGCATATGCTACGATAACGGAATGTTGGCATCAGTATATCAGATGGATCTGCAGTAAACCCTTCTGAGACTTGCCACATAAGGAAGTGTTAACAGCTATTTGATTCTCAGCATTTGGGGGGGGGGGGAGTTCCTCGGATTTTGACATTCCACACCTAAAAATTGTCTTTCCCCTAATGCTGAGTGTCATTGACAATTAGCACACTTAGCTCTGTTTTAAACAGCATTTTCTAAGCCAGCTCCCAAGAGATGGATGCGCTGATGAATGAGCTCTTTGAGGGACTTCTTCAGACATCGTAGAATGACAGCCAACTGCTTTTATCCCGAAGGCATTAAAAAACATTCAGAAGTTCCAATTCATAGAAGTGCTCTTCACAAAAGCCGAGAATGATATAAGAGGAAAACAAAGCCTTGTGAAAAATTCTGATCATCGGGGTGCTCAGATAACAGGGGTTTGATGGATGGGCATAAAACAATTCTGCTCTTTGAGTCTTGCTTTTCAATATGTGTGCTTTTTGGGAAAAAATGATTTTCATGAAAACAGCAATAATTACCAATAGGGAAAGAAGTCAACTGCTTACTGTTTCACAGCACCAGTCCTACCATTATGCAAAGTGACACAATGGCCTTTGGTAGCAAATGTGAGGAGGTGGTGGCAAGATACTGAAGTCAGTTACATGTCACGTACGCAGCTCTCTACTTTAAGTGCAGTGGCAGATGCTCTCCAATTGACAGGGTTGGTGGAAGAAGAATCTCTCTGCCAGTATACTCAGTTAACGGACCTTGGATGGGAGAAGGCACCCTCTTGAGCTGGCCCTGTTTTTCATATACTGTATTTTTCTGTGTAAATGACCCCCCCCCAATGTATAAAACGACCCCCTAATTTTGACCCTTGATGGAGGTGGAGGAGCAGTTAGTGGGCAACTAACTGCTCTTCCACCTCCGTCTCCTGCTGCTGTCTCCACTGCCTGCCCAATCACCTCTTCCAGAGTGACTGCCGGGGCTCACCTCCAGCTCACATCACCATCACCGCCTTGTACCTTGCCCTAAGGAGATGATCGCTGGAGGAGGTGATCCAGCGGCGGTAGCAGGAAGAGGCGGTTGAGAGTGTGCTAATTTCCCTCTGCCTCCTGCTGCCTCCACCGGAAGGGACAAGGCAGTGACCTGAGCTGAGCCCGTCAGTCCCACTGGAGGTGGTGATCAGGCAGTTGGGGGAGGCAGCAGCAAGAGATGCCCAAGCACATGCGAATGCTCCTTCACCTCCATCTCTGCCTCCTCCTCCTGCTGCTGCTGCCTCGGCCACCAGAGGAGACAAGCCGTGAGCTCTGGAAGAGGCAACTGAGCAGCAGCGGCAGCGGCAAGGGGCGCCCGGGTGACTGCTTCCTTCCATGTATAAAATGACACTCAATTTTTCCTCTCTCTTTTTTTTTTTAGGAAAAAGTGCTGTTTTATACACATAAAAACATGGTAACCTGATTTAAGAGGCCAGTGCCTCACACTCGGTCTCAGCTGCTGGACGGACGGTTTGCCGCCCTGGAACAGCATAGCTGGTGTTTGCCCTACCGTCCTGGATGGCGCGAGACTGTCCCGGGTCACGTGACTAGTTTGGGTGGGGAGTGCAGTTATTTAAGCAAGCACTCCCAATTGATTGCCCTCTTTCCTGTTCGGGCATTGCAAGGAACGAGGACTTCGCTCATCTGAGATCATCACTTGTTCATGCAGGAGGGGAGGGCAGCTTCGGCTCCCTCCGAGGGTGCTAATATCCATTTCTCATTTGTAGACTGTTCAGTCATTTGTGATTGGGAGTGTTGATTGTTTTTAGAGCAGGAGGTGAAAGGCGGAGCAGGAGGTGAAAGAATGCGCTCAAGTGCGAGCAGCTTTTTCTTGGTCTGGAAGGAAGGGAGGATAGCATAGGCTAGGGTTTCCCAGGGTTTCTCTTAATTATTACATATATATGATAGATTGTTTTATAAAGTTGCTGACTGAGCGAAAGGCAATGGTGCGGCTAAAATTTTTTGTAAATAAATAAATAAAATAAAGGGGGGAAAGCCTCGGCTTTCTCTTTTCGCGCCAGCCCTGCTTCCGCACGTGAGGTCGTTGTTCAAAAGGAAATAACCACGACAATTGATTGCTAGGAGCTAGGAAATAAGGAAGCATAAAGGAAAGGGGAAAAGGGAACAGGGAAGATTATTTGGATGGAAATTTTTGTATTTAATAGGAGGTAAAGGTTTCCGGTGCAGAGCTACCGTAGGTGTCTTTTTTACCCACAGCATGTCAGGCCTCCTTTTCTTCACCCCACCCCTTTCCCCTCTTTTTTAAGAAGCAATTTGAGCAGGAGAGGCTTTTACCTTACAGCTCCCATAGCGCACACCCGTTGGCTTCCCCCCCCCCATCAAAGTCTAATGATTCAGGGCATTAGATTAGCAGAGCAGAGGGGCGATTACCCATTGCAATACATGTATAATTTAAATATTTATAAAAGTAATAATAGTGTTAATATTAATGATAAATGAAAATTATATATGTGTGTGTGTGTGCATGTATGCGTCTGTGTGTAGGTGTTATATTTATAGTAATGATAAACATAAAAAATAAGTATAAATAAGAAATAGGATATACTGTACAAAAGTAATTAAACAAATTTATAAAACATTTACATTAGGTACAGTTTGTACAATAGACTTTAAATAAAGTACGTATGTATTGCACCAAGCACATTAGTGAAGATTAATCAATTAGCACTGAGGCCTTGATTTAATTAATTTATTCAAAAATTAATTTATTTGTATTGTTCATATTAATTTATTTAAGGTATTTAGTTTAAACAGCAGAAATTTATTGAAGATTGATTAATGAGTGGTAAAGTAATTGATTTCACTAGTAACTCAGAAATAATTTACATTGGCACAGTCCTTTATATTGGTCCAATTAATTAGTCCGCAAAGCAACAAGTAAAATTGTGCAGATGCCTGATAGCAACTTTTGAAGGCTGAAGACTGTAGGCTAAGGCATGGTGATTGGAGGTCAAAAAACCTCCCTAGCATCAACAGTAGTCACATATTACATGGTTGAAAGCCATTAATTGAAAGACAAGGATCATGGCAGGCTTGGCCCGAGTGGCAAGAATTAAAGGAGAAAATATCAGCATTAAAGGCTGAAAGAATGACTAAACAGGTTTCCTCATGGAGCTATGGTTAAACTGCTACCCAACCATGCTCACGACCTGGGATTTAACCTCAGGGAGCTGGCTCAAGGTGACTCAGCCTTCTATCCTTTGAGGTTGATAATATGAGTACTTAGCTTGGTGGGGGGAAAAGTTATAGCCTGCATAATTAACTTGTAGTGAGTGCTTAGGCACCATTGGGAGGTATATAAGCAGCACTCTTTGCCTTTCCCAGGACAATGTGGAGCCCAGCCACTTAGATCGGCTAGGGACACCAAGAGTCATTGTAAAGCTAGATCAGGCAGGGAGACCATATAGACACTGTAAGGCTGAGTTCAAGGCAATAGTGAATGATGTGACAATTGTTGTTTTTGAGCCAGAGCAGCCACCTGAAGCGACTGCCTGACGTTGATGCAGATTGGTCTTTGTGGAATCCAAGGTTACGGCGCGGTAAAGGGTAGTAAGTGCAAAAGGAAGCAGATGAAGGCTGCCCTGACAGACGAGCTCCGCAGTATCACTGGGGACATACCAGGTAAGGCAATGGCTTTATCAGCTGTACAGGTCCCTTAGGTCAAGGAGGTAGCGGTATCAGAAGGAGCTTCAGCTACTCCCAAGGTCTCCAGTGTAAGAAGGCACAGAAGGGTATCCAGCATGGGGACGTCTGGAGCAACTGCTGGGCCACAGGTTGGGTACGACTTGACAGATCAGGCGGGTGTTAGCACATCACATGGGTTGGATGATTCCAGCACAGCTGCTGCATCATTCAGTGAATCTTCAGCTGCGCACTGTACACAAACAACCCCGCCGGCTTGGCCAGGGGCCTGTGGTTCTCTTCTTGCACATTCCACATTCCCACAGGGTTACCCAATGTGGCTTGGCCTTATTCTACTACACACTTTGTGGATGGAGTACACCATATGCAGCTCCTCTGGCTGCAGGTACATCCAATGTAGGGACTACCATAGTTGAGTGGCGATATCCGTTAGTGCCACAGACAGGCTACAATACCGTTCCCTCAGCAGCTTTGCCTTATGGGAACTATAGCCATTGGGTGGGGGAATTTAATTATTTATGCTGGAGTACTAGTGAAGGCTCAGCCTTGGAGAACTTCAATATTTCCATTCAGCCCAACCTGCGTTGGGATGAGCCAGAGCCGGGTTTGTAGTTACAACATATGATCCTGGCTCGGCCCAATACAGCAGACAGACTTGATAGTGGCCATCTAAACAGAAAAATTGTTTCCTCACAAACTCCCCACCTTGGAGCAGGATAGGCAATTTCGCCCCGTCTGACATGTTTTGCATACAAATCCATGGGTTTTTGTTCCTAAAGGCCAGGTAAGTTTCAACATGAATGCATCACTTGTGACGGGCAACATTAAAATTTTATCTATATGAAAGCCCGTTCCCAGTGTCAGAACAAGGGAATAGGAGGAGGCGAAAGCAAGGCGAACCAGCCCAATTAGAGTGAAATGCTGGAAGCTTGGTTATGGACATAACTCACATGGAGGCCGTGTAGTGCTTACTTTAGGGTATTGATACGGGTTTAGAACCCCTGCAGTAGTTACACAAAAAGGTTTGGCTAAAAGCCTCCACTCGATAGCTGGTTTGGAGGCTATTATAAAATTGATAAATAGGTATAGGAAGGTAGGGTCCTAGGCCCCCTTTTTTCTGAGCAACCCTTGGCATAATCGAGTGTTTTCTCTTTAGGAATAGTAAACAAGGCACCCGGTGATTTTAATGAATGCATCACCTGTCCTATCCGGAGGGAATATCAGTTACGACGCCATTCCCCCGGAGTTGTGCGCATTTAGATGCACCTCTGGATTGATCTCAACATGCTGCGGCAAACTTCACAGATGCCTCATGGTAAAATGGGGTTGACCTTAAAGTTAGCGTTAGGATTCCCTATGTAGGGAAAGTGCCTTTATGGAGTTGCAGGTGTTAGCGGGGCTTTTAAGCTTCACGTGCAGAGTAGTAACTGGCCTGTGCTATCCTATGGCGTCCCTGCAATGCTCCAGGGTCTTCAGCAGCCCATGCAGAGGGCCAGAGTGACAAAGGTATGAAGGAAGATCTACTTGTATGGATACATTTCTTTGAGAATTTTAACATGGCATCCTTTTCTACATTTAATATCAGCCTGGAAGTGGATTTTCAGGTAAACGTGGAAGGGTCTTGCAGCTCTGGGCAGAAGAGTGGTCAAATTGAATGGTCCAATTTTTGGTTTGACAACCAAACGGTTGTCTGCTTTATATACAACCTCTTGTCAGATTATGAGAGTGTGATGGTTTTAGTTAGTACTTTTACTCCATGAGCATTGCGATTTACTATAATAGTGTATGCCTGGCATGCACCTGGTTTAGATACCGGAATGGCTGAGGCTCCCTCACGCCAGTAGATCAAGATGTTAGGGCGTTTGCCCCAGATGTTAGGGAGCTGCCAGAATTCCTTCCTTCGGGGGTCTGGCGGAGTGGCGTGAAGAGGATTCCAGAGTACTAGGTTGCTGGAACTGGAGCAGCTTTGACCGGTTCCAGTAGAATACTTGCAACATTTTATAATATTCCTTCATACGAAAAGGTTAGCCCCAGGCATCATTCAAGGTAGGCTGTTGGTGCTGGCTTTTCAAGCCAACATAAATGGATAGGCATATTTCAGGGGATTATAGGATACAGAAAAGGTTAGTAGGGGTGGCCTAAGGAGTAGGGGAAGGTGTTTTTGATCAGAACATCTACTTCCCTACCTCTTATGGAGCGCATATGTGAGTAACGGGACAGTTGTAGAGATAATTTTATGACGGCATTTGCTTAAGACAAGATACCTTAATAGCAATTTTTGGTGCCCTCAGGACCAGTGAGTTAGTGGCAGGAAGGAAGGCAGACACCTCTCGATTAGCCTTACAGAGACAAGACATTTGAGTCCAGGATGGTCGCTTAGAATCACTATTGGGTGATCCGAGGCTGATCAAATAGGCAACGGGAAGTGGTTGGTCTTGGGGCATGGTGGTATTGAGCACCTGCCCTGGTACAGCCATGTAGGCTTTTATCAAATCTAGGGGCTAAGAAGTAGGATAATTTCTCTGACACACTGTTAAATCACCGTGACTAAACATCAGCTTAAAAAAAAATTTTTTTTGACAAAGCTGGAGTTGGACAAGGTTCAGGTTAAGGGCATAGGATTTGGTGACTCACTCCTTTAGGACCAGAGCTGCATCTACAGCGACAGCCCAAGGTATAGCATTGACCAAATTCAATAGCTAGGCCTGTGGTCTTCTTTTAGTTCTCGGACGTACCTCTGAACCCTATCTAACATGTAGGCAGAGGACATTTATGTCATTGCAGGTTCATTAAGGTGTATAGGTGGAAGCACATAAGGACCATTGGATATAGTTTCTTTATTGGGCAGAGTACTATGCCGCTTCATTCCCATTTGGGAATGATCTAGAGCTTTGAGCCCATGCACACATAGCCTGGACAGGGATGTGTGGCAAGCAGTGGATCCAACTTGGAACTATGACGGCATTTGACCAGTCTCCACCAGATGTGCTGGTAATTTACCTTGAAGATAATGATCTGTCTGGATCATCAGGTAAGGTATTGATCCCGGACATTCTGCCTTACTGGTTGAATGCCAGGTGTCCTGCGATGAGGATCGTGTGGTCCACGATCATTCCGTGGTTACCCCGAAGAGGTGCCCAGAATATTTGCGATGTCAACAAGGCCTGTGAGGCGTTAACAGATTGACAGAGGTGTCTGCGGCGGCGGCCTCATCCTGCGATGCAGATCGTGTCGTCCACGATCATTCCGTGGTTAGCCTGCCGAGGCGCCCAGAATATTGGTAATGTTAACAAGGCCCGTGGGGTGTTAACAGATGTGACAGAGGTGTCTGCGGCGGCGGCCTCATTATCCTGCGATGCAGATTGTGTCGTCCACGATCATTCTGTGGTTAGCCTGACGAGGCACCCAGAATATTGGCAATGTTAACAAGGACCAGCGGGGCGTTAACACAAGTTTGTAGAGGTGTCTGCAACGGCAGCCTCAGATCAGTGATCTTCACCATAGGATCCAATTAAGCAACACTGGAGTTTTCAAAGCGACAGTGTCCACCTGTCTGATGCAGGTACGGACATATTCCTGGAAGATATTAAAGGGGGCCTGCTTGTTGAGCTCGTGGGGCTCTGTGGCGGGCATAGGACATAGCTAGGCTAGTCCTTATGCTGTGGCGGGTAGTGCGGAAAAACAGGTAGCCTCAGTGTGTCCCGTTTGTAATTCAGGTAAGCCAACAGCGCATCTGACCTCCCGGCTCTGCGGATCATGCGATTACAGGGCCGGTGCCGGGAAGATGCGCTGGGCCACTTCCGGACCAACAGTCATCAATTAAAGATGTCTTGAGGCCTGGGGGTGTTTACTTAGCGGCTTGCCGGGTTCCTGCTGTCTGGTAGACTGCTGGAACCTGGGGCCGGGGACTCGCCCAATGGCGGATCAGGGGGTATTTGGATACCCCTGCCTTCTCCTGTTTCCGCACTACAGCAGGCCCCCTCTTTTGATAATGTTTGAAGATATAGATTGATGTGATTTGATGTAATAAAGTGTGGCCCATATTTAATCCATATCACTGTCTCACGTCTTTATTCCGGGACTGGGGGGGCAAATATTTGCATGACATCTGGCTTGGCTCTTATTTATCCTGAACACATGACTTAAGGTTTCCTATTCCAAAGTAGGACTGAGAAAATTAACTGTGTTGAAGTATCAATGACATCTTAGAGTAGGGATGGATGAGAAATTAGTTCTGGTCCAATTTCCTACCCAAAAAACAAAAAGCTGTTCAGTTTAAATGTCAAGGTAAACAGAACAGAATTTAAAATGTAAAAAGTGATGAATATTATATTTAAAACTAAAAGGATTCCAACTTATTTTTATTGGTCTGGTATTCTCCAAGCATAACCTTTTAGTATGTATCAGCCAGCATGGATAGTAGTGAAGTTGGGAGTTGTAGTCTGAGAACATTTGGGAAGCACAGGATTAGGGTTTAGGCTTTTCCCCAAATGTAATTGTCTTAATAAATATCAGCTTTTGTGTTTTTAACTGCTTCACATGCTTTATTTTCTGTCTGTCCCGGGACTGGCTGCTCATGTGTCTACACAACAGTTACTCTACTACACAGAGAGAAACCTTAATATTTTCCTTCTCTCTCCCTTTGTGAACATGCTCAACAATATTTCCATAGGACTGGCACCACCATTCGGCAAAGCGAGGCAGCTGGCTCAGGCAACAGAAGCCAGGAGGGAACAGCAGGATGTTGGAAGAGACAAGCACAATCCACAACAACATAAATATGGACTAGAATGTGATGTGTTGTTGATACACGTACATTTTCATGAAAATGCACACCAACGTATCTACATTTGTAAAATAAAAATATACGTACAAAGAAATATATTTGACAGATGAGCATAGTAAATTCACCTGTACCAGATGGATCTTTAAAATATGAATGTATGCTACCGTGTCACGCTTTTCCCTAGCATAGATAGTTGCCTGGATGCCATTTGGAGGAAAACCTGGAATTGCATTTAGCCCAAGGTTCCTATGTTGACTTCCTTGGCCTATGACTCAATGTTATGCTATGTGCTGTCAAGTTAGCACTAACATATAGTGACCCTAACTGGGCTTTGAAGGGAAGTGAGGTATTTATGGAGTGGTTTTACCAGTTCCAAAACCCCAATGAGTTTCCATGGCTAAGCAAGGATTCAAATCCAGTGCTTCTGCGTCCTAGTCCATCACTCTATCCACTACACCACTTGGGCTATCCTCTGTGACTGAACACATGCTATATGAATTCTCCTGTATCATGCTTCTTCATGGTTCCTTTAATCCATAAAAGGCATGCTGACCTTGATAATTCTTCATCTTAGTTATTCCATTGAATGCATTAGTAATGCATTCAAATGGGCACAATGCCCTCCATGGAAGCCCAGTCCTTTTTAAATATGCAATTCAGAATGATATTCTGAAGAACCACAGGGGACTTCTCATGCCCTTGGTATCTTTTTCTAATGAATTGCGAAATTGGTGAGTTAAAAGCAGCCTTTGTAGCATTACTGAGTCTTAATCAACTCTGTGATTCCTGTCTTGTTCAATCAAGACAGCTCTGTAAGGTGTTTGAGCATGGCTACCTCTCCATATCTTAGGTTAATCACATGCTGACTGGTTTTATGTTAAACAAATTGAACCTTACTTTCCTTCTAGACTTTTCTGGATTGTTTTTCCTGGGAAAGGGATGGTTTACAGTTGACAGCAATTGATCAAGACATTTTTGTGCTGTTAAAATCTGATTAGTATATAAATGAAAACAAATGTGACATTTCATGTGTTACACTTGGCAGTTTTGGGCACAGATATTGTGTGGCCATTGAGTTAACTGGTATGCTCCACTCATGAACTTCATCCTAAACTTTTACCTTCAGCTCCATTTCGAGCTCCATGAGAATTTTTCAAATCCCTTTCAATGAGAACTCTACAGGAACAGCTTCTCCACTTTATCTCTCTGATTTGTGGGTAGAGAAATTGTGGGATGGGAATATCATTTCCCCATATGAGAAAGATAAATTCTTCAGGAGAAAGGCTTGGTCTTCCCTCCAAGTGCGGGGCTTGAAGAACAGGGCTGGTTCCTCAATATGATAGCGGTACAGTTTTTCTCTCTTTCTCCTAGGGGTGAATTACAGCAATAACTATGTCAACTATAGATGCCATTTTGCATTCTCAAAAATGTTTTGCAATCTTTATGATGCCAGGGCATTGAGGTGCAGAGACTGTGGTACCTATCCCCCATTAAAAATGTGTGAAATACTTAGAGAAGATGTCATAAAATTGTTTTCTTCTTCCTAAGAGTAACCATGTGCCATCAAGTCAATTCTGATTTATGGAGATCCTTTTCAGGGCTTTTCAGCTGGAGAGTATTCCAAAATGGTTTATCATTTCTTCTGGGGGCATTCTGGGACAATGCAGCTTGCCCAGGACTGCACAGACTGGCTCTACTCACAGGTACAATGGGGGAATTGAACTCCTAATTCTACAGTTAGACACCTAAACCACTGAGCTATCCAACTAACTCTTCTTTTTCCTAAGCAGGCTAAAAATTAACAACAACAACAACAACAACAACAACAACAACAACATCAACAACAACAACAGTAGTAGTAGTAGTAGTAGTAGTAGTAGTAGCAGAAGAAGAAGAAGAAGAAGAAGACAAATGTGCAACTCTGTCTATACAACATGGCAAGATCCTAAAAGTAATTGAAATAGATTTTTAAAATGGTGATATAAAATCACTATCAAGTGATGAAAATTATAAATATCTTGGAATACTAGAAACAGATAAAATCCTGCACAGAAAAAGAACTGACAGAAAGGGAATATATCATAAGAAAATCTTAAAATCAAAATTATATGATGGAAATTAATTCAAAGCCATAAACACATGGGCAGTTCCAGTAGTTAGATACCCAGCTGGAACAATAGACTGGACCCAAAATGAATTAGAAGAATTGGACCAAGAAACACAGAAACTAATAACATGCATCATGTACTCTATCCAAAAAGTGATTTGGACAAATTATATTTACCACAGAAAATAGGAGACCATGGATTATTGTCAATACAGCAGGTAGTAGAGGAGGAAAAAAAAGAAACCTACATGATTATATTAGTACAAGTAGAGAAAAATTACTGAAGGCAGTGAAAATGGAGAATATTTTGAAAAGAAAAGAAACAAAGGTTCAATATAAGAAAAAAACAATTTGAAAATAAATTAAATGTTTGGAAAAATAAACCACTACATGGACAAGAATTGATGCCTTTGAATTGTGGTGCTGGAGGAGGCTCTTGAGAATCCCCTGGACTGCAAGGAGAACAAACCTATCAATTCTAAAGGAAATCAACCCTGAGTGCTCACTGGAAGGACAGATCCTGAAGCTGAGGCTCCAGTACTTTGGCCATCTCATAAGAAGAAAAGAGTCCTTGGAAAAAACCCTGATGTTAGGAAGGTGTGACCGCAAGAGGAGAAGGGGGCGACCGAGGATGAGATGTCTGGACAGTGTCTGCGAAGCAACCAACATGAACCTGACACAACTCCGGGAGGCAGTAGAAGACAGGAGGGCCTGGCGTGCTCTGGTCCATGGGGTCACGAAGAGTCGGACACGACTAAACGACTAAACACACACACACATGGACAACACCCGACAAATATTGATGGGAAGCATGATAATAATTCAACATGGACATGGCTAAAACAAGGGATCATTAAGAAAGAAACCAAAGGCTTGATTTATTCTGCATAAGAACAAGCACTCAGAATCAAGGAGATGAAAGCTAAGATTCAAGGAAGTTGTCCTAACAGCAAATGTTGATTCTGCTAAGAAAAAGATGAAACTGTGACACATGTCATTTGTGAATGCCCCAAAATTGCTTAGATTACAAAGTTAGATATGATCGAGTGGCAAAATTAGTGCACTGGTCATTATGCAACAGCTGATTGGTTCAAAATTGGGAAAGGAGTACGACAAGGCTGTATATTCTCTCCTGGCTTATTTATCTTTATTTATGCAGAATGCATCATGTGAAAGGCAGGACTGGATGGATCCCAAGCAGGAATTAAGATTGCCGAAAGAAATACCAACAACCACAGATATGCAGATGATACTACTCTGATGACAGAAAGTGAGGAGGAATTAAGGAACCTTGTAATGAGTGCCAAAAATGGTCTGAAGCTCAACATCAAAAAAACTAAGATAATGGCCACTGGTCCCATCACCTCCGGGAAATAGAAGGGGAAGATATGGATGCAGTGACAGAATTTACTTTCTTGGGCTCCATGATCACTGCAGATGGTGACAGCAGCCACAAAATTAAAAGTCGCCTGCTTCTTGGGAGGAAAGCAATGAGAAACCTAGACAGCATCATGAAAAGCAGGAACGTCACCTTGCCAACAAAGGTTTGCATAGTCAAAGCTATGGTTTTTCCAGTAGCAATGGATGGAAGTGAGAACTGGACCATAAAGAAGGCTCACCACCAAAGAATTGATGTTTTTGAATTGTGGTGCTGGAGGAGACTCTTGAGAGTCCCCTGGATTGCAAGGAGATCAAACCTATCAATTCTGAAGGAAATCAACCCTGAGTGCTAACTGGAAGCTGAGGCTCCAATACTTTGGCCATCTCATGAGAAGAGAAGACTCCCTGGAAAAGGCCCTGATGTTGGGAAAGTGTGAGGGCAAGAGGAGAGGGGGACGACAGAGGACGAGGTGGTTGGACAGTGTCATCGAAGCTACCAACATGAATCTGACCCAACTCCAGGAGGCAGTGGAAGACAGGAGGACCTGGTGTGCTCTGGTCCATGGGGTCATGAAGAGCCGGACATGACTTAATGACAATAAGAAAACATTATGCAAGAAATATAAATTGGCACCATCCAAAAACCCATGGGAGCATCAGGGAGAGAAGGTGTCAGAAAATGACAGTCAAGATCTGGTGAGATTTCTGGATCCAAAGTGATAGAACATAACAAACCAGACATAGTAGTATGAATGAATAGTTTATTTATGGTCCTTAGACCAGTCACATAAGTATAAAACCTTATAAAACCTTATAATTTCTAACTTTCAATATTCCATTAGAACATGTTGGCATATATACAGTTGGGAGCTACTATCTAATTGGTATTTAATCGAAGTATTGCTGCACAGACTTTTGCAACTTGACAGGTGATCTTCATATCAACTCAAGCCTATTTCCCTCTGAACGTAGACATAGTAGTAACAGAATAAAGAAATATCTGGATAATTGACATGGCAATTCCTGGGGATTTGAAAATAATCTGGGGGGAAAAAAGAATGTACACACACACACACACACACACACACAGCATATGTATAATTAGCATATATACTATAGTATGTTGATATTTAACAGGTTTTTGGTCAAAACTTGTATTTGTTATGTAACAGCAGTCAAAGTTTTTATAATTTTGATTGACTGTCCCTGGTATTTTTCAACAACAATGCAGAATGGTCTTCATATTTCTTCTAAGACATTTCCGTTCAGCTTGCTACCTACATTCTATCACATAGCCCATTCGCCTTTTTGTTCTTCAACATGACCTGCCTAGAAGGTAGTCACTAGGACATATACTGAGGTAATAGTTTATGCCAAAATCATAAGCATGATCACTAGGGAGTAAACATAATGACACTTATTTTCAATTTTTCTAAAGAAAAATGCATAGGTTTGTGCTGTCAACCACAGTAAACAATTCATCTGTTCATTGAAACCAAGAGATTGGAATCTTTACCCTTCCATTTTCAATCACTTGGAAATATACTGAGGAGAAAAATATGTATAGTTATTTCTTCATAGCTGATTTCCTTTGTGGATTTTTAACTTTCAAATAGTCTAATGTTCTCTTGGGGGAACACAGAAACCATTGTTCTGCTGTTGCTATTAATCCAGACATAGTACACACTATCCCATATGCATGACTTGCTCCAGTACTGTATTTAGTTAATGGATGAAATCCTATTGTTTTTTATGCAGGCAGAAGACAAAAGGTGTAACATTTCCTCACTTCTGGACAGCAATTAATGAGTCCCTGCTGGGATTTTGGAGCACATGCTAAGCCAGTGAGTGTGGGTGTCCATAGGAATAGCAATGGTAACTTGTGAATTGCCAGCTTTAGTGCATATTATGCCTTTTCCTTTCTGCTTGAATTTAAAAAAACACATGATTTTAGCCAATATCTCCTTGTACTCCCACTACTGGTTACGTGTGGGCAGAGGAAGACAACAATAATAATGATGAAGATGAAGACTCTTCTCTTTGATGGACAAATAAAATGATTCCATTTTATTTACTGGGCAAATTGGTTAAAATTAGAGATGGGGATGACTCATCATTTTGGTGAGTCATCCTGTTTTGTGAGTTGTCAAAAGTTGAAGAAGATGGGAGCAGATGGAACTTTTCTACAAACAATTAAAGCAATATATACTAAACAGAAGGGCAAAATCCAAATCAATGGCCATACATCTGAAGATATCAAAACTGAACAGGTTTCAATTTAAACAAATTGAAAGGTTGCCCTCTTTCTCCGTTACTATTTATTCTAACATTAGAGATTTTGAATAGACAAATAAGAGGAAATAGTGGAATTAGAGGTCTCAGAATCAGAGGAGAAGAATTTAAGCTACAAGCATATGCTGATGATTTAGCAATAATATTAGAAAATCCGCTGGAAATTAATACTGAAAACTGAAACTAATAAACCGAAACTGAAACCCCTGGGTAGTATGGAAGAATTATTAAGAACTATAGAAGAATTCAGAGCTGTAGCAAGTCTTAAAATAAACTACTAAAAACCAAAATTTTTGACTAAAAATATAAAAAAGAGGACGTTGAAAAATTGATAATGAAAACTAACTTTGAGGAGGTACAAAAAGTGAACTATCTAGGAGTTATTATCACACACAAAAAAAAACCCCCAAGCAATTTGATGAAAGAAAATTGTCTTACAACTCAGAAGGAAACACAAAGATATTTGGAGGAATGAAATAAACTACAAATCTCAATGATGGGAAGAATCTTGATAATAAAAATGATGATTTTACCAAAATTGCTATTTTTGTTTCAAAACTTACCAATTTTATTAAACTATAAATACTTTAAGGACCTGGACAGCCTGACCTCAGAATTTGTATGGAAGGCCAAAAAAAACCAAAAATAAAACTTAGAGCATTGCAAGATTTAAAAGAGAGAGGCGGTTTAGGACTGACGAATTGGCTTTTATATAAGCCATGTGCTATGATCTGGATAAAAGAATGGATAACATTAGAAAACCAAAGACTGTTGGAATTGGAAGGTTATGTTTTAAAAAGTGAGTTGGAATGCATATGTGTGATATGGAAAATTCAAAGAACAGACACATTTCTCAGAACATATTGTGAGGAAAGTGTTGTGTCTAGTATGGCAAAAATTTCAAATGCAAACTTATAAGAAAATTCCAATATGGGTAGCACTAATAGAGGCATTTACATTGAAAGTACTGAATCAGAAGGGAGCTTTACTCACTCATAAAAACTTGTTAACTAAAGATCAAAATATGAAAGACAAACAAGACCTAGAGAAACTGGATCTAGCTACAGACTGGTGTTCAGTGCTGAAACTAGAATCAAGATATAAAAAGGACAAAAATATGGGCTTTTTTGTGGGGAAAATTCAGGTGGATGAACTATGGATTGACACTAAAGAGAAAATAATCAAAAAATGTATAGATATCTATTAGAGTGTGATCTAGAGAATGAGAGGGTGAAGGAGGTGAAGATAAAAGGGGCACAAAACTTTGATATAATATTGATATTGATGAATGGACAAAATGTGGAAAGATAACTATAAAATGATTAAGCCAGTTAATCTTAGAGAAAATATCCTTAAAATGTTTCATAGATGGCATTTTACTCCAGTAAGATTGACAAAAATGTCAGAAGGGATCAGTAATGTTATTTAGAAATGTAAAAAAAATAATAATAATAAAAATCCAGGGACTTATTATCATGTATGGTGGTAATGCAGAGAAGAAGAAAAAATTGGTTACAGTTTGGGAAATGTCACAAGAGATTGTTCAGCAAAAATTAAGTTTTAAGCCTGAAATGTTATTATTGAATATAATGCCGGAAATTATTGATCAGAAAATAAAATACAGTGGTGCCTCTCTTAGCGATGTTAATTCGTGCAGAAAAAATCGCTGCTAAGCAATAACATCGCTAAGCAAATATAAAAACCCCATAGAAACGCATTAAAACATGATTAATGCATTCCTATGGGCTTAAAACTCACCTCTAAGCAAAGATCCTCCATAGCACCGCCATTTTCGGTGCCTCTAAAGCGAGGAATCCATGCCTGAAAGCAGTGGGCAGCCATTTTGTTTACCAAGTGGCCATTTTAAAGCCACCGATCAGCTGGCCGAAAATGGGGGCTTTGTGATGATCGCTTCCCTGTGATCATCGAAAAGCGAAAGTTCCCCATAGGGACCATCGCAAAGCGATCGCTTTTGCGATTGCAAAAACAGCATTGCTAAGCGATTTCATCGCTATACGGAGCGATCGCTATGCGAGGCACCACTGTATAGTCTACTGCATATATTTACTGCAGCTAGGATACTCTGGGCAAAAAATTGGAAGAATGGAGAAACACCAACGATGGATGAGCTATTAAAGAAGCTCTTGGACAAAACTAGATATGCTTTCAGAGGCACTACGGGATCATTTGAGATGTTTTGTAAAGGAAAGCTGGAAGCTGATATATAGCTGGGCCCGGGAAAAGACAGGAATTTAGGGGAAGAATTAGTTTATGGTGAATCCGTGCTCACTAGGATCCTCTGATGATATTCAGATGACCAGATGATGGCAAAATCTCTGATCTATAGGTGTAGTATGGATGTTTAGTTTTGATGTTTTGTTATTATTGTTAGGTTTTAGTTTTTTGTTCTGTATGTCAGTACATATGAATAAAAATAATAATTTTAAAAAACTTGACTCACGAAGCATGAAGTTGGCCCCATTAACCGATGAATAATGAATTTATTCATTGATTTGTGGGTGGTTATTTAAAAAACCACACCCCGCCTTGCCCCCTGCTGCTGCCACCCCCCACACTGCCATCTCCCTACTGCCGCACCACTGCCATCCCCTTGCACCCCCCATAACCACCAAAACCCCCTTACCGTAATCGTCGCCGCCACTGCTGAGAACTTCATCGGGCTTCTGCAGCCATGGCCTGTAGAAATGGAAACTAGCTGCCCTTTGCAAAAATGGTGGCTATGGCTTCATTTAGGGTAGAGAAGTTGCAGCCACCATCTTTGCAAAGGCAACCAGTCACCCTTTTTACACGCCGTGGCTGCAGGGGCCAGATGGAGACTTCAGCAGCAGTGGCAAGGATTATGGTAAGGGTGTGTCAGTGGGGGCAGGGGTGGGGGGCTAAGGTAGGGAAAGGTAGAGGATGGAGGGTTGGTGGCTGTGGGGATGGGTGGCTGCCTATTGGCCCACCAATCAGCTGATTGGCGGGCCAGTAGGCAGAATGCAAAAGCCATAGGATGTATTTTTTTCTTTGTATGGGGACGAATAAAAATGGGTAAATAGTCATCGCTTCGTATTCGTAGGGGTCTCCGGAACCCACAAATATGAAGAGATGAATATTTAATGAATCAGCTATTTTAGACGAATATCACAATCCCTTTTTTTATTCATCCCCATGTCTTGTTAAAATCATTTACTTTTTTGTTTTTCATTTGTCGAATTTTAAATTCATTGGCCCAAATCCTGTCACTTAGTGCAATACATTCAATTTTGAAAGTTGATTTGCCACATCCCAGTTGATTCAATGGTCCTAATCTAGTGTGATTTAATATACTAAGCAACAGGAACAGGATTTTGGTGATTTTATTCCATTGCTGTATCTACACCTTTTTTTTTTCTTACAAAAGACTCACACAAACTTTTGTAATGTCCATTTATTCAAATAAGTCCACTTTAAAACTTGCAATTTTTAAAAATCTCATCAACAAGCTTACAGTGCAATGTTTCTGGAAGTGAAGGACTGGCCAGCAGCATGCCACTGTCTAGGGGACACCCGGGTGTACTTGCAGTACCTTCTACTCTTTGGGAATGCTCCTTCTATGTCATCTAGTTGGACCATCTAGAAGTCAATTAATAAAGTTCAAAGCAAAGTAAGAAGATCAAGCAATAATCAAGTAAAATGGGGCTACTTGGATGCAGGACAAATTTTCCATAACTGTGGAGAAATTCAATCAATGCAGCACTCATAGGCATGCAATTTATGCCTCACCATGTGTACAAATGAAGATCTAGCAAGTGGCTGTGATAATGCTATTGAAAAAGCCTGCTTCTGGTCCAAAATAGTCTAATTATTTGAGCATTGTTTGATTGACTCTCCCTTTGGTCTGGACACGTGCTGCTTCTCCAATCAATTTGATAGGAGGCTGGATTTTATGAGCATTGAAGCCTGGATGCCTGACACAGCTACAATAGAAACATTGAAAGAATGGAGGAACAGTCCTCCCCAGGCAAAAATGAAATGGTTTCCTACTGCTTTGGGGAAGCCTGCAGGCAGCTATATGTCACTGTGTGCATCGTGTTCATTTTCAAGCAGAGAGACACTCCAGCGGATATGATCAATTCCTTATGTAATCTTTGTGGCACTTCTCCTATACAGCAATCAATGCACTCTTTATTCTCTGGCAAATTAATAATAAATAAAAGCCAGATGACCTTTTCGAAGCAATAATCCCTGGGTTCTTCCTATTCTCTTAAGACAGACATGAAAAGCCCAGGACATGAAATATGGATACTTAAAGTAAAGAGCACAAGGACTCCCTCAAGACAAGAGACATTTGAAGCACTTCTTGTTAAATATTGTGGTGCTTATTTTGGTTTCTCCATGTTTGTTTTGCAAATGAATTGAAAAGCAACTTTTGAAAATATATTTCACTCCTGAACTTTGTTCTCCTTTTCAGATCAGCATTTTGAGCAGGTTGTGGCAATGCACAGAGATCTGTATTCAACGGGAATAAGAAGAATCCATTTCTATAATATTTCCAATCATTCATTATTCAGTTCTTCAAGGGAGAGACAGTTTATCTGAATTTGTTTCTTCATTTAGGGTTATTTATTGTAGCCACATGTGTGCAATAAATTACCCAGGTACTCAAGCTGTACACTTTCTGGGCAATTTAAACATGGCAGGTACAGAAGGATTGGATGTCAATCAGAAATTCATAGACAACAGATGAAGTGCTTCTAATTTTTAAAAGTCCATATAACCAGATGTCCATGTATTCATTTAACTACCCAATTTCCACAATTGGCACAATTTATAGAATTTTCACAAAACCATTTTTGTAAAGGTAAGAAAACAACAAAACACCTCTTTCAAGGTTGATAGAAAGTATGTCAACCATCCTGCAAGATTAGATCCTACTTGCCCACTTTCGGATTTACATTAAGAAGCATATTGGCCCACTGGGCTGAAACAGTTCCCCACTTAAACCATAGATAGTTGCTTCACACCTGCCCAGCAAGGGTGCTCAGCTCACACGGGCAACACATTTTATGACACATTCTATCTTCAGCCAACTTTCCAAATTGTCTTATATGTATTGTCATAGCCTGACTTCACTCAGGTTGTTGTTCAGAACCCCTTCCTCTGAATCTTGGTGCACTTTATGCTCCATCTTATGAGCTCTCACTAGGATTGATTCAGACTTCCTGATAGGCAACTAATCATCATCATCATCTTAGAACCGCAGAACTGGAAAGGACCTTATGAGCCCAGCCCTTGTCAAGGGGGCACAGCAGGGAATCGAACTCTGCAGCCACACACCTAAACCACTGAGTTGTCACTCATGTCATTACAAGGCCAGAAACCTGTCTGCAATGGCAATTAGTGTCTTAAATACCAAACTCAAAGATCCTCCAAAGTATCAAAACTTACTGTGAAACTTAGACAAATGCAGGAAATAAGTGGAAGAATTACCCCAAACAGCAAAGAAATATTAGGAGCATAGGTATACCTGACATGCTAACGAATATGTAGCCCCATTCATTACTTACTTGGTTCTAGCTCATGTAACTAGTACAGTACCAGGCTTCTCCCTTCTCCATTGATTTTCCAGGGTTCTTGCTCACAAGGAAAGCCTACACATGAGGAGGACTCTCTTCTCTTGCAGACACATTGCCCTCAATGTGAATAATGTCAAGGGAGGAGAAGGGGATGGGTGTTCCCCTCTAAGCTTATTGAAGAGAATCAGACAAATAATAACTGAATTGGACTAGTGAAGGCTGTTACTGGAGAGGACTTACTCACTGACAGACACCATCATGGTTGTGTGTACAAAAAGGATGAAAACTCTCTCTCTCTCTCTCTCTCTCTCTCTCTCTCTCTCTCTCTCTCTCTCTCTCTCTCACACACACACACACACACACACACACACACACACACACACACACACACACACACACACACACACACACACACACACACACACACACCCAGGATATTCGTATTGCCAGTAACTTTAGGACAGGCATTTGATACAATTTAAGACAGTTACAGAGAGGAGGGCATAACCGTCTCTGGGAGTCCAGAGGGTTGAATTAGAGCTCAAGGAGTGCTAGAACTGGTCCAGGGGTTGAAGGCCCCTCACATCTAGTGCTCAGGATTCCTTCCAAGGGCAGAATAAATTAAAGTGTTTTATTCTTGATTTCTTGGTTTAAAATAATGAATGTTGTATCCTAAAGTAGAGCTAACAGGGTGATGTCTAATGTGGTCATGTCACCCTAACTGCAAGGCTATGCTTATTAGGTCTAATTAGTGTTTTGTCTCTGCAAAGCTTCATTAGTTAAATGCTTGCACTTAGTCTGAATCAAAATTAAGTTCTGAAAAAAAAACTTTGATTTTGTTCCTGAAGTCACATGGAAATGCATTCACTCGGATATCATATCGGGGAGCTATCTTTTTTTATATAGGTTAAAAAAAAAACAGGAACAACAACAACAACATGTGAATACAATAACTTTTCAAGCCATCTTCAAAGATGAATATTTAAAGAACATTAATAGTAGCAGGTTGATGGTGAACATATATAGAGAGATAGAAATATCCAGAGTGTTGAAATAATTAACTAAGGTACAAACTATATTCAATGCAAGTAAAACACACACTTATATAAAAAGTATGCCAGAGTATACAGTTTTAGGATGACTACATACCCTCTTTATTTATTGTAGGGATGTAAAAGCTTATTTAACTTATATGCAGAATACATCATGCGGAAGGCTGGACTGGAAGAAACCCAAGCCGGAATTAAGATTGCCGGAAGAAATATCAACAACCTCCGATATGCAGATGATACCACTCTGATGGCAGAAAGTAAGGAGGAATTAAAGAACCTTGTAATGAGAGTGAAAGAGGAGAGTGTAAAAAATGGTCTGAAACTCACCATCAAAAAAACTAAGATCATGGCCACTGGTCCCATCACCTCCTGGGAAATAGAAGGGGAAGATATGGAGGCAGTGTCAAATTTTATCTTCCTGGGCTCCATGATCATTGCAGATGGAGACAGCAGCCCTGAAATTAAAAGACGCCTTCTCCTTGGGAGGAAAGTGATGACAAATCTTGACAGCATCTTGAAAAGCAGAGACATCACCTTGCCAACAAAAGTCCGAATAGTCAAAGCTATGGTTTTTCCTGTCGTGATGTATGGAAGTGAGAGCTGGACCATAAAGAAAGCAGACCGCCGAAGAATTGTTGCCTTTGAATTGTGGTGCTGGAGGAGGCTCTTGAGAATCCCCTGGACTGCAAGGAGAACAAACATATCAGTTCTAAAGGAAATCAACCCTGAGTGCTCACTGGAAGGACAGATCCTGAAGCTGAGGCTCCAGTACTTTGGCCATCTCATGAGAAGAAAAGAGTCCTTGGAAAAAACCCTGATGTTAGGAAGGTGTGACGGCAAGAGGAGAAGGGGACGACCGAGGATGAGATGGCTGGACAGTGTCTGCGAAACAACCAACATGAACCTGACCCAACTCCGGGAGGCAGTAGAAGACAGGAGGGCCTGGCGTGCTCTGGTCCATGGGGTCACGAAGAGTCAGACACGACTAAACGACTAAACACACACACACACAAATCTCACATTTGTCAGTGAGAAACAGAGGGGAAAACCTCTTTTTTCTTTTCCCAGTGAGATATCATTGTGTTATCCCACCTTTGCAAATAAGGCAGGAATCTTGCAGGATTATTCAGAAGTTCTATGGTCTCCCCACCCCCCCGGAAAAAAATACCAAGTTGCACAGGATTATTACATTTCTTGCCCAGGATTCATTTGTAAAAGAATATTAAGTGGAAGAGGATAGCCAGGTTCCCTGTGCAGAAGAACAGGCAAAAAAGAAAGGATAGGGGATGGGACTGAGGTCTTGGTTTGAGGGGAAACTGGGAAACTACACTGGTGCAAGAACAAGTTTTTGCATCAAAGTTCAGCTTAGTGAAACTCAAGTTTCCCACTATGCTATGTAGGGGAAACTTTCTGCGGGAGTTTCAAAATTCTGAGAGCTATTAAGAATTAAAATTCACAATGCGTTTGAAATTGCCAATAACCATTAAGCACTGGGGCAGCAAATCCAGGAGGCAGAAGGTTCACCTGGTCACAGTCTTCCCCCACCTTGGTCAGATATATTATATTTCTGTTCATATGAAAGTAACAGTTCTAAGACATAATAGCCATTGCTCCTCTTTATACAAAATAACAGATTCTGTTTTATACATACTGATCTCTTCTGCTGTTTTCTTTTTCTTTTCTTTTCTTGTTTTTAGAGATTTTCAGGTTGGTATGTCTGTTTAAAGTCTGTCACTTCAGGAGCCAGTTGGTGGCCAAATGTAGTCCCACAGAGGATTGGGGTCACTCAGCATTTGAACAGGAAAGTATTTGAACCTTTGAGAAGTTATGAATGATAGTTATCTGGGTTATTTAAATGGGAAATAGACTTTACTGAACTCAGTGGGAAGTACACCTACATAGATCAAGCTTTCAGAGAGGCAGCTGTGTTAATCTGTTTCAACAAAAGCAAAGATATGACCAAGAAGCAGAAGGTCTGGGGCACACATTTATTTCACTGTGAATGTATCTGGATTACAATCTGCCTCTTCAGAGACGTACAGCAGGCTACAGTCCTATTCATTTTAAGAGGAAACCAGTTTTGTCAAGGGTCAATTACAGGCATATCAGTTGGTTAGACTGGCTAAACCTCACAGGATTGAGATGATGTTTCCCTGAAATCTCCTGTGATGTAGTTTTGGAAGCCAAAGTTACACATGGCAACTTTAAGAAGCAGGGGTGGAAACTTTGAAGTTCTCTGTGGCTGGGTGCATTTACCACCAACAATATGACAGCTGCACTGATCTCGCTGAAAGAGATCCAGGACTCAGTTGCCTCTGTCCTGAATACTAAATTGCTTCTCTAGGACTCAGAGGAGGCAGACACCTTCCCACAGTAATTTAAATGTCTTGTATAATAAGGCTAGTGATCCATGTAAAAGTTAACAGCCTTGGCATCGAAGAGCTGACATTTTTCATTTTGGCCTGTTTTCTGCAATGTGTTGATGAGCCACACATAGGCATGTTGAAGGAAAAAATATGTGTTGTAATATTTTGAGCTTCTTAAAGCAATGGACTCTTGTCTCATGAGAAATGTAAATGCTGGTGAGAGACCCCTACATCCTTTTTATATTATTCTGATGAGCTTGCTGCTCGTATATCAGAGAAGATATTTCTGCTGTTCTGTCATGTTCCTATTAGCACTTGTTTCATTGTACAGTGGTGCCCTGCATAGCGACGTTAATCCATTCCGGATTAATCATCGCTATCCGTAAACATTGCTAAACGGAACTAAAAAACCCATAGGAACGCATTAAACTTCGTTTAATGCGTTCCTATGGGGCCCAAACTCACCGTTCAGCGAAGATCCTCCATAGCGCCGCCATTTTCGCCGCCTCGGTAAGCGAGGGCAGTGCGCGAAAATGCTTGCGGTGGCCATTTTGGGCACCCGGTGGCCATTTTGGAACCGCCGATCAGCTGTTCTAAAAACATTGCAATGCGAAGATCGGTAAGCAAAACGCTTACCGATCATTGCAATGCGATGTTTGCCCATTCAGAACATCACAATGCGATTGTATTAGCGATTCCAAAAAATAGATCGCTACGAGGATTCGTCGTTAAACGGTGTGCTCGTTATGCGAGGCACCATTGTATACATATTATAGTAGAAGATTTTCTGCCAGTTTAACTCAAAAGACCGCTATATGGTATATTCAAACTTCTGATTACTGTTTGCAAGTTTGATAATACAATAGCTATCTCCTCAATCACTGGACTTGTGAAGTGCATTGTCCTCTTATCTGAGGTGAATTATTTATTTATTTGTGCCAGGGCATTGCAATATACAGGACTGTATTATGTGTTTTTTTTTTTAAAAAAAAAATCTCAGCATCTGCCTAGCTGAGGAGTGCCTCAAGTTGCCCCATGATGCCTTCATGTTTCCAGACTTGATCCTCCTGCTCCTGGAGCATCTCCTCCCATAGATCTCTCATGTAACACAGGTAATGTTTTTATGTACATAACATGATATTCAATGGAGAATTGTCTGATGAATGCTGCTGTGTGGGACGTTGCCCTGCTGGGTGTTCTGTAATGACAAAAGCAGTCATAAGCAGTGACCTGACCAACACATGGTGAACATTGTCAGTGACAGGTCCTTCCTTTGGCCATCATACCTCAGATCCTTTTGTTGGGTTCCAGTGCTCAGACCTGGATCTGCAAGGCCATATGAGAGAGAAAAGGCAACAGAGGGCACCTCACTGGGTACAATTTGATTGCATACCACACAAGGGACAGCCCTTGAATGAGCTTTCGAAGAATAGACATATTAAATGGTGTCTCCAGTCCATCTTCTACACCTAGCATACCTACATCACTCAACATACTTGCCACATGAAAGTCCTGAGCCTCCAGGTCATGTTGTGCCAGTGGGATGCCTGGACTCTTTTGCTGCTTTGCTGCTGAGAAACATGCCCTGACAACTCTTCTCCTGTTGTCTCATCCTGTTGCTGTCCTCCAGTAGATCTTTGCAGAGGATACAGCAGTAGCTCCTCTCACTCTAAAGTATCTTGTCATTCAACTGCCTCCTGGTTGGTGCTTCAGTGTAGAACGTCTGCTATACCAAATCCAGAAATACATTTGCTCTTTGTGAGTTGAACGGAGAGTCCAACTCTTTCATAGTTGCCACTGCTGGTCAGCCTCATTATCCCCATCCTTAGACATGGTCAGAGATCTTGTGGAGTCCATGTCATGACACATCAGACCTGTTTTAGCAGCACGAGGAGGACCTACATGATATTAGGCAGATGGTTTTAACATTGTGGCTGATCAATGTAAGAAGAGACTTAACTTGTGAAACTGTGTTTGCAAGACTCATCAATAGTAAGCAAATAGCCCCATAGAATTTAAGATTTTACATACACATTTGCACATTTTTATTCCATGTCAGATTTGCATGGATGGATTCTGGTATCTCTTTCATTCTCTTTCTCCACTAAAGAACATATTGCTTGGTTCCAAACTTTTTGAAGGCTTTTATCACCCCACAAATCTTAAGAACTTATATGGAGGCCCTTCTCTTAGTACCACCACCTCCTCAAGCTTTTTTGGTAAGGACATAAGAGAGGGCCTTCTCAGTGGCTGCTCCCAGGCTTTGGAATGTGTTTCCCCAAGAAGCCAGGTTGCCCCCCATCCCTTGTCCTCCTGTCGTCAGGTAAAACAACAACAGCAACAAAAAAAAACCCACTCCTTTCAAGCAGGCTTTTTGGAAATAAATCTCTCAGGAATGCTTTGTTTCTTAACTTACAGGTGGTAATTTTTTTAAAAAAATGTTTAAAAGAGAAAGGAAGCATAGAAACGACAATCAATCAATCAATCAATCAATCAACCAATAACAAGGGCATATGAAAAAGATACACAAAATAGTAATGACATGTTGGACTACTTGCTCACAGAGTGTGCATTTTGACATGCATTTTATCTAAGTGCAGAAATTTTGAAATGAATTTTGCCCTGAAACAGATATAAAAATGCCACAGCCTTCTGAAAAATTAAAAATAGAACATGCATTTGCAGACTCATCTGTGTGCTAGTCCAGGAGTGTAGATCAGGTGGATTTGTGTGAGAATTCAAGAAGATCAAAGTGCCTATATAAATAAGCTTCCTACCTAAGCTAGAGGCTGCCTATTTTTCAGGATGGAAAGTAAATCTGATTAATAGATAACATCTTATCTAGATGCAGGAAGGTACAAACAAAGGAAATGAACATCAGCTTGAATGACACATCATAATCAAGCTGTCAGAGGGTGGTGGAAATGGAATCGCAGCTGGATTTGACATTATTATCTGGTATGAATCTATAGCCATTTTACTTCAGGTGCACAGGTGCCTGCCGGCTTAACACTGCTGAAAATGTGGTACTACTAATCTGGCTGAGTTTTGTCCTGAGATGATGAGAAAAGTTCCATCAATGTTCTCTAGGACGAAGGAAATAAGTAGCAGGGTTATCTAAACCAGCTTCCTACTGAGGTTGTAGTAAACACCATGTACACTACCTTTGTGTGGCTCCTGACAGAAATGAAAACCAGACTTGGAACACAGGTACATATTTTACATTGAATCAGACCCTTGGTCCATCTGGCCTCATGTTGTCAATCATGATTGGTAGCAGATCTTCAGAATTGTGCTCAAGCTTCTTTTTGAACCCAAACCACACATTCCTACCATTCTCTGGTGATTACTCACCCAAATAATAATCAATCCCAGCCCCTCTTATCTTCTGAAACCCAACACTGGATGTGTCGAGAGTGATACATGTTACTGCACCTTCTAATAAATTCTCCCTTTGCAGAATGTGCATTCCTCTGGAAATACAGAGCAGCACTGAGAGATGGGATGAGTCGAGTATATGACCATTGTTCTAGTACCACGATGGCTTGTAATGAAAGGAGCCTCAACAACTTTCAATCAACTTAGCTTTCCTTCTGAAACTTTGCAGGTTTCTTAACTGTGGAAACCTTTGTCACACATGCCACCTTAATGGATTAGACCTAAAAACCTAACAGGAAAGGGGGGGGATCCCTCTCTCCTCTAAATGAGAAGAATCTTTGGACAAAATCATGGCATTCTGAAACTGTATTTTTCTCATTTAGGACCACCTCTATGCTACCTGTCATTTTTAGAGCAATGTTCAATAAGGAACACAGAGAGATAACCAGGTACTTTTATTTTGTGAGCAGTGACAGGTCTCCAGCTTGTTGTCCGGATCCTCTTGGCCATTCCCCTCCTTTTGGAGGACAGAACTGTGTATCTTCCACAGTCCGCACCCTTGTGCCCTGTAAAGTGGCCTGCTTCTTTCTCCTTTGCTAGAGGCCCTTCAAGTAAATTTCAGATGCTAGTCCAGTCATCTATGTACATGGAATGGAAGGGCCACTGCCTTACCCTTGTCCTCAGACAGCAGTCAGGCTCGCAATACAATTACAGTTGTTAAAACATAGGGGTGTGTGTATATTTACAAAATGGAGGAAACTGTACTACCGTGAATGCTAATTGTGACATCCAGAACCTGTTTCAGGATTTCTCTTCCTACTGATGAAAGCTCAGAAGAATTCTCCCCCCAATTAATGTGCAGACTTTAAGGGGCTCTTTGTATGCAGGCCTGTATGCAGCTGTAAAATGAAGTGCTGAATTGTGGAGACATGCCAAATTAATGAAACACACTTTAAAAAAATGCTTTTCTTATTCATGTAGAACTTAGAATGAATGGCATGTTGTGCATCTTTCTGTTTGCTGAATGAAGTAAAGAAGGAGGGTGGTGGCAACGTCTTTCTCCCTGGCCTTGCTGCCCATCAACATAGGATAGCTGCAACAAATCCCATATGCACAATGTTTTTGAGCACTTCCTTCATAATACCTTTGTGCTGCCAACTCCTGAGGCCAACACATTATACACTGCTGGTCAGGGGAGAGGTTGCACAATGCAGTGGGTGCTGGCTTCCCCTCTCCCATCCCTCAGTGAAAGTTGTGGGAGCAATGCGTGCCATATGGTTGTAGTGGCAATATGTCTCTTCCTGCTTCAGTGAGTGAGAGAACCTGTGTTGGCATTGCCTGCCAACTTTACAACTGGACTGTGGTGAGGAAAAACTTGCCACAGATAACATGTTGGGATTGCAAATGAGCAAAATGTTTTGCCCTACTCGTTTTGCCCAGAGACATTTTGCACAAATCATATAAACCTTGATAAGAAAAAAATAAGAATATTTGTCCTGCTGTCACTTGGAGGGAAGTAATATACAGTATTGGAGCTGGAATATTCCTCACAGAAATGCCTCACTGAGTCAGGGAAGCCTAAGTCAACCAGGACAAAAAAAAAATTGTGATTATTCTTTTCATCAGTTTAAAATACTATCCTTAGTCATTGGGTACAGGGTCACTTCATACACCTTGCAGAATATAGTGGTATTTTAAAAACTAGCAGGTTTATTTCAAGGAGAGTTTTCTGGGTTATACTTCACTTCAGACAGCTGAAATGAAATATTTAGCTTGGTTCCCATTGCCTTGTTCAAGATCTTTGCACTTCAAAGATGCTTACTTAATATATAGGTAATCCTTCTATATAATCAATGACCAGGATGTTTATTTCTTCAGCACTCTTAGAGTTCGTTACTTGTGTTAATAATTCTACTGTTGCTGTGAAATGTCATTTTCTGCATCTATCTCCATTTTCATGAAGTCTCCACCCCCTACAATGTAGAATTATATATCACCCTATAGCGAAATATTCCACTCCTCAGCAGTATTTTTGTCTTAAAAAGTGAGTTGTAATATCCATTGAAACAAATCTGATAGTTTTTAAGGTGCCAGAACACCCTCATTTTTATTGGGAGAAGTTATACCTGCTACATGGCTATCTCTTTGGGGGGGGGGAAGCCCATAGGGGTTCAACACAAAATAAAAGAGAGTGCAAGAACTGGATGCTTATCCTAACTGTAGAAAATGAAGCACTCTATCCTGCAGTGGTGGCAGTCATTGGAAACATAAATATGCAAATTCTTAACAAGTTACAATTTAGTAAATGATGAATTGAGTGCTTTGGAACAAGTGACAATTCATTATTCATGTAATATAGAAAGACCATGGCCAGCATCAGAGTGCACTCTACATTCAGTTAACAAATTAGAAACACTGCTCTGGGGCATAATTTGGGTGAGAAATTGAACAGGCTCCCTACTTGTTTTGAGTGGGAAAGGTTGGAATCTAGGAAATAAATGTTTAATTTAAATCAATGTAGCTACAGCTTTATCCATCTTTAGGAGAATAGCTGGAAGGCAATGAATACAGGTTATCTACAGTCAGGTAGTTTAGACAGCAATTTCACTTGGTGTAAATGGCTCGATCAAATATACCAGAGAGAGCACTTTTCACAATGACGTGTCCTACCTCAATCCTTGATCAGCAGTTAAATATTGGATTCCATTCATTATTTTTATGTTCTCTCGGAGTGAAACAGTGTGAAACTAAATAGAGATGGGTACATCAATCAAAACAGCATCCACAGGCTTCAACCTTTCCCCCTCTATCTCTTGTCCTTACTCACTTCTGTCTAGATTTGTTTTGTCTTTTTATGGATCCAAATTCATCCCCTTTGTCTGGCAATTTTTATTAATGGGCATGTCTTTTTCAAGTTGTATGCACTGTATGCATACTGCTCACTGGTTTCTCTGTAGGCATCCTTCAGTCTCGAGAGACTATGGTAACGTGCTCTGTATGGAGGTCTTGGAACAGTGTCTTGTGTGGCTGAAAAGGCCAATTCGAGAGTGACAATCTCTTCCACATTTAAGACAAGTACAATCTGTCCCCTGTCCAGCTCCCTGGTTTTGCCTGTTTTGGGACTGCCTCTTTGCTTTGGCCTGCTGTACAAGTGTCTCTTCAAATTGGGAGAGGCCATGATGCACCGCCTGCCTCCAGGCTGAACGCTCAGACGTCCAGGTTTCCCATCTGTTGAGGTCCATTTCTAAGGCCTTCAGATCCCGCTTGCAGATGTCCCTGTAACGCAACTGTGGTCTCCCTCGGGGGCGGCTTCCCTGCACTAATTCTCCATACAGGAGATCTTTTGGAATCCGACCATCAGCCATTCTCACGACGTGCCCAAGCCAACGCAGACGGCGCTGTTTCAATAATGTATACATGCTGAAAATTCCAGCTCGTTCTAGGACTACTCTATTTGGAACTTTGTCCTGCCAGGTGATACCAAAAATGCGTCGGAGGCAACGCATATGGAAGGTGTTCAGCTTCCTCTCCTGCCGTGCACAAAGGGTCCAGGACTTGCTGCAGTATAGGAGTGTGCTCAGGACACAGGCTCTATAGACCTGGATTTTGGTGTATGCCGTCAACTTCTTATTAAGCCATACTCTCTTTGTGAGTCTAGAGAACATGGTAGCTGCTTTCCCGATGCGTTTATCCAGCTCGATGTCTAGGGAGAGAGTGTCAGAGATTGTTGAGCCAAGATACACAAATTCATGAACAACCTCCAGTTGTTGCATGGAGATAGTAATAGAGGGAGGTGAGTTCACGCCATGGCTCATGACTTGTGTTTTCTTCAGGCTGATAGTTAGTCCAAAGTCTTGGCAGGCCTTGCTAAAACGATTTATGAGTTTTTGGAGGTCTTCAGCAGAGTGGGCAACAATGGCTGCAACATCAGCAAAGAGGAAGTCCCGCATGCATTTCAGTTGGACTTTGGTCTTCACTCTCAATCTAGTGAGATTAAAGAGCTTTCCATCTGATCTTGTCCGGAGATAGACACCTTCTGTTGCAGTTCCAAAGGCCTGCTTCAGCATGACAGCAAAAAAGATCCCAAACAGGGTTGGCGCAAGGACACAGCCTTGTTTTACTCCTCTTCGGATGTCAAAGGGATCTGATGTTGAGCCATCAAAAACTACAGTGCCCTTCATTTCCTCATGAAAGGACCTGATGATATTAAGGAGTTGAGGTGGACATCCAATCTTGGGAAGTATTTTGCTGACCAAGTCAAAGGCCTTTGTGAGATCTATGAAGGCCACAAAGAGTGGCTGTCGTTGTTCCCTGCATTTCTCCTGCAACTGTCTGAGGGAAAATACCATGTCGGTGGTGGATCTATTAAATCGAAAACCACACTGTGATTCTGGATAGACTCTGTCTGCAAGCACCTGGAGTCTCTTCAGCACAACACGGGCCAGCAGCTTCCCTACAACGCTGAGAAGAGAGATACCACGGTAGTTATTGCAGTCGCCCCTGTCACCTTTGTTCTTATACAATGTGACGATGTTTTCGTCCTTCATGTCCTGTGGTACTCCACCTTCTCTCCAGCAAAGACAAAAGACTTCATACAGCTCAGTGGTGATGATCTCTTTACAGCACTTCAAAACTTCTACAGGGATGTTGTCCTTTCCAGGTGCCTTGCCAGAGGCAAGGGAATCCAAGGCTGCTTTTATTTCTGCTAAAGTTGGTTCAGTGTCCAGCTCTTCCAAGACAGGCAGGCACTCAATGTTATTTAATGCCTCTTCTGTTACTACATTCTCTCTAGAATACAGTGGGGTCTTGACTTAAGAACGGCTTGAGTTAAGAACATTTTGACTTAAGAACCACTCTCATAGGAAAATATTGACTTGACTTACATACTTAGATTTGAGTTAAGAACTAAAAAAAAACCACGTGGGAGGCAGGGAAAGTGCAAAATTTGAACTTTCAGTTAACTGTTGGCCAGTGAAAAGGGTGCCTGTCTGCTTTCTCACTCCTCCCAGCGTTTAGAGAGTGGATTGGGAGACAGTCTTCAGACTGCCTGGTATTGTACTGCCTGGACTGTATTTTCCCTGCCTTCCCTGAATCTTTCTTGACCTAAGAAAAAAAGAAACAAAATATCCCCCTCTAGTGGTCGAAGGCAGAATAGCAGCTTCCCATTAGTTTCTATGGACGGAAAAGAGCAGATACGGATCAAATGGTTTTCATTGCATTCCTATGGGAAATGCAGATTTGACCTGAGAACTTTTTGACTTGACAACCGCCTTCCAATACGGATTAAGTTCTCAAGTCAAGACCCCACTGTATAGCTAAGAGTAGTGCTGCACCCAACGTTCCATCTGCTGTGCTCGGTCCTGGATGATCACGCCTGTAGTAGACTTCAAGGGAGCAGATTTCTTCTGTATTGGACCTAAAGCCTGCTTGATACCGTCATACATTCCCTTGATGTTACCTGTGTCTGCTGCTATCTGTATTTGAGAGCAGAGCTGAAGCCAATAATCATTGGAACATCTCCTGGCAGTCTGTTGGGCTTGGCTACGAGCAGCTCGAAGAGCCTGCAAGTTGTACTCACTAGGACAGGCTTTGTATGCTGCTAGAGCTCTCCTCTTATCCTCGATGGCTGGCATCAACTCCTCCGAATGGGCTTCGAACCAGTCGGCCGTCTTTTTGGTCTTCTTGCCAAATGTGAACAAGGCAGTGTTATAAACAGCATTCTTGAAGTGTTCCCAACGTTCAGGTGCATTTGCATCAGCCGGGCCTGGAAGGGTTTCCTGAAGCGCTTGGGCAAATTCCTCCACTTTTCTTTGATTGCGAATCTTGTTGATGTCTACGTGGTTTTCCTTCCTTTTTAGTGTGATACAATCTCTTCGTTCGCAGTTTTATTCTGCTACACACCAGGGAATGATCAGTATCACAATCGGCACTCTGGTAACTGTGTGTGATCGTAATACTAGATAGGCTAGAATGTCTAGTGAGGATCAAATCAAGCTGATGCCAATGCTTCGATCTTGGATGTCTCCAGGAAAATCTGTGTTGAAGCTTTGTATTAAAGAACGTGTTGGTGACACAAAGACCATAACAGCAAAACTCAAGCAAGCGTTGGCCATTTTCATTCATCTTCCCAATGCCAAAACGGCCTAGACAGGTGCGCCAAGAGTTGTGATCAGCACCAACTCTAGCGTTAAAGTCTCCAAGAATGAACAGCGGCTCTCTCTCAGGGATTTTTTGATAGTAGCCGCCAAATCATCATAGAATTTGTCTTTGACTTCTGTTGTGGATGACAGTGTTGGTGCATATGCACTGATTAGGGTGACCAGTTCCCCTGATGAGTGGAGCTGCAGAGACAGGATTCTTTCACTCCCCACAGTAGGTGGAACAATGGATCTCAGCAAACTATTTCTGACCACAAAGCCAACACCATATTCCCTGGTCTCGTTCAATTGTTTTCCCTGCCAGAAGTATGAGAAGTTTTTTTCTTTAACAGATCCCATGTCTGGCAATCTCGTCTCTTGCAGGGCAACAATGTCCATCCACAGTCTCCTCAGTTCAGTGTCAATGACAGCTGTCTTGCACACGTCGTCTATTTCCTGCAGGTTGTCAGAAAAGCCAGGGGTCATTGTCCGAACATTCCAGGTGCCCAACTTTAGGGCAGATGTTTTCTTCTGATTGTTGCATGGTGCAGGGTTATTGATCTGCTTTTTGGCTCTCCCACCATCAGAATTAGCCCCTGGCATCATGCTCTATGCCAATCGAGCAAGATTTGTAACCAGTAACTGCTAGTTCCTGTGTTATTTCAGCACTGTATGCAAAGCTGGAGTGTCCTCTCCAGAGCACGAAGCCTGGGTAGAATAATGTGGAGGATAGGCTGTTACCCAGGCAGCAAATCCCCCCTCTCAACATCACTGAAATAGTCCAATGGAAAGGTAAGAGCCAATACAACTGGTTCCAGTGACGTCGCAGGAGTTGGCAGAACAACATGAACTGTCTACGGGACTCCGGCTCCGGTTATCTCCTGAAGCCTTTTCCATGAGTAGATACAGCCACAAGGCAGTGCAGGTTTGAAATCAGAGTTTTCCTTCTCCTAGATGGGCTGCCTTACATGGCTGACGAGTCCCACCTACCCGCCCTGCTCCCTAATAGTGTGGAAGTATGATCCTACTCTTGAAACATTCCTGCCGCCAGGTGTATGAAATGCTATTTGGCTATCCCATTTAGCAGATTAGAGTAAAAAATAGAATGAGATAACGGCGCGCGCTTCTGCTGGCACTAATTTAAAGGCAAAGCCCTGCCCCCTCAGACCATGCGGTCAAAGGGTCAGCCTACCAGAAAAGATCTCACCAATTAAAATGGCCCCCACGCACAGCTCCCTCCTGCCTCCGCTTCCTCTTCAGGAAAGGGGCTTAGAGCTCCTGCATACTGCTCACTGGTTTAAGTGTGATTGTATTGTGCTTTTTTCCACATTCAAAATTCAAATGGGTTTTTGTGTGCACTTTGAAGTTCTTTTCATTCTGAATATGAAGACACTGATAAAAACAAACAAGAATGAAGTTTTCCCTGATACTAATCCTAACTTGGCCAAGCACGTGTAAAAGCCTTCACACAAACAAGAAACTTAATAAGACAGGATTTCTGATCACACAGAGACATTTAAATCCACTTTGCAATATTAAGAGTGGAGTATGCAGTAATTTTCCTTACTCTTAATCTCCCTACTCACTTGCACAAAAAACCAGAAACAAAAAACCCCATAGAACCCAGGTATAAGTCTTCAGGTCAAAGGGTCTTAGGGTATGTCCAACTCTATAAAACTGCTGGAGGAAGGGGAAACATTTCCTCTGAGCCAGGAGGCTGGCAGATGTATCTTCAAGTCTAGCAGGACTCAGATGCAATGTGGGACCAGGGTAAAGCAGATTTCACAATGGTCAGGTTTATCAGCTGTTTGAGGAACATGATTTCATGAAATTTCACCTCAGATCTCACGGGACACTAGTTACCTGTTGTGCAATATTTTGGCCTGGTGAAAACCTCTGTAAAACCTGCCTACCTCCAAGCTGGCCATTCTGGCAGTCAACAAGATGGCAACCCACTAACCCTGTGTATGTTGTAATCCCAGAGATATGTTGACCACTCTATAGGAAGTGGGGGGGGGAGTTTGCATCAAGCAGCCAATAGCATGGAGGCACTTTACACCTTATCAGGGAATTTCCTCCAAGGATATTACGATATGTGCGACAATAAAGCTCTGGCTTTTCTTACCTAGCCAGAACTGTTTGACCATTCCATCTTGCTGCCTAGAGTGGTCTTAAACGACTAGGTAGGCGGGATATAAATAAAAAAAACTATCATGGAAAGACACTGAGAAGCAGGCAAGCTGAACAGTGAAAGAGCTTCTTGCTTGTGACTATGTATTTACACTTCATCAAAGGAGTTCCACTTAACATTTCTATGAAAAGAAAACCCACCTACAAAACTGAGTTGTTTTCCTTTCAGTGACAAAAGTAATGTTTAAATAAGATGGAAGACAAGAAGACAGCGGGGCAGGAGAAAAGAGATTGCATTTTGTTGCTTTTCTGAGAGGAAAATGATTTGACCAAATATTGATTGTGAGTTGTAACAAAATTAAAGGGAGCGAACACAGTGTGACAAGAAAGGGCCTTGTGTGTCACACCTTATTTCTTTGGAGGTTTCTTTTGGAAATGGCTAAATGGTTTGTCAAGCAGTAAAAGCCAAGTCTCTGTCAAAGTTTGTCTAATTTAAAACTATTGATTACATTTATTGCTTTCAGTGTTCAGGGAATGTAGAGGCCCTTCTGTTTAAGGGAGTGGATTTTTACACCTCCATCTGTACTGTTCCAAAGCTAGGGACTGTTAGAAGAGATGACATGGAGGGGAATTACAGCTTGACATCTTGGAGCCTTAGTAAAGAGCTGTTTCCTCACTTTGCCAGGAAGCATGACAAGAGGACAAATACTTGAAATGAACTCTGAAAGGTTCTCCCTGCCCATCCACTTTAGGTAGTGCTTAGCCCTTCTTCAAAAATAACACATCCAACCGTTTGCAGGGAGTGTTCAGGTGATTTAAGATTTTAGCATTTGGCTGTGGCAGAACTGGATTTAACAGGAACGATAGAGAATCATAGAAATATACAACTGTGAAGCTGAAAGGGAGCCCATGGGCCACCAAGTCCAATTCCTGGCCAAAGCAGGAAGTCCACAACGAAACATCCCTGACAAGTAGTAATCCTATATCTATTTAAAAACCTCTGATCCACTACATGTTGAGGCAGTCCACTCTATTTTCAAAGGAATATGCTTAAAAAGGTCTTCTTAATATTCATAGATATGACTGGAAGAGGTTCTGATTCTTGATTTCCTGATGAGACTACCTCAAGGGCACACTCGTTCATCACTTTCACATTTTTGTATGTGTCTATGATGTTGGAGGTGGACATTGTGTGGCTTGCATTCTGTATGCAGCTCTTCCTAGCCATTTTAAATGTCCTGGTTATCCCAGAGAGCACCCCTATGTCCCCAAGCCATTTTTTCTCCCAAAATTTGATTTTTCTGCTCCTGGAGGCATCCTGCAGCAGTGGGTGACTGGGAAGATGGACACAGGCCACCAACCTACTTTTAAAAAACCCGATTGAAAAAAAAATTATAACTAGGAGTAAGTATCTGGGCACTTCCTGTTTGGACTCCAGTTGACCATTTCTAACCATATACAGGCCTTGCACAGCCTGTGGAAAATGCTGGGGGAAAATGTGGCCTTTAGCCTGATCAAATTTGCCCATCCCTGATTTCAAACAATGTGATATGGAATAAGTCTCATTTTCATCAAAACATATTTTGGTTATTTATTTTCAATTTTTATTTTTCCTATCCTTTTATCTTCAGTATGGACTCTTCCAAAATGAAGGACTGTTGTAATGCTGTACAAGCTGTACTCAAATCCACAACCCATGCAACGTTTTCTACAAAAAAATAAATTTGTGTTAATGGCAATTTTTAATGAAACATTATTTAAAGAATTAAAGAATTTAAAAAATTAATCCAAGGCAAGAAAATCAATGACTTTGTATTAACACATTGCTGCGACACTGTCTGTCAAGGCTATAAAAGCATGTAAGCAAAGTAGCCACCAGAACTTCTTGATCCTACGACCTCAGCTTGTTATGAATTAAGCCTTATGAAAGTATGCACCTACTGTTTCTTATTGAGATAAGCTGACTTGAGCCACCAGGCTTCATTCATCCCCAATTCTGCAGCACTCTTATTCCTCAATAAACCTTACCCCATAATTTTAAAAGACACTCTTGTGTGTTGGGTTGGTGTTTTCTTATCACGCTCTAACAGATATCAAATTGGACTTGTAAGAGTTCAAAGGGCCTGAATTTTTACAAGAGGATGACATTACACAAAAGCCCTATTCAGCTGCTACTGCCTAGAAACAGGTATGGTGGCATGGCTTCTGATTACAGAAGTGCTACAAGCATGTTCAACTAAGAGTGTTTGCAAATGCCTCTTCAAACCTTTGTGCTGAATGTAGGGAGCTCTGATTAACATCTGGGGGAAATGTTTGGGCAGGACTTACACAGGACCTTCCACTCATGAATGTGTCACCCAATCCCCTGGATAAGGCTACTCCCAGAATCAATAAACAGAGTGTAACATCAATCAGATGCAGGAAATCTGAAGCCAGAGTCAAAACAGCTCAAGTAAAGTCAGTCCAATACTCATACAAACATAGAGGGATGGTCCAAAAGCATAGAAAGGACAATCCAAAAGTCATATCCAACAAGGAGTCAGAAGCAAAGGTCAGGATACAAGGCCATCAGGAACCAGAATATATGCTGTTTCTAATGAAGACACAGTCACAAGCAATGTTTTATTTGGGGGAGGGGGTTTGCTTATGGAAGGTTCAATGCCAGACCATGGGGAGGTTTTCTTTTTTTAGTCTACATTCGTAGTTGACATTTGGTTGGCCAACTCTGTGGCAGGTATATATATTCTCTAGGTAACCAAACTTACTAGTAGCAGATGTCTGGATCAAGTCAGATGTGGAGTTCCCTACAGTGCCCCCAGTCTAGGATGCTCTTCTAGGAATATATATCATGTTACTGTGAATAGCAACAAGAGAGGGATGGAAAGTATTGATAACGGGGCGGGGGGCATTTCCTGGTGTGACCCTAGCCTGTGCTTCTGCTCAAGACTTGAGTTCAATCTCTTGTTTAGCTGGCTCAACCTTCCACCCTTCCGAGGTTGGCTACCTAGCTTGCCTGGGAACACAATGTGTAGCCTGCATATCTAAATTGTAAACTGCCCGGAGAGTGTTACAAGTGTTATGGGGCAATATAATCAGCACACTCTGCTGTTTTGCTTTTACTCTTGCTGTTTCCAGTCTGACAATGAAGATTGTGAGGACATCATCCATGCAGGTAGGGACAGGGAATACTCTGCCCCAGGGAGGGAGAAAGGGCATCAGGAAATGGAGTCAAGCTAAATGATGTCAGATGAGGGGCAGCGGCCTATGGCAAGACCTTATCTCCCATGATATCACTTGGCCTGCTGACTGATTTCCAGGGAAGAGCTCAGCCTACCCCTGGTTTGCATTATGAAACAGGATATCAGATGTGCATTTTCAAAAAGAGTCATTTCTCCTCTAAGTACCTTTGTCCTTATTTCCAGCTAACAGCAACAGAGTTTCAGCATCAGCACAATACGTTGCTTTGATGATTCATGGGGAAGGTAGAAAATGGGATATGGAATTCATAGTCATGCTGTTAAAATAATGATACGCAGTAAAAGGGGGAAATAAAGCCTTCAATTTGATATGCTACCTATGAAGGTATACTTAACAATTTGTGATTGGAACATTACCCCTTTTGAACAGAAAAGGGGTATAAAATAGAGGAAGCTAAAGAATCGGTTTTATCAGACTTGCTGGGTTGATTGATCGATTTGATGTGATAAACAGACTATAAATAATAGGCCAAATAAAAGTATAAGCATCTCTTTATTTGACTCTTGATTTAAAAAAAAATCTAATTTGTATCCCAGTATTTTTACCACAGGCTCTACTCTGGCTTGCCATATTCTTACTATCACACAGTTCCTTACAATTAAAAAAACTAAACCAATGGAACCTTGAGGAGGAACAGAGAGCTGAAGGGTAACAGATGGGCTCAACTTGAATTTTCTGAGGAAAAAAAGGGGGCAATTCATATATCCACTCAGTCACAGACTTTGTCCACCTTGTCTACAGCAGTTGGACCAAAGTGTCATTCCCCTCCCACCTACAAATAAGGCACTTTTTAAAAATGTTTACTCAAATACTTAAAGCTGATTTGCATCAACCTTCCACTTCAGTAAAGGAAATTGAAATGGGAAATTAAAATGCCTGATTTGTGTACATACCTAAATAATTAGAACCAATATGCCATTAGCTTTCATAATTGCCAGTTCTATCAACTTCACAATGTACTTCTTCAATCAAAAGTTAGTGAAAATTATAGGCAAAAAATGAATTATGGAATTATGTAAAATCACCTGCAAACGTATGTACTTTGTGCAAGATAGCACACAGAAATCTGTATGTCAGAAAGAACATGCACAGAGGTCACACATGTCCATGCTAACTTTTAAAACAAAGGTAAGAGAAATCAGTTTAAGGTTTTAAAAAAAGTGAAATATATAGCAAACACCAAACTGACTGATTCCTCCATTCCTGGAAGAGGAAAGATTGCATAATGAAGCTAAGGTGTAGGATCACTTATGGATCAAACATCTGGTCATCTACCAGGTGCACCACAGATGGTGTGTGGACTCTGAAGGCCATTTTGGGGTCCCCCCCACAATGGTGCTGCTGACACTCAGTGAAAGACTGCATATGTCTGTCCTGATTGAAAAGAGGTTCTGTGGTTAACCCCAAATATTGTCAACATAGTGGTGATAGAAGATATGGTAAATTTCAAGGAGAGGATGATCCTCCAAAATTGCTCTGTCCTGCTTTCTGTGTACAGAACAGGGAGAGCATTCACTGAATCCTTCCTATCCTTGGACAAGTGACCTTGTGGCACTTGAGAGGAGGTGAGTTTGTTATGTTGTTCAGGGTTTTATTTTGCTGTGTCTAGTCCACACTAAGGTTGGCAAGCCTGCGTCTGGATGGACAAAATTAGACTGGAGGCTAAGATGTATACCTATTCTCCTTATGGGAAAAATCCTCCCCCACAAAAAATCAGAATGGCTGTAGGCTATCTTTCTTCCTGTCACAACCATCTTTCAGTACTGCAATCCTTTCATGGGGAAGCATTCCACCACAAGCCCTTTCCAGGGATGTAAAGCTTCCCTTATTCTCATATGCAGGCATAGCAAACCACAACCATTTCTTCTTGCTGCAACAAGGAAAGAAATTTTCTGTTGGCTCAACTGCAGAAATAGCACACATTATGAAAAACTACACCATTTGCTTTTGTTTATAGAGTGCTAAAAACTAGAAATATTGGATCCATTGATTATACCTTTTTGAACAATCATGTAGTCCTTTTGTGCTTGTGGGGTGCATGTGCTTTGCTTTGGAAAAGGACATAGCACCCATTGTGCACAGGATATTTTATGCAAATTGCAGAAACTTTGAGGAGAAAATAGCACTTCCTTTCTTCCTGTCTTGCTGGAGGTGAAGCATCCTGTGGGGGACTGAAAGTTCCTTGCTGATGCATCTCATTGCACCAAGATGGCCAAAATCAACCAGAATAAGACAGTCATAATAACCCTCACTGCATACTGGCCAAATCAATAACTACAAGTGTTGCTACCTATAGTGGAAAATTATAGCTGTGATTTTATTGGGTGTGTGCATTAATATGTACTCTGAATTTTACATGAACATGTGCAGAACTTATTTTGGGAATAGAACTCAGGATTTTGTACAGCTCCTATAAAGTATAATTCAATATTGCTTTCACCAGCCCACACAGCTTCAGTGAGGAGGGGACCTCAAAGGAGGTACGACTTTGACCAATAGCTTGTCAGTGCAGAGCCTCTCAGAGAAATGTTAACTGTCCCACCAAACCTCTTTTTCTGAGCCTCGGAATTCCTCTCTTGTTTTCCTCAATCCCCAAATTCACTTTGAAAAGTTGCTTTGGGTGAAATTCATTGGCAGCTTTCCTCTAGCAAAGAGAGATGAAGAAAAAGCTGTTAAATATGTAACACGTAGGTCTGGTGAGGGGCGGGGGAACAAGTCTGCTAATCAATGTAACACTGTGTGTCACACATTCCCTCTGTCATTAATGGAAATATAATCATCAGGGCTAGCTGTGATCTCTGAATATTCATGGTCTTTCTAAAGCATTAAGCCTCCCTTTTTCCATTAGAAACCTATTTCAAAATAGTTACGCATTTAATAGAAATTATTTGTTAGCCAATTTAGTAGACGACATTCTGATCTGCAGTGCTTTTTCCATTAGTTTTTCTGAACTGTGGTAAAAATAATGTTTGCACACAGATTGCAGATATCCATTACTGGGGCTTTCTCATTCATTTAGTGTTGAATGACTATGACCTGCCTCTATCCCACATCCAAACAAAACATGAGGAATATTTCCCACTTTTCATCTCACCTGATGAGTGGTCTGATCAGCTGGGTTCCAATTTCCCTATTATAGTTCTCAGAAAGACCACTTTCAATTAAGAACAAAAACAAAAACACCACTGGTTAATGCAGAGTCTCTGTATTGGTATGGGTACAGCAAAAAGCCTCATTTACCGCCATCAAATTATTGAATTCTAAGTAAGAAGTCCAATTTATTGTTAGCTTGAAGAAACCAAAGAGATGCATGTGAATGTGCATGGCAATAATTGGTTTAGCCCCCAATTTTACAAGCAAGCGTAGACAATTCAGTGCCGCTTTCCTCACATGAAAGTGCCAAGCTGAAGTCTGTAGAGCAGACTGTGTATTATCCATGGGAGTTTGGCATTTAAGGCAGGATGTGGAAAAACTGGGGACTCCACTTCAGAAAACTCCTTCTGCATATGGAAATCAGTGTTCTGCTTATATGCTGCCCAGTAGTGCTTAAAGCAGTCTCTAGGGACTTACAATTTAATTGTGCAGGTTACACATTGCCCCTCCCCAAATGAGCTGGCTACTCAATTTACTGACCTTGGATGGGTGGAAGACTGAGTCAACCTCAAGCTAGCTACCTGAGCCTGGGATTCAGCTCATGTCATGAACAGAGTCTTCGCTGCAGTACTGCAGTTTGACTACTGTATCATGAGGCAACAATGGAGGGGTAAGCCTAGCACACTCCCTTCATCATGATGGAACACAAGTTTTTTCCAGTGCCTGAATGGTGGTCAAAGCCTTGACCACTTGGTTTAAGTTATGGATGTTCAGTTCATGGGCGGGGGAGCATTGTGTGCATAGCAGCAAATGCTTTGTAGCAGGTATTTTTGTGTTATTTCTCTATTTTATCTTGGAGTTTAATTGGACAGTAAAGAGAAGGTATACATAGAAATGCTTTGAGACTTACTCATAGACTTGGAGAGAAATTGGACTTGGTTGCACAGCCTTTTACTTCATGCATTACATTCTGGAGAAGTGTGTGTGTGTGTGTGTGTGTGTGTGTGTGTGTGTGTGTGTGTGTGTGTGTGTGTGTGTGTGTGTGTGTGTGTGTGTGTGTGTGTGTGTGTGTGTGTGTGTGTGTGTGTGTGTTCCCCAGCCATGGACTGTAACTGTGTCATGGTTTTTAGATGCATTACTTGGTTAAATGCAATTCCTTGCAAAGTTTGTTTGCAGTGTTCTTTCAAAAGGTTAGTCACAATCCTGACAGCTATTTGATTATTTTCCATCTGCTTCTGCCTCCATATGTGCTCTAGCCTTCTCCTATTTTGCTTCATTGATCACAGCTCTGGATTAAACCAGGCAAAGGGTGATCTCTGTGCCTGAGAGGGCGTTTACGTGTGATCGTGTCAACAGCCCTGGTGATAGCGGCCAGCCAGTCAAATTGGCCGGATTCCCTCTCATGGTGTCCTGGAATCCTGTAGGATCCAGTAACTTTTGAAGGTGAACCATTAATACAGGTCCTTGCTCCCCACAGGGAGGAAGAGCCACTGCAAGACTGCATTTAGTTAGGCACTGATCCAACCATGACAAGGGGATAGACACTAGGTCAGTCACCATCGGAGCACACTCACTCTGCTCAGTGGAGAACACCAGGTCCAGTGTGTGGCAACCCACATGGGTGCAGCCATTGACATGTTGGGACATGTCCAAGGAGGCCATGGTCTCCATGATTTCAAGAGCTGGACTGGAAACCTCCGCCTCCGCATGCACGTTGAAGTCACCAAAGACTGCCTTGGGGACGGCAACAGTGCCACGGAGACAAAGTCTGCCAGTTCCGGTAAGGAAATGACTGGGTCGTGGGGAGTGCAGTAACCCAGCAAGATCCCTATACCATCCCTGGCCTCAATCGACACATGGAGGGCCTCTAGACCCGGCGTCACCAGAGCAGAGCACCTAGCAACCTGAAGGATGTTTTTGTAGGCAATGGCTACTCCCCTGCCCCACCCCTCCAGTCTACCCTGGTGTTGGACTACATAACCGGGAGTGCAGGCAAGAGTCAGGGGAACGCCCCCTTCCCTTCCCATCTATATTTCTGCATCCTCCTCCAGAATCAGATCTTGTATGACCTGGGACTTATTTGCTACAGATCTGGCATTCAACAACACCAGATTTAGAGTGGAGGGCTGGCTGAGTTGACTACCTCGAGTCTGGCAGGAGGTCACAGTGCCAGAACAGTGAACAAATTTAAAACATCTGTTCACCATTCTTCTGGAACGAATGGCTACTGCACCTATACCATACCCCGCTCTGCCAGAGATCACCCTGATGTTGGAGAGACCCCCTCTGGGGGGGGGGCAAGGCTTCCACTCCATGCCAAACAAGAGGAGAAAAGAAAAAAAAACTAAAAATAACTAATAAATAGTGACAAGGATTAACAAATCAAATCAAATAAACAATCAATCAAACAAACAAACAAACAAACTGTAACATAATAAACACAATGAAATTAAATTAATAACATAAGCAACTAAAAATTAACACTTAGAAGAGGGGAGACACAAAACAGAATACCCCCCTGTCCTGTCAACAGATGGACCAGTTCAGGGTGTTGGCACCAGGGGCATGGTTTCAGCTGGATGTCCTACCAGACGAGGTATGGTACCTTGGAGGGCAGAGGATAATAGAGCTTAGCAGTAGTCCCAAGCACTCACTGCAATTATACTGCCACGTGCAAGGAATATTTTGCTTTCTGTGAGTCGGAGGGCCTAGGGCATGAGTGGCCTTCATTTACATATGAAAGGATTGGCCCCTAGATCTATTCAAGGCAGGATGTCTGCCTTGGTTTTTTTTATGCAAAAGCACAGGGGTGCAAGGTTTTCTCACTTGATTTTCACATTACGAAGATGAACGAAGAATGGAGTAGGGAACATGGTTCCACAAGTGATACTGGTACTCCAATATCGCCTGCCATACCAGCTAAGTTAGGGAGCACATGGAACACAGTTTGTGAATATCATTTTGAAGCCTGTCTCCTTAGAGCAACAACGCATATAGCTTTCTTCAGAGCCTTGAGGATAAGTGAATTGGTGGCTGCATCTAAAAAAGACATGCCACTATGTTCTCTGCAGAGGAATAGCATCAAAAAACAAGATTGCACTTTACCTGTGTAGATCCAAGATGGATCAGTTGGGAAAAGGACAGGTTATATGATTAGGACAATGTTCTGAGGTTGAGATTTGTCCAGTAAGGGCTCTGCTAGATGGAGCAGGCAGTTATTTGCGTCACACGGATGTGTCACCGCTCACAAAGTACCAGTTTCAGAAGGTTACTTTCCAGGCCTTGTGCAAAGCAAGGATGCAAGTTTGGTGGTTTGGGATGCATTCCTTCAGAATTGTTGCTGCATCCATGGCAGCTGCCAGGGGATATGATGTTGAGGATATAAAATGAGTGGGCAGACGGTCGTCTTGCAAATATTGTCCCTGCGTTCACCCATTTCCACAGTGTTAGGTGCTGCTTTGGTGTTTTTACTTATCGTACTTATCCTGAGAAACTGTTGGCCCAAGTTTGAGTTCTCTTGTGCGGGCACAGTTACATTTTTTGGGCAGCCAGATATGCCAACCAGAGCAGTTGGGGTTAGAACCTCGGCCTCGGAGATGTGGCTGCAGTAGAATGGAGGGGACAGAGAGGCATGCTGTGGGATGGGTTCTTTGCATTGGTGTCCCGGGGTACTCCAGATATGCCCCCTGACATTCTAGCAATTCATTTGGGAGGCAACGACTTAGCCCAAAGGTTGGGCGAGTCACTAATCCTCCAGGTCATAGCGGACCTAATGGCGTTTGTGGCAAGGTGCCCCAAATCACGCATCATTTGGTCAGCTATTATCCCATGTTGGTGTGGAGGGATGTGTATGACCCTAGGTGGATCAACAGGGCCCGGAAAAGTGCCAACAGAGAAGTTGGCAGGGTGGTCTGGCAAGGCCTGGGATCAGTCATCACCCATCCTGAAATCAAGGTTTTCCAGCAGGAGTTATATAGGGAGGATGGTGTGCACCTTTCAGAGTTGGGTTTAGATATGTTCCTCAAGGATTTACAAGTGGGTCTTAGGGCCGAAATTGTCATCATGGTGGGGGGCATGGGACAAACATAGTAGTCTCTATGCTGTGGCAGGTAGTGCTAAAAGATAAAGGTTAGCTGAGTTCCAAAGAAGGCACTGAAGGGGTGCAAAGCACCCCGCCCGAAGGGCAGCAGCATAGGTTTGGCTGAGGGGAGGGAAGCTGAGGACCCCAGTTGAACACTTAAGGTTGGGAGGCCTGGATGGGGCAGATTTGGGGTACCACTGCTAGTGGAGACACAGAGGTGTGCTGTATGGTAGGACAGCCCGCTTCTGGTATAGGAACTCGATTGGTGATCTGTATCAGAAGGTCAAGGTTGACTCCGGTTACAGATGAATTTTAGCACTACGGTAAGCCACCTTGTAAAGGGGGACTTTTGGGTTCTAAATAAGTTACTAAAGTTGTGGCCCTAGTTTATTCCATAGATCTCTGTGTCTCTCTCATTATTTCTGGACTGCGTGGGCAAAGAAAAACATAGAAAAATGGGCAAAGTAGGTCGCTTTGCAGTTCATCTCAAACAGAGCAAATTCTTAGCAGCATATACACCACTTTCCTATGGTGTTATAGTGAGAAACCTGTTACTCCCATGGCTTCTCTCTGCTATGTTTAATAAGCACCTTTTATATACTGTCAGAAACATTACATTTCCAAGCCCAATATTTGTGATACTTACACAAAACACAGTCAACACTTTAAGAAACCATGGGCAACGAAGCTGAGCCAAAGGCAAATAGGTATTTTGGTGCAGGTACTGAGGCACATACAAAGGTTCTCTCTGGTATGGTGCTGAGGGTGCCTGTGCAGCAAACAATATGCCACTGGGGAAAGGTGAAGCAGAACTGAACCTAATTTCAGGACATTTCCCAGGTACACTCCAATCCTTCTAGACAGGTTCTATTCCTCGGTGTGAATGTTGAAGCACAAGGAAGTCTGCATAAGCTGCATTGTTCTGCTGCAGGGAATGGTCAAGAAAAGCTTCTTAGGAAGTTTCAGAGTCAAGAACACAGAAGTTTAAGGTCTTGGCACCAAGCATGGGTTTGTGAGACAGAACTCCAGTGAGAAATTCAAGTAAAAGAGTGAGTCCGGAGTCTACAGTAGGATGGGGGTAGTTTCCCTGCCAGTGCCCTTACCTGATAGTCTTGCTGCAGGATTTCCTCTTTCCACTAGTTCTGTAGATAAGGAATACTGCACTTCTCCCTTCCATACCGTGCTCATATACTGCTTCTAATCTCTCTGCATTTTTGGCTTTTCTTTCCCTGCCTTTGATCCTTTGCCCCTTTAAAGGCTTCAGCCACTCAATTTCATCTCATTACAGATTTAATTGTCTCCTCATTGGCCCAAATGATGCAGACGCTGACGAGTCGGAACAGACTTTGGGCAGCAAGGCTGGCTCTTTGCCCTACATAACATGAGACTAATCTCACAAGAATGGCAAGCGGGGGGGGATGCCAGGTTACTTAAAGGGTGTTACCCCCTCACACCGTCCTCTTCTTTTTCGGGCATCGTGAAAGAGGGAGCCTAGCTGCTGGTCCACAATTGCGATCTGCTTTCTTGGTGAGGCTCTTGTGTTCCTGAAGGAGGCGAGGGTGGTGTTGGCTCCCTCCCAGGGTTCTGTTGTTTGAATTGGTTTTATTATAGCGATTCCATTAGTTGTATTGTTTGAGTGAGGAGAGTTGTGAGTTTGCAGGGAAGTGCAAGGGGGCGGCGGCAGCGGCGGTGTGGCCCGCACCGGCCACGCTTGGGCACGAGGGGTGGAAAGAAAAGGAAAAAAAAGGGGAGGGGAGGAAGAACTAATGATAGCTTGAGGGTTTAATTTGATTTACAATATTTGAAGTCAGGGTGGTCTGCAGTGGGGTGGCCCGGGGTCCTGGTGCTGAAGGGGCTTGGGTGGCTGATGTCTTGTTTGCCCCCCACACACCTCTGGATCATGTTTTGGTGAGAACAGGTGGCACAATTCCTTGTCTTGAGGGGTGGTTTTCAAGCTCCCCCCTCCACTGTTCCTCTACATTTACAGAGGTTTGGTATTAGATTGACGGACCAAAGGTTCAACTAAACCTACATAGCAGGGCTTGATTTTTAAAAAAGTAAATAAAATAAATTAAAGAATAATAATAAAATTGAATTAAAGTAATTAATAAATTAAATATTTAAAAAATTAAATAAATGAATAAAGTAAATTTAAACAAAAAGAAGAAGGGAAGAGGAGACTTAATTTATTGTTAGTATATTAAATAAGTGAATTATTATTAAAAGTTTAACAATCACAAGTAATTAATTACCTAGTAGCTATCAAGAGTGGTTGACCAGAACAGATGGGCGGGATATAAACAAACAAACAAACAAACAAACAAACAAGCAAGCAAGCAAGCAAGCAGGCAAGCAAGCAAGCAAACAAACAAACAAACATGTACTATGTTTATAAAGTTGGAATTTGAGGAAATAATCGACCAGAGCGGGTTTGCCGGCACCGGTAGAACATTTACAACAATTTGTAGTACATTGAAATAGAAAGGGACTGGCACTGAAACTATGCAAAGAAGGCTGTCAGCTCTGGCCTTTTCAAAACAAGTCACCATAGAGCAGTGTAGCAGAGGGGCATTCGCCCTGTGAAAGCCTCTCAGCCAGAGTTAAAGGTTAGAGAACAGGTCCTTGGTTATTTCTGTTAACATACTGATAAGTCACCTTTGACAAAATATCAGGCTGAAATGAGCCAACTTAGCATCAGACAGAGTCAATATCCTAAGCATGTTTCTGTCTCTCATTCATTCAGAATCGGTGCAGCCTCCATGTGGCAGCACTGGGTCATAGTCCAGGAATAGGTCAAGTGTCTAAGGCTGGTGATTGTACTCCAGTTACTGCATATTACTGCATATATAAGAACACTAACTAACAAATAGGCAGGGGCTTAGTTTGGTTATGTCTTCACAGGTCCCATGGGTCGATGAGCGAAGGCATATTGTGATTATAGGCCACAGCCAGGCATACTCGGCAGGCCTTTATGCGGCTACATCCCCATAGGCAGCAACTGGGGTCTTGAAGCCAGAGCACACGCACATGGATGTGGCTGATCAGCATATCATGGAGCCAGTTTTAAAGTATGCTTTGGCCAGCTCCCACTGGATGAGTTGGGAGTACACCTTAGAGGCAATGATTTGACTAAGGCATCTGGGACGTCATATGCGATCTGACAGGATTGAAGGCCACACACCCAGCCATCCATATTCTATGGGTCATGATCATACATTGATTTGCATGGAGGGACGACACGTATTTCTCCGAATTGTTAACATGACACATAGGGGTGTTAACTGTGAGGCTGCAGAACAGTCTACAGCGGCTTTGGATTGGTGACTTGTCACCAACGGACCCAGCTGGATTGGCCTGAGTTTTCTTCAAAGTTAGCATGGCACACAGGGGTGTTAATTGTGAGGGCTGCAGTGTGGTCTGCAGCAGCCTTGGATCGGTGATTTGTCACCGGAGGATCCAACTGTTTAGGCCTGAGTTTTCTTCAAAGTTAGCACAGCACACAAGGGTGTTAACCACGAGGTCTGCAGTGTGGTCTGCAGAGGCCTGGATCGGTGAGCATCACCAGAAGATCCAACTGGATAGGCCTGAGTGTTCCTCAACTCCCCGAAGGGGAGTAATTTGTGGCTTGTAGCCTGTTGGAGTCATGAAATGAGAAGGCTGATGGGCTTTGTGATCACAAGTAATTAGGATAGCAAATGATCTCTTAGAGATAGAAGTTAAAGTAGTCAGCCACACACAGGGATGTCTGCCAGCAGTGCTCCTGATGGGCGACTAGTAGAAGAGGCAGAATCAGACAAGGAGGACTGTGCTTTTATTAACCTTACAAGCTCACAGATAGTTGACAGTATACAGATAGTTGACACTCAGTTAGGACAATGGTTACATCATGCCATTATGATTGGCCTAGGAAGAGGCCTTTAAGCAAGCTCTCTGTTGCCTATGAGAAAGAAGAATGGGTAGTCACACCCCTCAGAAGCAGCTGTGACATCATTCAGGAGGGTTTGTCCTACTACTGTAGATTAAGCCAATAGTTTAGCAACTTTGGGGAGGAGGCATTCCCCCACAGTAGCCCAGGTGCACATCACTTGGAAAGGGCTGTGTGGCATGCAGTCGAACCAGATATGCAGGCTGATGGTAGTTTTGCCAGTCTCTGTGGCCAGCATCTTCAGAGGACAGCACTCTGTGCTCTGGTGTAGTTGGCTTGGGAGTGCCAGTATTTATGGCTGTGAGATAGGCTTTTATCTTTTTCTGTAGATGGGTGATTAGTGTTTCTTGTTGTGGGTGTATTGTTGTGATAAGGAGAAGAGATTATCTGTCCCTGTGGTTGATGGGTGTCATTAGTTGGTCTTTTGTGTGTAATAATCCCCTGTCCTTGTGGCTGGGTAGAGTTTGTTGACCTTTTGCATGCTGTATTTTTGAGAGCTGGGTGCCATGTTTTGTTGAGCTTCACACTTTCCTCTTTTTTGTTGAAGTTCTGCTGGTGCTTGTGGATTTCAATGGCTTTCCTATGCAGTCTGACGTAATGATTGCTGGTGTTGTCCAGTATTTCAGTATTTTGAAATAGAATTTCATGTCCAGTTTGTTTCAGGGCATGTTCAGCTACTGCAGATTTTTCTGATTGTTTTAGTCTGCAGTGTCTCTCATGTTCTTTGATTCTGGTGTGGATGCTTTGTTTCCAAGACATGAAGACTGATATTTGGATACACCTGCCATTTATGTATTTCCACACTACAGCAGGCCCCCTCCTTTTTGCCAAAGGATGGCAAGGTTGAATTTTAATTTAAATCAATAAAGTGTGGCCTGTATTTAACCCATATTATTGTCTCACGTCTTTATTCCGGGTTTGGGAGGGCAATGACTTGCAGATGACAGCCTGTAAGGGCAATTGCTGCCACTCACACCATAGTAGTTCTGTTTTACTGAATTCATGCTATTCCAGTGCCTCACAGACAAATATTTTTGGTTTTTTAAAAGAATTGTACAAACCTTTTAGAAATGATCATAAAACCAATCTCTCAGAAAGACTTTATAACCTCTAATGCATGACAGTTGTGCCAAGAATTGATGATGTCCACTTAGAGATGTGTAACTTGGATTTTTTTTTTTTGTCTACTAGGCCCATAATACTGTTTTCTAGGAGTCCCACTTGCAGGACCCACATTTTACAAACACCTAATTTTTTCTCACCTGGAAGGAAGGCCCAACTGGCAGGCTTCATGCCTTGGATAGGGCTAATTTCCTGTCTGAAAACAAACTGCCCTGCTGGTTGTTGGGAACCTTCCTATTCCAACAGGAAGTTAGGTCTATCCAAGACATGAAGACTGCCAGCGGGGCCTTCTCTCCGAATGCGTACAATTTTGATGTCTAATATGTGAAAACTGCACATGAGACTCCTAGAAAGGAGAATTGTGGGATTTGTAATCCAAAACTTCCAAAAGGCACATCCTTAGGGACCAGGAGCACAGGTTGACCAGCTGTATTTCCCAGCCATGTTTCAAGGAAGCATTTATTGAAAGTCAGCTGTTGCTTGACTTCTGCCGTCTCAGTCAGACATGTATGTCGGTGAAGCCTGCCTTCCCTCTGGCAATGACAAGATCAGATGATTCTGAGTTCAACGGGAGGCCACTCAACAACTTGGGCTAATGAATGCTTTGTCCGCCTTAACAATTCATTTCCCTCATCAATATTCTCAGCACTTCATTTTTTCATCCTGTCTGGCTTCTGCCACTTGTGAATTGGTTTCGTGGTTATAATTGCAGCCAACATGAATTCAGAACCACTGAAACACAGCTAGAGATCCTAGAGACTGTTTTTTTTTCTTTTCAATTTTTTCAATTTTTTGTCTATTATAGTTGTATTTGGCAGCTGCTTAGGCTGTTGGCAGCCTAGCTGAAGCACGATCTAGAGGATGGGAGAAAGAAGAGATAGTCACATAAGTAAAGCTGCCAAGTAGCATTTCAAAGAGGGAAAAAGCAGCACACCATGTCACTAAATGACAGTGTTGTTGTTCCATGAAGTGGAAGGTCCTCATATAAGGAGATAGATGGTTTGGTTATGCAACTCCGAGGGCATGAAAATAGAGCAGTCTTAAAATTACAGGCACACTAAAGTGATATTTAAAATTATGAGCAACTTCTCTTTTCACACACCAACCCCTCTCAAAACAGTTGAGAAATAATTAGTCATTGGCAGAACTTGCACTAATCAAGTGGAGCTTTCATTTCACCAGGGATGACGGAGAAATTAGTTTGGTTTGCATCTTGGTGCATACATACCTAATTTGTGCTTAACTAATCAAATCAATATGCAGACTAAAACAACAGAACTTTCATAATGTGCATTTTCCTCTTGGTTATGACACATTGTTCCAAAAATATGCACAGAGTTGCATATTAGAGAAACTGGGTATAAAGTTTTAGATTTTAATGAAAATAACACAACTTGCATTATATTCACAGGTGTTTCTTGCTCAAAATAAGTAGATTTTACAAAGCTCTGTATCAAATGCATATTCTAGAATAAATGCACATGGCATATGAATGCATGCTGGCTTCTTTGACAATTACAGTCACAAACTAATGAGGGGAATGAACCTAAGGCTGAAAGAAAGAGTAAATGAGCAAAACCAGTATTGAAATATGTTGGCTATATTGCACTCCCATATGATCACCTTTTAAGGGTTTTTTTTTTAAGCTGGGAACGACTGCTCTGGACTGGGGTTACTGTCAGTCAACTCAGTAGCATCCAATAGTTCTCTCTCTACTTCAGAATCTTATTCATGCCTTTTTCCCCCCAGTGAGGTTTCTGTTAGTGTTCTGTCATAGTAAGTGAGAGTTGTAGAGTCGGAAGTGAACAGTTAGAGTGAAGAAGTGTTCTGTCAGCAGTGTAACCAGTAAGTTATTTAATAATGTGTTTAAACCTGATTCTGCACTACGGCAGAACCCCCCTTTGCCAAAGGATTGGCAACATTGATTATTTCAATAAAGTGTGGCCTGTGTTTAATCCACAATTCTGGTATCGCATCATTATTCCGGGGTAAGGGGGGCAAATACATTGAGCAAACTGTTGTGGGTGAGGATCTAACCAACAGCTCAACTCTACACATCAGGCTAAGAAATAAGTGATGCAATTCTGCTCATATCTCTAAAAGCAAATCCTGTTGAATCCAATGGGGTTTACTCCCTTATAAGTGGGGATTTGACTGCAACCTTAATTTGTAAAGCACTGACTTGAAATCTGCCCTGGCCGAAGATTTCATAAAGTGCTCATGCATTGTGGGGTAGATATAAATCTAATGATCTACACTGACAGAGCTTTAATATTTCTCTCCATTGATTTCCCCCCCACGGTGCCCTTTTCTAGATATTCCTTACACCTCTGCCACCTCATTTTTGACAAAGGAACAGAAGATGGTATCTGTATTATTGGGCCTGGTCTGAAGCAAGCAATTGTGAAATAGGAAATCCTGCTCCTCAAATGGGAATATGGGTACTTCATGCGACCATTTGGATTTTCATCGATTGGGCTGTAGCCATTTGGAGAGGATGCTCTGTGCTACTCAGGATGGATGATTGCTTAGTCTACCTTAATACTAAATGAAATGGGTTGATGAATTCCCAACTAATGCTTATCTCCTTCATCACACCCTAGTCAATGTGATTCCCTGCAAATTTCTTCTGGCTGAGTTTTCTTTGTGTCAATGGTGGCAGCCCCCACCCCCTCCCCTCTCAAATCTATAGAACAGCTTCCCTTAAATACAAATTCTCAATATTACATGGAGCAATAGCTCATTTCCTGCATGAAACACACTCTGGGGGTTAATACACTATTGATTCCTTACTCAGTGGTCAGGGAGAGGGAGAGGCAATCTTACCCAAGTTATGGAACTTGCATGGAAAAAACATTTTCATAAAGCACAGGGTCCTGCCTTGCGCAAAGTATGGAAGTAATCTGATGGAAACAGAAATGTAGAAAAGACAGAGAAGGAAACTGGAATTTGGAAAAGCTATGTTTAAAGGTCTTTTTTCTTAAAACCATTTTTTATTAGTTTCCAAGAAGTATACAACAGTTGAATACATGTATATGTATAAAGAAGAGGGGGGGGGGAAGAGAAAGGGGGAAAGTGTTGGAGTTTTGTTTTGTTTTTCAGTCTCACATCCTTCTTCACATTTTCAGCCTCACATCCTTCCTCTAGTGGTATAGCTGGGAGGGACCTTTCTATGCTGGGGTGACTGTCAATGTACCCAGGCCTAACCAATCATTTATTTCCTGCTTCTGAATGTTGGAAACCTTTTGTTTAGAACTAATTAGTATAAATGCGTTTTATATGTTTTAAAACTTGTTTTAACTGATGTAAGCCGCCCCGAGTAGACGTTGTCTAGAGGGGCGGGGTAAAAATCGAATAAATAAATAAATAATCGAATAAATAAATAAATAAAATAAAGAGAGCTATGTTTTCCCCTCTCTGTTGTCTGTTGGCAGTCAGTGAGTCTGTTCAGGCCTGCTGCCAAAGCAGTCATGTTTGTCAGTTTGCTGTTTGATCTTTTCAATTTTAAGTAATGAGATTTTTTATTCTTTCTACTGTTAATGTCTCAGAGTGAGTTATTGAGATTGTAAGTGACAGTTGGTGAGAAAAAGGGGTGGAATCTGGTGAACGTGAGGCTCTTTTGCTCTGTGAATCCACTTTTGCTGTGCAGCTTGAGCAATTTACCCGTAACCAAAATTCAAATCTCTGCAACAAAAAGGAAAAGGAAAACAAAAGAGAGAAAAGAAAAGGGAGATTTTTTTTTTAATTGTAGCTCCCTGAATTCCTTAGGCTCCTTGTTGGGAGATCCTGGGAATGGCAGTCGAGAAAATATTTTTCCCCAAGTTCTATAGGAGAATTAATATTGTCTTTATCTGTCAGGATCACCACATAAGCAGCTTCCCATTTAATATGATCTGCATACAAGTCTCAGCACAAAATCTCACTTTTTACAAAGTTCTGTTTCTCCTAATTATATGCTGAATGGATATTACAAAAGTAATTTAAAATTTAAATCCAATTGTGTGCTTGAGTTATTTTAGGCTCTACACAATGAACTTGCATCCCATCTCTAATTATATAATAGGATATATTGGCTGAAATCGTATGGAATAACTTACACCTGTGGAAGGGTGATGACATCACTGACCAGGAATGATTTTTTCATGGTCGGAAATTTGCTACTTCTGTCCTGCAATTTTTCTGACTCCTGCATAATCCCTTTCATCATGTGGAAGCTGTGGGAGCCATGGGGTAGAAGGAAGAAGTTTTGAATTGCTGCAAATCGCTTCCTGCCAATGATGTCATTGCCCTTCTGCTGGAATAAGTTGTGCCGTATAAATTCAGCCATTCACTTGTTTCAAGATGTTTTAAGCCTGTGTTCCAAGAACCTCTTGCTGTTTTTGTTCACTTAGGTGCTGAATTTCTGCCTGAAAGTCCTACATAGATGCTGCCACCACTTAAATTCCCTGAATTACGGTGGCCCTTCTATGTCATGGTTAAAACCTGGATTAGGATGGTATTCCCATACCTGTATGTAGCTGATCACTTTCACTATTAAAAATGTCTTTGATCAATTTTTAATTCCCTAATTTCTGACATCAAGTACACCAGCATTTTTTAAAAAATAAAACAGCAGTATTCACTGTTGATCTGAGGGCACTTCGGAATGTCATCAGAGGGCCTGCCCTTCCAAACTAGGAGAGGTGAAATGTGAAAGCTGAATTCTCCATTATATGTAAATAGCAGTTCTATAACAGAGGTGGCCTTGTGCTGTTTTTGGACACAGGGTAAATGTCCAACCGTGCCACACTCTGGGGCTGCCTCTCCTAGTATGTTATATGAGCTTGTTCCCATCATGATCCTTTAATGCTCATAGTGCACCTACTATTTGCTTGTGTGTGTGTGTTCTCAGTTGATTTCAGCTTATCCAAATTTTCTTTAAGTTAACCAAAATTAATATGACTAAATAGTGTTACTTTTTGAAGAGCTTGAATCAACCCATTATGATTATGGATGGGAAATTGCATTTATGGGTTTAGAGAGAGCCATGTTCAAACTCTATGCACTTATTTTTAAGAGTTTGAGATCATTGTGGGCCCACGTGCTTTTGAGGGCTAAAAAATTTCCCTAATTTGTTTTTTTTGGTTTTTTGAAGAAACTGCAAGACAGTAATTCAGAAAAATAATAGCATCTATCCTATCAAATCCTAGAGTTTATAGCTAGTAGTCTGAATTATATGTGGTATAACACAACTGTAATAAAACTCCGTAAAAATCTTATTTCATCCTTGAAAAGTCTTTAAGAGTTTTCAAATGGAATAGATCAAGAAGAGCACTTTATTAATGGCCAGGTGACCATGTGGTAGTGCTGAGCAGGACTGCATATGAGAAGAAGCCAGAAACAATAATAGGACAACAGTTTTACATGCAAGGCATCTGTTGTCCAAAAGTGTTGTCCAGCCTGAGGATATGACCTGGATCCTTGAAGTGGTGAATGACACCACCTCTTTACTTGACCTTTACACTTCCTGATGTATAAAAGCAGCCAAGGAACTTTGGGTTCCTTCCTTCTTTCCTTGTTACCTTTCTCCTCATAGGGGAATCAAGATGGAAAGAAGAGACAGAAGAGATCATCAACGTAGTGATGACACCAAATCCCCAAACTCTGGATAATTTCTCCTGGTGTTTTCATATAGATGTTAATAGTGTGGGGGAGGGGGGCCAGCCCTAGATGACCTCCACAAGCCAATGACCTGGTTGCTAAACAGCATTATCCCAGGAATCCTCTTCTGAGTTCAGGGAGGATTGGAACCACTGTAAAGCAATACCTGCATCCAAGAAAAAGTTGCTCCAGAAGGATACCATGGTTGATAGTATCAAATATTACTGAGATATCCAGTAGAAACAACAGGGAGACATTCTGCTGTCTAATTCCTGGTATAGGTCATCCAGCAAGTTGAACAAAGCTGTCTCTGTTCTGTAACTATGCCTGAAACCAGATTGAAAAGCATCTGGATAAACTGCTTCAAGAATCCCTGAAGTTGAGATTCCATCATACGCTTCTATACCTTGCCCTGAAATGGAATATTGCAGCCTGTCTGGTAATTGTCCAATACCATGGGATACCAGGAGGGCTTCTTTCACAAAAGACTCATTGCTACTTTCTTTAGGCATATTGTTACCCTGCCTTGCTGCAAGGAGTCATTCGCCCACTCCTCTTACCCAATCAGCCAGAAAGGACAAAGATCTTACACACTTGTGGTGGCTTTCACCTCTCAAGGATCCTGTCCACATCCTCAGACAATACAAACAGAAATGTACCATTCTCAAAGGACAAACATGGGTCAAAGTTACATTTGCTGGACCTGTATCAGCTACAGTATCTACAGTAAATCAGAGCAGATCTTCGCAACTTGTGTCTGCAAAGTATTACATTTCACAGTGGACTGTCAAGTAGTCCACATTCTCTCTTTATAGGCCATGACATAATAAGCCCTTGCCCACTTAAAAGAGTTCCACTGAGTAACTATGTGGAGACTCAAAATGGTGGCAAAGGGGGAAAAATCTTTGTGGCCACCACTGCCATGGAGCAGGCCTTCCAGTGACCTCTAGCCCATGTTTGATTGGATCTGCTCAGAGTTTCCAAGCATCTTCACTCTAGAGTCAACTCTGTTTCATCACCCACAGCTCCCTAGTAAGACAAGGAGTTGGTTTTGCTCCACTCCGCAAGAGGGGATGCTTAGAAGCATTTGCGTCTATCATCCTGGCGACCTCTCAATTCCAAAACAAAGCCAAGGTTTTGACCTACATTGGGAAATGGGCAGGAGAAGTTTATCTTTGTTACATCTGCTGCATTTTTAAGTGGTTTTCAGTACCATCAGCCATGGTACCCTTCTGGGTTGCCTCTCTGGCACTGTCTTACAGTGATTCAATTTCTTCCTGAAGGGCCCATCTCAGATGTTTAGACATCCTGGCTGTTGATATGCCTGGTGTCTTTCAGGGTGCTGTCTTGTTCTCTGTGTCCTTTAACATATACATGAAGCTCTTGGGAGAGGTTGCCCAGGATTATGGAGTTCAGTGCCACCAATACACTGACAACACCTAACTTCCTGGCATTGCTTCTGCCTAAATATGGAAGCTAGAAGATCGAAGGAGAGCCAGACTCTGCTTGTTTCAATCCGAGGATGGCACCCTAAGGATTCAGCTGGCATTTCCTTGCTTACGTTTCATTTCTTGCCTGCTCTATTTGCATGTTTTATTTAGTAGGGAAGCATGAGTGAAGTTTCTGCAGCGTTCTCTGGTAATCTTTTAATCTTAGAGAAGCTAGCAGGAGATCTCCTTTTATTTCCCATGAGCCTTTGCAACAAAAGACTCTATACAACAACACAAGTACTGTTGTTTCCCCAAAGGTGTAACTTCTCATTGCTTCCTCAAATGTTACTCCTGAATTTAAAGGCATTCTCTCTCTAGAGTCCCATCTTCCTCCCTTCCACCCAGAGGGCATATAACAAAATGCTTGTGCTACTAAACCAAGGCTTTCATGCTTTACAATATTTTGAGGGCTTCTATCACTTTCATAGAAGGAAAATCAGAATCTGCAGTGAAGGAATCTTCCTGGAAATTATTCTGATACATATTATTGGGATGGCCAAGTAGATAGGAAAGTAGACAGCTAGGTGGACAGAGACTGTTTAGATATATATTCCAGTTTTATTGGAATATCTGGAAAGGTAGCTGGGAGGTGGAGAGGAGACGCAGCTCTGCTAAAAATGATAGAAAGATAGATGATGTGTTGCCTTTAAAAGAGGCAGGATGAGCAAGGATTTTGAGGATTCAGTCCAAGCACATGGAGTCATCTTTTTAATGCCAAAAGTTAGAAAACTATTCCATTGCTCTGGAGCAGAACTATACTATTGGAAAGCTTCTGAAGTAGTAGTGATCTGGATATGATCTTGTTCAACCTCCATTCACTTCAGAAGACCTTTCTCAGAAGAAGTTTCTGATAAATTGAGTAACTAAATGTCATGAGATTGAAGGAAAATGAGACTTGTAGTCAGAGATTAAAGGAAGATGGGAATTGTAGTCAATGAGAAAAAGAGAAAATAGAGTCTTTTAGGTTTTAAAAGTGAAAGGAAGACATGGGAATGTGATAAAGGCAGAGAGGTTGTTTTTCTTACTTTACAGCCAGCCTGGTACAGTGTGAATCCTGATAAGCGGACAAGGATGTAGGCGCAGAGAGTACAGACCCAACAGATTATTTCCTAATGGAATGGAGATAAACCACCTACATCTTCATGAGAACTATGGGTGGAATTGACATTTACTCCTCTTGGAGTTGATTGGTTTATGGTCAAGAAGAAGGAGGTCCAAGTAATGTAGAAAATGGACAATGGGTTATGTGGGAGAGTTTCTGAGTCTTGTGAACTTCTGATAGAGCTCTTGTTCTGTTCAAGATCCAAGATGATGGATTGATGGTTTGAGTATGTAGCTTGAAGGAGAAAGAATGTAAGTAAAGGAAAGAGTGAGGTGGGGCTAGCCCACCTTAGCTCAGTTTAGTGTTCGTTATTTTTAATAGCCGCCTAGAGTGGTCTTATAGACCAGATGGGCGGGGTACAAATCAAATCAAATTAATTAATTAATTAATTGGAATTAGTTGTTGTATTTAACTCTGTATTCTTTTAAACATGTTCTTTATTCTATGCTTGAGCAAAAACAAACTGTTTCTGTGAAACTAAATATTTTCTTAATAAAAATTAATTATAAAAGTCTTCATCAAGGATTGTCTCTTGGATTCAGCAGAGTTTGGCTAAATCCAGAGGAGTGGTAATGGCCATTGACTAGCTACCAGAGAAGTCCTAATTAACGTGATCTGTTATTCGTCAAGGTTAACGGATCAACGAATATGAATATACCAATATTCTTCAATGAATCGATCTGTTGATTTGTCTGCATTTTAATTGGCTATAACACTGGTCTCCAACGACCTAGGGACACTATATTTGCAAAGAAGCTTCCTCAGACAATTTTCTACAACTCCTGAATTTTTGGTGAATATTGGATCATGGACCCCTGAGTTATGTAGTCACAAAGAAAGCCCCCCAGGAAAGCGTCCCCCAGGTACTTAAAGAATCCAGAATCACAATGGAGCTTCCTATGTCTTTTCCCAACATGCCTGCCAACTTTGGTGAAGATTGGATATCGAACATCTGAATTAGTCACCCACAAATTGGGTCCCCCAGGAGAGTTTACTACATGGCACAAGCCCATTCTGCCTACTGGCCACCGATCAGCTAATCAGAAGTCGATAGGCAGCCACCCCCACACACACACAGCCAGCCTCCCAAACAGCCTCCCCACCCCTTTCTTTCCCTTAGCCCCCACCCCACTCTCACCGACACCCCCTTACCTTAATAGCTGCTCCATCAGGCCTCTGCAGCCACGTTGTGTAAAAAGGGGGACCCGCTGCCTTTTGAAAAGATGGCAGCTGCAGCTTCCCTACCCAAATGAAGCTGCAGCCACCATCTTTGCAAAGGGCAGCCAGTCTCCATTTTACATGCTGTGGTTGTGAGGCCAGAAGACCTTGGCAGCAGCGATTAAGGTAAGAGGGTGTCGGTGGGGGTGGGGATGGGGCGTAAGATAGGGAAAGGAAGGGTGTGTGGCTAGGCTGTGATATTGGGTGGCTGTATTTATGTATTTATTTATTTATTTTATTTCTATCCCGCCTATCTGGTCATACTAGACCACTCTAGGCGGCTTACAATTGGAGCAACAATAAAATTATTAAAAACATTACAAATAGACAAAAATGGAAATCAAAGAATATAAAAGAAAAATCGTCAGGGATTATCTGTTGGGAAAGCCTGCCTATACATCAGTGTTTTCAATTGTTTCTTAAAAATGCCCAGCGAGGGAGCTGCACGAATCTCAGGAGGTAAGTTGTTCCAGAGGCGAGGAGCCACCGCCGAGAAGGCCCGATTTCTGGTCTTTTCCTTCCGGGCCTCTCTCGGCGTCAGGCTCCTCAGCCTCACCTCCTGGCTCGCACGGGTGACACGGGTAGATCTAGGTGGGAGAAGGCGTTCCACCAAATATTGAGGTCCTAAACCGTTTAGGGCTTTGTAAGTAAGCATCAACACTTTGAAGTCGATGCAGAATCGGATGGGCAGCCAATGCAATGCGGCCAGAGTGGGCGAGATATGTTGGTATCTTCTCACTCCACTGAGTAATCTAGCCGCAGCATTCTGCACCACCCGTAGTTTCCGCAGCAGCCTCAAAGGTAGCCCCACGTAGAGCGCATTGCAGTGGTCTAATCTTGAGATTACAAGCGCATGTACCAAAGTGTTGAGAGCCCCCACATCAAGGTAGGGTCGCAGCTGGGCTATCCGCCGAAGATGGAAAAATGCGGTGCAGACCACGGACGCCACCTGGGTTTCCATAGTGAGCGCCGGGTCCAGATGAATCCCCAAGCTGCGAACCCCATCCCTGGCAGGCAGGGTCACTCCCCCAAAAATGAGGGAGTTTCCCAAATCCCCAACTGTGGGAGCACCCACCCTCAGTACCTCCGTCTTGTCCGGGTTCAGCCTCTGGGGTGGTGGCTGCCTTTCTGCTGCTGATCAGTTGATCAGTGGCCGGTAGGCAAAATGTTTTGTTTTTGTTTTTGTTTTTTAATATGAAGGATGAATAAAAATGGGTAAATATTCATCCCTTCATATTTGTGGGGGTCTCTAGAACCGACAAATATGGATCGATGAATATTTAACAAATCGGCTATAATTGTCGGAAAAACCGATCCGTTTTATATTTGTCCCGATCTTTAGTCCTGACACTGAATAGCACAAGGGAAGGATTACTGGTTAAGATTCAATAGTTAGGTTAATAGTAGATAAGGTGGCATCTCTAGTTGTAGTCTAGCAACCAACAGGAAATGACATTCTCTTTCAAGGTTTCGCTGTAACATTTGGTGAAATCAGATAGTTGGTGTACAGGAGTAGACAGAACAGGCAGAGTATTTGTATAAATGCTTTTCAGAACCTTCTGAAAAAAATCTGACAAGGAGATTAAGGTATTTGTGTTTTCAGTGGAGGATAAGGATGGAATGCAAGCTCAACTGAGGTTAAATAGAACCTAAAGAAGATATATTTTCATGGCAGTGAGATAGTAATGTATCAACCTATCTGACTAGCAGTGAAGGTTTTAAGGGATGAAGAGTCTCCCAAATTATTTCTTCTCAGAATGGGAGAAATGGAGGTCTAATATATTCACAAAAGAATAGGCCCAATGCACTATTTCTGCTGCTCTATTTCAAAGGAAAATGTTCTGCAGTTTTTATTCTGCTCCCAGATTGTAAGGATCCCAATGGACTGACATTGTCACACCTAGTCTACGCTAAGAGAAGTGGGCAGATGGTGGGCTCCAGAGGAACAGTCTTGCTCTTTTGATGATCAGGAAGAAAACCAAGTCTACTACATTTATCAGGTTTCTGTGATTCTGTTACAGGATCTACCAGCTTCCTTCCAAGACAAGTTTATCACATAAGAAATTATGGGTATGTGGCTTTTCCAGATTTATTTATTTATTTATTTATTTGATTTATACCCCACCTATCTGAACCCAACTATGCCATCTGGAACCGGGAACTCTTGGCCATCAAAACAGCTTTCAAGGTCGGGAGGCATTACCTTGAAGGGGACCATCACCCTGTCCAAGTTTTGATGGAACACTGGAATCTGGAACACTTGCAGACAGCCCGACGCCTTAATCAATGCCAGATCCGGTGGTGTCTCTTCTTCTCCCGGTTTGACTTGCGCATGACTTACATCCCGCATACTCAGAATCAGAAAGCTGATGCCTTGTCCCACAAACCAGAATATGCTGTTCCAACCTGTGAAGAGTCTCCGACTACACCTATCCTATCCCCTTCAGTTTTCACAGCCACTACAACTTGTTTGTCCCTGGTGGAAGAAATTTGGACCAGCTAAGCTCAAGGTCCCTGGACCAAGCAACGCTTGAAAGAACTGCAAAAGGGCCCTGCTGGAGACTTTACTAACCACCAGGGCCTCCTATTACACCGTGGATGCCTATTACAATGTGACAACAGCAATGGAGAAGTGAAAAATCAGCCTAATTAACATCGTGTTACCACTGGTGAGAAACATTTTTTAACTGCATTGCTTTACTATCTCTGGATGAGACAATCTCTACAGCAGAAATAGTGTCTTCTATCCCCCACCACTGATTGAGCAGTGGTGAATCTGGAGAGAGATGCAGGGAGACACAAGGAAAATAAATTGGACATTAATTAGACATTTAATTATACTTCAAGGAAGGAAGTTTGGTATTATTTTGTCGTTAGCGAGTGTCCTTGAGCCTTTAGGTGGGGAAAACCTGCAACGTCTGAGACTGGATTCAAGTATAACCCTAAAGATGTTCAATCTATTAAAGTGGACCTATGTAAACAAGTATTGATGGAACTGGACTAATTACTTTAAGCATCTGGACAACATTCACTTGCAATACAATTACAGTGGTGCCTCATATAACGAGCGCCCCGTTTAACGACGAATCCGCATAGCGATGACTTTTTTGCCATCGCTTTTGCGATCACATTGAGATGTTGCCTCATTTTACCCCAGCTGAGCGGCAGGAGCCTCCGAAGGACTGCTCCCGCCACTCAGCTGGGGGAAAATGCTGGTGGTGGCCTTGGAAGGACCCTTCCGAAGGGTCCTTCCGAGGCCACCGCAGGCATTCCCCTTCAGAGGGGGCATTTTCCCCGAGCTGAGTGGGAGCCCTGCCGCTCAGCTGGGGGAAAATGTCAGCGGTGGGCGGTGGCCTTGGAAGGACCCCGAAGCCACCGCCGACCACGGACATTTGCATTCCGAGCTCTCAAAGGGCCCCCCTCCGACATTGGAGAAAGCCCTTTGAGAGCTCAGAAGGCTCTCAGCGGCAGCGGGGCAGGGTAGGGTGGATCCGGATAGCTTCCAGGCAAAGCACTGGAAGCCTTCCAGACCCCCCGCACCCTTCCGCCGCCGCCGCCACTTGAAGCCGCCCTGTGCCGCTTTGCCTGGAAGCCATCCGGATCCCTCCCACCCTGCCCCCACCGCCGGGATCCGCGCTGCACCCGGCTACCCCAGCCATGATCGGACTCCCGGGAGTCCGACCATGGCTGGGTTAGGCGGCGCGGGGCAGCATCAAGCGATGGCGGCAGGGTGGGGGGGGTCTGGAAGGCTTCCAGTGCTTTACCTGGAAGCTATCCGGATCCACCCTACCCTGCCCCGCCGCCACTGAGAGCCTTCCGAGCTCTCAAAGGGCTTTCTCCAATGTCGGAGGGGGGCCCTTTTATAGCTCGGAAGGCAAATGTCAGCGGTCGGCTTCCCTTGCGTTTTCCTTTGTTTTCTTTGCATTTCCGGCCTGTCCCCTTTGTTCTCTGTGCAATTCCAATCTGCTCTGTTTGTTTTCTGTGCATTTTCAATGGGTCTTGCACGCTTGATTGCTTTTCTCTCCCCCCCCTTCGGTCATAAAGGATTAACCGTGTTTCCAATGAGTCTTGCAGTGATTTTTTTGGTGGTTTTTTTCCTTTGGCCAGAACAGATTAATTGCATTTCAGTGAATTCCTATGCGAAATGGTGCTTCGACTTACGACCATTTTGAGTTACATCCATCTTCTGGAATGGATTATGGTCATAAGTCGAGGCACCACTGTAGTGAGATCCCACAACAAAGAGGTGAAATTATTCAAAGAGCAGTTAAAGAAGGACTATAATCAACAGGAGATAGGGAATAATGAGTAAGGAAATGAGAAGTAGTGGATGATGTATGCCAATCAAAGGAGGGGCTGGAGGAAATCAGAGGAGAAAATCTAGGAGATCTAATTCTAACCCTGGAGGCGAGGAGAGTTTTAGGTGTGCTAAGAGAAGATAAGGGGAGAGAACCAGCAGAATTAATTAAAAAGAGCCTGGAAGATCTATTGGAGATAGATCAAGTGTATAAAATGTTCTCAGATGCTACAAGGGATGGCAAAATTTTTAGAGAGATAGAAATAAGAATTGGGAAAAGACAAACAAGAGGAGTTACTTAGAAAGATGAAAAAGAGAAAAACGTAAGGTAAATTGAAGCTAGATATAAGGATGAGGTAAAACAAATAGTAGTTTATGAACATACATTAGATACGATATTGAGCCCAGCCATGTTGTCATGGGGACGCCAGAGGAGGGTAGGACACCGAATTCACCAAGCAGCATTTGAGAATAAAGCCCAAGGAAGCTGGAATGAGCAGGCAGGCCTTTAGGCATGTAGCCCGAGGGAAGTGGAAGGAGCAGGAGTACTAGGAAATTATTCATACGGCCAGCAACATAGACTTTTTGGCCCCATCGGGCACTGAGGAAGATGGCAGCAGCAAAGTAGAGTGTGTGGCCCCATCAGGCACTGAGGCACATAGCAGCAAAGTAGACTCTGTGGCCCATCGGGCACTGAGGTAATTGGCAGCAGCTAAGCAGGCTTTTTGGACCCATTGGGCACAGAGAAAGTTGGCAGCAGCAATGTAGGCTTTTTGCCCCATTGGGCTGGATCACAGATGTGGGAGGAGTTGGAAAGAACTTGGCCCAATGAGCCAACTTGACTAAGCAGGCAGGCAGACAGGACTTGGTTGGAACAGGATGTGGTGATGGCATCTGGCCTAGATGCCTTTAAAAGGGGATTGGACAGATTTCTGGAGGAAAAGCCCATTGCAAGTTACAAGGCATGATGAGGATGTATAGTCTCCAGGCTTCAAACGAAGGTACCTCCAAATGCCAGATGCAGAGGAGGGGTATCAGGAGACATGTATCCAGTTGACTCATGTGCTCCCAGAGGCATCTGGTGGGACCACTGTGAGATACAGGAAGCTGGACTAAATGGGCCCTTGGCCTGATCCAGCAGGGCTCTTCTTATGTTCTTATGGCAGTTCATGTCTGTTTCGTGCATCTTTACTCCAAATTCAGTTTATTCCCATTCTGAACCGCTCTGCTTTTTAAAAAATCTCAATGTAAATGTTACTCTCATTCAAGCTATGCATTTAAACAAATATTTTAATAATTTAAACTGCCAAGAACTGCATTGCATAGTTAAAATCTGTTCTGTACAGGTGTGAACTGCATAGTTTCAAACAGAAATCTGCAAAGATCAAATTTGTCAATCATTTATAAGTCAAAGACCTGTTAAGAGAGTACAAGTACTGCTGCTTGACCCAGCAGACAGGCAGGACTTGGTTGGAAACTGGCCCGATAAGCCGACTTAACCCAAATGGTAGGAGTTGGAAAGAATTTGGCCTGATGAGCTAACTGGACTCAACAGGCAGGACTTCTTCAGATCTTGGCCTGATGAGCCAATTGGACTCAGCCGGCAGGAGTTGGCTCGAGGAGGCAACTGGACTCAACAGGCAGGCAGGATTTCTTCAGAACGTGGCCCAATGTGCTGACTGGACTCAGCAGGTAGGAGTTGGTCCAGTAACTGTAAACAGCAGCAGGAGGACTTCTTCAGAACCTGGCCCAATGAGGCAACTGGAATCAGCAACTGCATTTCTGGACTCTGCGCACACTGAGACTATCTTTTTCAGATCTCACTTTATGGATCTGGCCTACACAGATGGAAACAGACACAGCTCAGTCATGGAGGTGGAAAAGGAAGGAAGTCTGTATATGCAGGAGGCATGGATACATGCTTCCTTAATCTGTGTTCTGGAGTGAAATAATACCACCGTAAGAACATCTCAGATCAATAGTTCCTTTGCGACTGTACTTACGAGGAAGGTAGTCATCAGGGAGGTGGTAATTGGTTTTGACTTCGGGAGTAAAAGTGAAAGAAGAAAGTGCCATAGGAAGGACTGCAGTTGAACATTAAGAAGACAAAAGTTATGACTATGGAAGAACTACACAACTTTATTGCTATCAATTAAGACACTGAAATAGTGAAAGATGTGAAAGATAAGGACTGCAGCCTTACACCAGACTAATTTTGTCTTGAGTAACCAGATTTTATCTCTTCTGTGCCTGTGAACCTGCTGCTATCTGCCACCTATAATTACTGTAATTTAAGATATGTTTTCTGTAAGATGTCTTATATGAATGCTATTATTGGTTCTGTCTGCTTGTATTCTGCCTCTTATTTACCACTCAGAGTAGTGGCCTTGCCGCTAGTTGGGCAGGATAAAATAAAACAAAACAAAACAAAATAAATGTGCACCAAGATTTTCCACATTTTTATATTCCTGATCACAATGTCTGCATGTGACAGATGGACAGTAAAGAAAGCTGACAGGGAAAAAAAACTTACCCTGATTCATTTGAAATATGGTGATGGAGGACAGCCTTGCTAATACTCTGGACTGCCAAAAAGATGAACAAATTGGTCCTATACAAAATCCAGCCTGAACTACAGTATATCTGGAGGCGAAAATGGTGAAACTGAGGCTATCATACTTTGAGTACATCACGACAAGGCAAGAATCTTTGGAAGAGACAATAATGCTTGGAAAGGCAGCAGTAAAAGAGGAAGATCCAATATGAGATGGATTGACTCCCTGAAATCAAAGGGAGTTTTCAAATGCTGAGCAGGGTTGTTGAGGGCAGGACATTTTGGAGATTTTGCATTCATAGGGTTCCCATAAGCCAGAGGCAACTTGACAGCACATGACAACAAGAATATTTTTGCAAATATTTTTGAAGAGCGAGACCAGAATTGGCCATTAGAATGAAGCAGAGAGTACTTCCCTTTGTTTCCCCAGCTTATTGGTAATGACAAGCAAAATGCACTAAGAACACGCCATGCAACAAATTACTTGTGCAATTGGAACAATGATCGTTATAATGGCTACCTGGCTGTTAAGAAGTAACAAGTAATGAAAGTAAGTGCTTTTTAAAATGCAACCTTCCAAGCCCTGGTTTCACTTAGGTTTGCATTTAGGAACTGCAAACTCATGGCATTTCAATGATGCAGTAAAGAATGTTAGTTTCAATGCCTGTTAGTCCAGGATTTCTTAAAAATGCTTGAATTGTCTTACATGAATATACTGTGAGCAATATGGTGTACACGATAAAGCACTGAGCTCCTTTTGATTTACTCCTGCAGGCTTGCAAGAGAACAGAAAGGCAATTTTCAAATGATTTATGTGGGTTTAAGTTATTTCTTATTCTCTGGAAGCATGAAGACAGAGTGAGTTTCATGCTTCTAGAGAACTGCAAAATTTTGTGTAATAAGCCTGGATATGTTTCCATATAATTTCCAAATGAGTCTAAAGATATACAAAGGAGAAGAAACTGTTTAAACAAATAGAGTTACTGTTATTTGATTCATGGTCTCTGTTCATACTGGAAGAAATAGGCTGCTTTAAGGCTTGGTATATTCATAGTATGCAGAGCAATAGTCCCTGTCTTCCCAAAAAAGAATACACTAGGAAAAGTGTTTATTGGACCACTGTAAATTTCCATGGATATTTCTAATATGTATTCCAAGGTTACTCTGTAAGGTTACAAACTATACAGGCTTACTGTACGGTAACTCCCTTTAAAGTTAATGGGACTAACATCTGAACAGCTGTGTCTAAAAGTGTGCTATAAGACTGACTGAAAGGTTTTGGCTGAGGGTCAGATGCAGCAGAAATGAAAAGAAGGCTGAACTCCTACCAATGACAAGACTCTCTGAAGCCTTTCCTTCCTTAATAGCTCATAGGTCAGATTAGACTAGGCCCTAGCCCGTGGCCATGAAATTATTGCTTCTGGATTAATATTTAGGCAATCAGTAGTGGTTGTGAGATAGCACTCGACCAGAGCTTCAAAAAATTATATTTTGGAACAATGACCAAAATGCTGTTGCTTAGTTAAGTCAATTGCCTTGGAGTAGGCCAACTGACTCAACTCTTCTATAAATAGCATTGATTCAAATGGTCGTACTTTAACTATGTTTTACTATGCTAAACTAAGTCACAGTTAGAGTAGACCCATTTGAATCAGTGGAACTAAACAGAGGAGTTGACTGATCAAATTCCTATTGATTCAGTGAGCCTACTCTAGTTTGATTTATTGTGCTAACCAACAGGATTTTGGCCATTAGTTTCCAGAATCTCCTCCTGTGTGACCAGTGACTATACAAGACTATACAAAAATGCAGCAACCAGCAGAAGGCTGGGGCTTCCACAGTGGGCAGTGGACGTCCGAGCAGGGCAATCATCTTGGCAATGAGATGATTGGCTGCCTGCAAGGCCTTGCCCTTCAGCTGCTGACTGAGGGTCATGGCGGACCCCACGGGTGCCACTTCATGGAGTGTGGCCTGCCTCATGCTTGGTAGCTCACGTGTAGCTACCTCCCCAGCAAAATTAGGAATTTTCAGAGACAAGTCTTGGTAAGATATGTGTTTAGGGGTAAACAGTAAAAAAACTTGAAAACCTGTATATTTTTAAATATATATTGCCAGCTTGCATCTTATTTTTTAAATATATATTGCCAGCTTGCATCTTACTTTTTCAAGCAAACATTTCCGTGAATGTTTCAGCCAAACTGATTCTGAGGAGTTCCGTGAATAATCAGCAGAACACTTGGTGCCAATGCCTTGATATTCCCAAATGTTGAAGAAAGGTCTTTCCATCTCACACTCGTCTTCACACTCCACTGGTTGTTCATGCTTGAACAGAAGTGAACAACTGATATCTGTAATGGTACCTGATACTAACAATGGCAAGGGCAGGGGAATCAGTGGAATGACAAATGACAATTGTTGCCATTTTGTTGGATACAGAGCTGTTCTTTCCAAACAGCTGAAGTCTTTAGTTCATTTCAGTTTTTAAAAAGATTCATAAATGTTACCTGGTTATCTGGATGCATATAGACATTGCTCTATATACTGCACATCCTTGCCTTGCTTTGCATCAAAGCAAAGATGAAATAAGACCCCATTGGCTTTGTCAAGATTGTAAATGACATGATATGGAAATGCAGAATATTTTGAAATTGGTAACTTCTCCAGTAGGTCTTTCCTCCCCACCATCCTTCCATGATTCTTGGGGGTGTACACACATGTTGTGTACGTATATGTGCTCAAGAATTGTGGTACCAGGGGGCACCACAATACCTCTGTCAGTGTAATCATTTGGTGTGTACCAAGCAAAAGGATTTTGACCTTTGAGTCAATGGGTTACTCTACTTTGCATTACCAATAAGATAATGATAATTGATTATAGTATAAGTTCTATTTTGTTGATTTATAATTTAAATTTGAAATGATTAGGGTATTTAATTTATGTTTATACAGTGGTGCCTCACTTAGCGATGTTAATCTGTGCAGAAAAAATCGCTGCTAAGCAGTAACATTGCTAAGCGAAAATAAAAAGCTCATAGAAACGCATTAAAACGTGATTAATGCGTTCCTATGAGCTAAAAACTCACCTTTAAGCGAAGATCCTCCATAGCGCTGCCATTTTCGGTGTCTCTACAGTGAGGTATCCGTGCCTGAAAACAGCGGGCAGACATTTTGTTTACCCAATGGCCATTTTGAAACCGCCGATCAGCTGGCCGAAAATGGGGGCTTTGCAATGATTGCTTCCCTGCGATCATCGCAAAACAAATTTCCCCCATAGGGACCATTGCAAAGTGATCACTTTAGCGATGGCAAAAAGGCCATCACAAAGCGATTTCGTCACTATACGGAGCAATCACTATGCAGGGCACCACTGTATTTTAAATGTAAAGTAATGGAGGTCTCCTCCCCCCAAGGTCTGTAATCAAAGTTGCCAGGTCTTAGCCTGCTGTCTGGAGTATCAGGAAATTGCTATGCTTTGGTGAATCTCAAAGGAGGGAGGCAAATCTCAGGACAAAGATCATGGGAGGTGGAGAACATTTAATTTTGGTGTGTGACATGGACACACCTCTGCCCAATGCCAGACTCAGGGTTCCAAATGATACTATGGACCCAAGTGTGTATACTGGCTGGATCTCTCCTCCTCTCATTCATGACTTTATGTTATCTGAAAGTTGAGTTATGGCAACTGGACTTCTTTCTTATTAGGTTGAAATCTTTTGCTACTCAATGAAGTAGCTTCTTCAGTCTGAGGAGAGTTGGTAGAAGACCCCTGCTATATCCTCTGAGTTGGTTTCCTGCATACTTTGGAAGCCCTATTAGGCTCACTACAAATCAGTTCCAACTTGACAGCATGTAACAACAGGAATGAAAAAAATTCACTTCAACCATTTTAAAAACAATTGTCTAATTTGTGGTTTGCAATACTATTAGCAAATAGTCATACATATGTTTCAGATGCTATCATGGGGAGAAAACCCTGAGCATCACATTCTTTCCCCTCCCCCAACTTCTTTTTCCTCAAAATCATATTTAAATAAATGTCTACAAGAAAACTTCTTTTTGGAAAATGTCCATGAGAAACTTTTGAGAATGGGGAAAAGCCATATCCTCCAACCCAAACATATCTTCCAATGCAATCTGGAACTTGGATGGGATGAGGATGCTAATGGGATTTTGCAAAATTCCATGAACTGACAGATTTCACATTCCTGTCATTATGTAAAGCAGTAGTAAATGTTCAAGAGCATAGCTTTTGCATGGATCTTATATGAAATAAAAACTTATCAAATAGTAAAATAAGGTAGAATTATAATTTTCCTCTTGTGGAACTGGGGTGGCTCAACTGCAGAGTAAACTTCAGTGTGGTGGCCAATATAGGTGAAATGAGTTGTGACGTAAAGCAGGGGTCCCCAATCCCTGGTCCACAGCCCTGTGCTGGTCCATGGCCTGGGCTGGACCAGGCCGTGGAGACAGATCTCCCACCCATGCTGCACACACTCACTCTGCACAGACCCTTCGTGCATGTGTGAGAGTGTCCCCCATCCCTTCACACATGTGTGCAAATGCCCATGAGTGCCCCAGCCCTTCATGCATGCCTGTGGGTGTGCACCTGCTCATGCGAGCGTCCCCTTCATGCATGCGTGCAAGCACACACCTGCCACTTCGCACATGCATGCAAGCGCAGGGGTGTCCTGCTTTCCCCAACCAGTCCACGATGTTAAAAGGGTTGTGGACCACAGACATAGAGGGTGTGTGATTTGGCCATACGTCTTGTGTAACTACACCTCACTGTTTCAAAGGTTGTACAATGGCTGCTGTACCTATCTTTCTGAAACACTGCAGGTTTCCCACCTAGGTGTACTGTGAAATATGGCATTTTCATCTAGATTTACTCCTGCTTTGGGGATAAACTGGTTTAATGTAGTGTGTAGAATGAAGAGCTAGGATTCATAAGACATGAGTTCATATCCCAATTTAGCCATGGCAACTCATAGGGTGGGTGGGTGCAGGATTGGTAAATCTACTCCTTTAAATATTTCGATTACCTTAGAAGCTCCATTAGGTTGATTATAATATAGTTCTTACTTGATGGTGTATAACAATGACCTCTCTGAGATGGCGGTGGGTTGCCATTGCGGGGAGGCTTTGCCTGCCCATCCAGAGGCAAGGGTCATATATAGTATTATACACTATATATATAGTGCATAATCAGTGGTTCAAAAAAAGAGAGGTCAGGGTGGCAAAAGAGGTAAGCAGCCTGTGAAGCGTAGGACCCCTGCTAGGGTGACTCCTATACTTTCTTCATCCGAGGAAGAAGAGTGGCCTGATTATAATGCCCTCCTAGCTAAGTTGAGTGAGCTGGAAAGGAAGAGGGCAATAGCCAGGGAGGTTGCTAGTGCTGCTACGCCTAGGAGCTCAGGCAGGGAGTCTAAAGCATGTAGAATGGCTGAGTTAAGACAACTGGGTGATGTAATAATACCACATATTTGCTATTTTGTTCTGCAGCTTCAGGAATCAGGGCTGCGTCTTCAGTACAAGGTGACCTGGCGTCTGCACCCATTGTGAGTGAAGAGGCAGGCACACATGAGGTAGTGATGGATACCATGGACTGGTCGAGAGAGGAGCCGGTGGAGGAGGTCCCTCATGCAAGACCAAGGTTGCATTCCAGTACGTGGCTGGTCCTGGCCCCAGCCAGTGTGCGTATGAGTTGTCTGCAGCCAGCTCAATGACTACTGCACTTATACCTCCAAGTGAGTCCACACCAACACAACGTACACCACACATGGAGGGAATATGTTCTGGGGGGATGGTTACTCCACTGGGAAGTTTCCCGCCAGTCCTTAGTGTGCTACCTAACAGTTTTGGGCTTAGCCCTTCTACTTGGTAGAGCCTCCTCCGGCTTCAAAGCATGGGAGAGCTCAGTACCACAGTGGTTATCACCCGGTCAGAAGCATGGTTTTGCTGAGGTTTCTTAGCAGTTCACCTACCCTGTAATCCCAAACACAGGGTACAACTTTGTTGCAGAAGTGCATTGCCTTGTGGCTTTTACATTTAGAGGACCACCTTCTACAAGCCAATATAAAAAAATTGGTGAGGTATATATATGTAGATATATTCAAGCTTCTAAATAGAAAGATTGAGGAGAAGAAAGGCAACAAGGATGAGGCTAGAGATAAGGAACAATTTGAGAGGAAGAGGGCTGATGGGTTTTGGGCCAACTGGCTGTCAGTTTTTTTAATTTACACTGGCACTATAGTAAAAGCATACCCAGACCGTGCCTTCACCCTTTCTGCAATACGTTGATCTTACGTACTGCTCCTCCCATGGCGGGCGAGCCCTTTGATAGTGAGCACTTAGTTCAGAGAGCAGCTAATCTAAATTCCATCTGTGTTTCTTTGCACCAAGGGGTTTCAACCTTGCCTGGTTTGCTGGGATTTCAATGCGAAAGGTCTCTGCAACCTCAAGCCGTGCAGATTCCAACATGTGTGTTCCTTCTGCAGAGGCACTCACATTCCATATCCTGCTTACAAGGACGCCCCAGAGCAGGTGGAGGCAAAGATCGAGGCAGGCCAGAGAGGCCTGCAGTGGGTCCAGCCACCTCTACAAAGGGGCCCTATTCCAATTAAAGTGGTGGTACTGGCAGCCTGGTTGCAGCTTTACCCAGATTGTGAATCTGTTATTTATTTACTAGATCAGCTTTACAATGGGATTTGGAATCCCTGTTCAGGGTAATAGATATGTGACTTTGGCCAACAATTTAAAGTTGGTTGTGAGTATGGCAGAGATAGTGAAATGGAAGATTCAGAAGGAGATAGCCAAAAGGAAGGTGGCTGTTACTTTCGGGGAGCCTCTATTTCCAAATTTACATATTTTCCCCTTGGGAAAGCCTGGATCAAGGCTATGTGATTTCCTCATGAGAACCTTTCAAATTCTCACAAGGGAGCTGGATATTCCCTTGGCTTATGAGAAGACTGAGGGCCCTTCTTCAGTTCTGACCTTTTGGGATTGAATTGGTTACAGCTCAGCTATCCAGCAGGTTGCTGGCTTGTAAACTACAGTGGACCCTCGACTTACGAAGGTCCCTACTTACGGAAATTTTGAGGTATGAAAAGCTCCAGCCACAAAATTTTAGTTTGACTTGTGGCTGGAGCTTCAACCTATGAAAGGCGGGGGAAGGGGTGGGAAATTCAAAGCAGCCCCCACTGCCCTCTTGTCTCCTGTCCCTGGTGCCCTCTGCCTCCTGTGGACAGGAGGCAGAGGGCACCAGGGACAGGAGACAAGAGGCCAGCGTGATGACATGGGTCATAGAAGCCAGAAAGTAATATCTAAGATGGGATTTGTAGTCATGAAATTAGCCAGAAAGAATCCATCCTTGGTCTGTGTAATTCTAATGGAAGTTTCCAGATGCTGTTTTCTTTCACAGAAGTCAGTGTTCTTATCTAGTAACCAGGATACGGAATTCTAAACATTCCATTCTCACTGAAGTCTAAACATTCCAGCAGCTAAACCAAAACAGCACCTGTGTTCCCATGGGATAGAAGGACTAAGAGAGATAACTATTTCTTCTTCCTGATTGGCTATCGACAGGTGAGAAGAAGAAGGGGGGGTTTTCCAGCACGGGAGAGAAAAGAAGGCATGCAGAGGGAGAGAAGGATCTTTTCGCCTCATGGATTTCTAAAGAGACTTTTTGCCTTATGGATTTTATGGACTATGGATTCTTAGAGGGACTTTGGAGTTCCTGAAATTCTTTTAGGATGTAGTTCTTCAAGTAGTTAGAGGAGAGGCCAATGTCTTTCCTAATTTTTCCTAGATAGCAATTTAATTGTTTTTTTTTTTTAGCTGGAGTTTGTTAGAGTTCTAACTGGGTAGTTGTGGAAATGTTTCTGATTGCTTTGCTTTTGCATAAACTGAATTCTTTGAAATCTTTATTTTTCTAATAAAACAAATATACCAAAGATATTATGTTTGATCTCTTGAACAGACGCAATCTGTTATCAATACTAAATTTGATTTCTTTCAGGCCACGGAACTATGCTACCTTGAGTCCAATATTTTCTTGAGTACTGAGAGATCTTAATGACTCTGAGGCTCATGATTATATCCTGGTTTTCAATGATTTTTAAATGGGAAAAGACTTGGGAAAAGGTGCTGGTGAGACAGCCTGGTTGAGACTGGGACTCATCTCAACTTAAATAGGGATCAACCAGACCTAGAACCTCTCTATTCCGAGCTGTCTGATTCTTTTAGGAGAACAGACATTGCTGACAGCCAGTGGGTCCAGCTTTCTAAGCCCCAAAAGCTGACAGTGGGCACAGAGCGGCTTTCTGCTTTCCAGCTTCCAAAGCTGCAAGCTGAAAGCCACTGTGCCTGCTGTCAGCTTTCAGGGTTTAAAAAGCTGGACCCACTGGCCTCTTGCCTCCTGTCCTCGGTGCCCTCTGCTCAAAATTAGTTAATTTGGCATTGCAGATGAAGGACCTGCCGGTCTCCGAAGGTGGGGTCTTGTTGCATCTCCACTGATCAAAAACTGAACAGTTTGAAGAGGGTCAAATTATAAGGCTGGAGCCATGTTCTGTAAAAGAGCTCTGCCCAGTCAAAGCCCTCACCGAGTTTGTTCAGTTGAGAGGGGAATCCTGTGGGGATTTGTTTCAACACAGCAATGGTTCTCCCCTTACTAGGTATCAATTTTGGGCAATCACTTCCCAAGGCCTCAATGAGGCAGGCATTGTGGGGTGGAAATGAACTCATTTTTGTATAGGCACAGCATCTACAGCTGCCGCCTTGGGTTATGGCGAGGAGCAAATTAAGAAATTGGGGAGGTGGTCGTCACACAGATTTAAAACCTCACAGTATAGATGTGACTATTTTTATCTTTCAGGACCCATGACAGCTTCTTCCTGGCTGCAAGTGATGGTGTATGGCCACAGCTATATTCACTGGGCCATGAAGCATGCCTTGAGAACAGATTGGGGACATAATTTAGGTGTGGGGGTCCTGGCCACTCTTGAATGGAAAGGAAAGAAAGGCATGTTATGGCCAGAACTATTGGGACTGGCCCTATCAAATTTTGAGCATGCACCCCCCCCCATCTAATGGTATTTTTTTGGGTGGGAATGACTTGACAAGCAGAAAAGGCAAGTCGTTGATGTTGCAAATTATCCACAACTTGCAGACATTGAAGGATAGGTTTCCTTCAATGAAGCTAATCTGGTTTAACATTACTCCAAAGCTTGTCTGGACAGCCTACTGTGAACGTAGTCAGATAGATCGCTCCAGGCATGAAGTAAGTCGTGAGATCCATTGTGCAATGAGGTCAGGACTGGTTCCATGATTCAACATCTGGACATAACAATTCATCGACCTGAATTATTCAGGAGTGATGGCGTTCATATGTCTGAGTTGGGGACGGACATTTTTCTGAAAGACCTGCAAGGGGGCCTTCAAGCTGAAGTTTTTGGCTCAGGTGGTGGGTGTGGGGAATATAAATAGCCCCATGCCGTGACAGGTAGTACAATAAAAAAGCTTGGGTGAGTTCAGTATTAACACATGGTGCCAAAAAATTGGCCATCTCTCTGTCAGGTTGTGACGATTGGCTATCAGATGAGAGATGATTTTACAGGATACGATCCCCCAGTCAGCTGTCCTCTTAGGGTCACGAGGCTCTGCGGGAGGAGTTGGTTGGGGGTACCAGTTCACAGAGCACCTGAAAATATGCTGTACAGCAGAAAGCACGATTCAGAAATAGGAGCTTGTCCTGCTATAGGAAATGTCCGGAAATCTAGGATTATCTGGACATTGAAGAATATTGCACTACGGTAGGCCCTCTTGCACTTGAGGGGATATGACTTTAAATAGTTAATAAAGTTGTGGCCCAAGTTTTGAACCCAACACCTGCATCTTGTCTCATTATTTCCCGGCTGGGTGGGCTATGTGGGGATAATGCTGACAAGCAGAGGGAAAAGTCAAACTAGTTTTTAAAAATTTCCGGTGATATTAGGTTTCTGAATCTTGGCTGGTTTTAGAAGTGAGTTAACTCAGAGTGTGGTTACATGCTGAAAAATAATAATCTGTCTTTGAATTTGGTTTAGCATGCTTGAAGTTGTTTTTTTTTTTAAGTGCTGATCTAGTCAATGTCTCTGGGCTATTTCAGCCATAGCCAGAGTTTCTGTATTCTCTACTCTTCTTCATCACCAGAGACAACTCCAACATTTAGATAGGCCTTCAGCTATTCCAAGCATCCTTTTCCTCTCCAGAGAAGTACTCATTTTCTGTTATCCTCTTATGGATGCTCTTCGGCCTTTACACCAAGCTTGCCATCTTTGATTATAGTGCCCCTCTTTGCATTTCTATTTGCCTTTGAATTTTTTTGGCAAAGAGGATTTAGAGTCAGAAAATATTGAAACTGTGAGGTGAAACATACAGAAGAAATATGAAGTCCCAAGGCTTTTACTAAGGATAGTGAGGAATTTAAATGAGACGGAAAGGTTATGCATCCTGAATATCTCTTTGGGATGTTCTCTCACTGTCATGGTCATGGCATCTCCTGCACTGCTCAGAGAACATCCAGGGACTCTTTCCCCCAGAAGTACCTCTGACATTGTGGGTGGCAGCCATGCCGAGGACACATCTCTGCAGGGGCCAAATGCTGTCTGCCTTGTTTCAAACCATGTTGTTACAGCAAACCCCTCGAGTGGAAATGTTAAAACATTTCAGGACTGACTTCGAAGGAACTGTAAAGGATACTGCATCAATAACTGTAAGAAAATATCTGAAGAGAGTGGAAACTGCCACTCTTCTCATAGTCTTCTCATCGGCAACTTAGAAATGGTCCAAGTTCCATTGTTACAAACAGCTGCCAAGTATTCAGAGTTTGTTGGTGTAGCAATTTGGCTTCACAGCCCGGCATTTATGAACCCATTGGTTCATTTTCTCTAAAAGCCCTTTGCTCCATCTCTTGGTCTGCACTTGACCACACATCTTTTTAAAGAATTCTGTAGAACTCAAAAACTCACTCTGTTTCTGTCAGATTAGCAATCCTCTCTGTATACTTCAGTCATCCTACATTTATAATAGCATTTTTAATATGACAACTGTGGCTTCCACCCAGGTCATGAATGTTCATATGCTATCTGCATGGACAGTGGCCAGAGGATTGGAAAAGATCAGTCTACATCCCAATCCCAAAGAAGGGCAGTGCCAAAGAATGCTCCAACTACCATACAATCACACTCATTTCACATGCTAGCAAGGTTATGCTCAAAATCCTACAAGGTAGGCTTCAGCAGTATGTGGACTGGGAACTCCCAGAAGTACAAGCTGGATATCGAAGGGGCAGAGGAATTAGAGATCAAATTGCTAACATGCGCTGGATTAAGGAGAAAGCCAAAGAGTTCCAGAAAAACATCTACTTCTACTTCATTGACTACGCAAAAGCCTTTGACTGTGTGGAGCACAGCAAACTATGGCAAGTTCTTAAAGAAATGGGAGTGCCTGACCACCTTATCTATCTCCTGAGAAATCTATATGTGGGACACGAAGCAACAGTTCGAACTGGATATGGAACAACTAATTGGATCAAAATTGGGAAAGGAGTACGACAAGGCTGTGTATTGTCTCCCTGCTTATTTAACTTATATGCAGAATACATCATGCAAAAGGCTGGACTGGAACAATCCCAAAATGGAATTAAGATTGCCAGAAGAAATATCAACAACCTCAGATATGCAGTTGATACCACTCTGACGGCAGAAAGTGAGGAGGAATTAAAGAACCTCATAATGAGGGTGAAAGAGGAGAGCGCCAAAATTGGTCTGAAGCTCAACATCAAAAAAACTAAGATCATGGCCACTGCTCCCATCCCTCCTGGCAAATTGAAGATATGGAGGCAGTGACAGGTGTTACCTTCTTGGGCTCCATGATCATTGCAGATGGTGACAGCAGCCACAAAATTAAAAGACGCCTGCTTCTTGGGAGGAAAGCAATGTCAAACCTAGACAGCATCTTAAAAAGCAGAGACATCACCTTACCGACAAAAGTCTGCATAGTCAAAGCTATGGTGTTTCCAGTAGTGATGTATGGAAGTGAGAGCTGGATCATAAAGAAGGCTGACCACTGAAGAATTGATGCTTTTGAATTGTGGTGCTGGATGAGACTCTTGAGAGTCCCCTGGACTGCAAGGAGATCAAACCTATCCATTCTGAAGGAAATCAACCCTGAGTGCTCACTGCAAGGACAAATCCTGAAGCTCAGGCTCCAATACTTTGGCCATGTCATGAGAAGAGAAGACTCCCTGGAAAAGACCCTGATGTTGGGAAAGTGTGAAAGCAAGAGGAGAAAGGGACAACAGAGGATAAGATGGATGGACAGTGTCATCAAAGCTACCAACATGAATTTGACCAAACTCTGGGAGGCAGTGGAAGACAGGAGGGCCTGGCATGCTCTGGTCCATGGGATCATGAAGAGCCGGACATGATTTAAGGACTGAACAGCAACAACCTGCATGGATCAATGAGAGTGCTGGAGAAGCAGCAGGAGGGGAAGTTTAGATTGGAGTTTTGAGGAGTTGAGAAGGAATTGGGAGTTTTTAGAAGAGAGAGGGGGGTTGGCGGTGGAGAGTGGATGAAGTGGGATGCATGGTTAAGAGTTAAAGACATTGTACCTTCATCACCTGTATTAATAAACAATTTCTATATGGTTCTATTTAAAATGACACATGGCCTGGAACTCTATTATTAATAATACATAATGTTGAGGTAATCAACTAGTGGCAGCTGAAAGACACGTAGCCTGTGCCCTGTGTTTGGTGAAACAATCAAGGGACAGGTAGGAATATGACAACTACTTTTTCTGCTTTTCTTTGTATCTGTTTTTTTAATCTTACTGTGAGCCACTGTGATTCCCTGTTTGGGTAGAGGAAATAAATAAATAACAAATGGTTGTTGAAGCTCTAATGGTAACAGTATTGGTAGGACAACAATTATTCCTGGTACAATTAATGCAAAGCTGATGGATGTATGGACTAATTCCCTGTAAGACAGTTTCGTGTGTTCCTAAAATAGGGTTCAAACTACACTACCACACATTTATCTCATGCCACACTTGGAACCACACATATCATTTCAGTGCTGCATAATGTTTCTACAAAGGCAAATCCAAAAGGCAAGTCTATTTGTGTGTCGGGTGGTGGTGGTAAAAAAATGCCTGCTAATAATCTACTTTGGAATGACTATTGTAAGTGAGAAGCCTAAACTAGACAATACAGTTAGCATGTCATTAGAAGTGGCATTTGTTTCATTTGGTCCACTTATAATGTAGAAGCCAGAGAAAAGAGTCTACCAGTCCACCCCAGCAATGCATCGAACAGGGAGACAAATGCTTCATTCCTCTAGGACAGAGCTATGAATGAACTGTATACCTGGAAGGAAATCATTGTAATACTAGAAAACACACCATCTTCTGAATTTATAATCTGATCTTGAGAAAAATTCAGACCCTGCCTTTCCCCTCTTTGCTAATGTGATGTCCACCCAGGTCATGAATATTCATATGCCATCTGCATAGACCAAAGGGAGTGCTGGAGGGTTGGAGTCACGAGATATAAGAGACTCAGCAGGAGGAGGGGACCATTAGTTAGAGTTAAGAGATAGAGAGCTGAGGACATTGGGAGCTGAGAAAGTTTTGGAGTTTGGGCTGAAGAGTGGTGGTTGAGAGGGATAAAGGAGAATGTTTGTTTAAGAGTTAACAACATTGCTTATTCTGTCAACAGCTGTAATAAACAAACAATTTCTGTTTGTTTCTTTTAAAATGACATATGGCCTGGACCTTGATTATTAATAATAGGTATCGTTGATGAAATCAGCTGGTGGCAGCTGAGGGGCATGTAGCGTGAGCTCCTGGTTTGGTGAAACAAGCAGGGGCCACGTGGGGATCATGACAGCTACCAAAGAGCCAATTGCCAGAATTAAGTTTCTTTGTTTGTTTTTAAAGGTTGTTCTGTCTGCTTTCTGCTGGGAATGATACCAGTCTCTTTGGGGACCTAGATGCAAATGGTTGAGCAAACTTTCACCAAGTGGGCTGATTTGGCATAACTAGTGTTTTAGATTGGATGGAGAGTCAAATCAGCATGTTTACACACAATTCTACTGTATTCCCTGGGAAGAGAAGTAAACAACCCCAGAGAATTGATCTTTTCATCTTCGGCAAAGACTGCACATACAGGTTGCATTACTCTGTTTTTAAGAAGTGGCAGGCAAGCGGAATGGATTTATTTATTTCCTTTATAAATCACAGGCAGCCCCTCTGTCCTGCAGTCTGAATGCAATGCAATGTGTTACGTATGTTTCACTTTAGAAATGCCTGCATGGGAGAAACAGAGTGTGGAAGGCATTTCCTAATGGGGTTTGTCTTAATGGCCATCAAGAGGACTCAAAATGTAATTGTCTTCCCCTAACGAGTAATGAAATGTTCAAATTAATCTGTTCTGACAACTTTTTCGTTTCCAATTTTTTGATTCTATCTTTCTTAGCCAAGCCTTTAATCTAAAATGGGAACAAAATCTTTAACAGGTCTATGGCATTGGTACTTTGCATGTGGTCACCCCATAAATACATTTCAGCCCGTTTCAGCATTGCTCATACATTTAATGTTTTGACATTGTTTCTGTCAAAACAATGGGTTGTTGAAGAAGATTTTGATAAATTTATTTTAGTAAGCAACTGCGGTAGATTATTTGGGAAGTGCGAAAGCTGGAAGATAACTAGATTGCAGTCCACACATTTAGATGTAGTCTTTCAAGTGTTGAAAAGATGTCTTTTATCAATTTATTTACTGCATTTATATCCCACCCGTCTTCATATAAGCCAGTAAGCTCAAAGTGAAGGATCTCTTTCAACCTCATTATTCTTCTAACAATCCTGTGAGGTGAGTCAGCCTAAGAGAGAGTGTCCCTCTCAATAACTTAGTGAGTCTCATGGCTCACTGAGGTCTAGAAACTGGATCTCCCAAAGTCCCAGCACAACATTCTAAACGCCACATCATACTTGCACTATTAATAAAGCAACAACTCTGCCCCCCTGCTTAGAAAGCAATGCTGTACAACCAATCCTTACATGCTTTGGAATGCACAGAACATTTTTGGAAACCTAGTCATTAGAGAAGAAGGACTCCAGCCTTGCCTTTTCTTTATCTTGCGAGATGTCCATTAACAAGCAAGTTTCCTAACACAATGCAATAATTCAAACCTTTGATTCCCCTTTTCACCTCCACTCCAACAGCTCTCTCTGAAGTGTCTAGATCAGCGTTCTCTTCTCCTACTCTTTCACTCCAGTTTTAATAGAGGACTTCATCATATAGCATTCCTGGCCTGATCGGAACAGCCTGCTGCTGCCTATGTCTATTTCTCAAGCCATAGGGCCTCTTTTCACCACCACATCCTCTGGCATGTTCCTGCTTGTGCTGTAATTCTAAGTGCCATCAGTTATTCAGTCCAGGCCGCATTATGCATCTGCTCAAGAATGATTATCTAGCTGGAGAAATCAATAAACTGAAGCTCTATTAATAACACCCATTATAAGGAGGATGCCAAGATGATTGTCGTGTTCTCTTGTGAATGCAGGGCCTTAACACAGAGGAAACCATCAGAAACCTATTAGAATTAAATCATTCTGACAACATCATTTAAGGTTCTTTAATAGGCGGGTGCCAGCACCTTAATAATACTGGATGCTAATAGCTTTTCTGCAAGGGGTGGGAGCTAGGAGCTGTAAAATGCTGGCATATAAGCAAGAGGCTTTTGAATGCTTATCTTTCAGACATGGCTTAAATGGAAGTCTCTCATCCACTGCCCCTCTGGAGGTGGTGATGGGAAATGGTCTGACCATAAAAGCATCTTGGAACCAGATTGTTTTGTTTATAATTAGTGTGGCTCTCATAAAAAATAATATTGAACTGTCCAAGCCAGAACTGTATTCTCAGATACTGCGCAGTTAGACTTTTCTGTAGCCTATATCCTATTCAACTTTACTCCTACGGAACCCTGTTCTGCCAAGGAAAGTTTACTTCTAGTTTAAAATTTTAGGGATTGCTACTTGAAAAATTGTAGGGGAGTAGTATGGTGATTGATTGATTGATTGATTGGATTGGATTGGATTGGATTGGACTGGATTTGTATACCGCCCCATTTATGCAAAGTACTATTCTGGGCAGTTTACAGCATAATAATTAAAAATGACAAATAACAAAATTAGAAATAAAACCAATCAACAAATAGAACTGAATACTACAAGAGGAGTAATCTCCAAATATAAGGCACAAGTTATAAAGCTCAGGCAGGGTTGCATTGGAAGGCCTCTCTGCAGAGCAGCATCTTCAGAAGCCTTCTAAACATCAGGAGAGAGGGTTAAAGATGTAATTTCTTGTGTGCATCATCCTCTCATGCAAAGAAAAAGAAATGCAGAATTATTATTATTCTCCTCTGTAAGGCAATGTGTTCTGTGATGCTCTTCAGAAAAAGAAGACGAGGAGAACTGGATCTATTATTTGGCAAAAACTGTGTAAATATGAGTTAACTCAAAATAATTGCAACACAGGCAAATTGCTAAAAATGGCAATGGCTGTTGCTATGCTACTGTGAACATTCGGTATTGCCATGGACCTTTAGGGATTTGAAGCAACAGACTGGGTGTTTGACAATCTTTTTTGGATATCAAGGAATCCTCTTGTGATGGCTGTGTTGGTATCCTTTGCTTCTCAAGGTAAAGTGGCACAAGTTCTGTACAGAGACAGTTTGCAAACTTCCAGAGAGCCTGACAAGAAAACAAAAGATAGCACTCTTTGTCCTGCTGTCACCTAGACTTGAACATTCCCCATCAAGATGCCTCATAGAGCTGGGACCCCTAAATGGACACAAAGGAAAAATTTAGAGAGGTGCCTTTGCATCCCTACTGTTGATGGAGCCTTCCCTGCTGTGGCACTAGTAACCCAAAGAGTTCCCCCCACCAGGGGTGTGAAGACAGGTACAGTAGCATGCCCTTTGTCATCCACAGTGTAATCCCTTTCAACCCACTTGCCACTCTCCTAAATCATGCTGTCAAAGCCCAATGCCTTACTCTGAGGGGCCTAGCATTCCCAAAGTAAAGAAGTATGGGTGCCAATTAAAGATGGCCATGAACCACTGGTTTGACAGTTTGTGCCAGTTTATTTATCACTCAAATATGTGTTTGGCGCTTCAGATATCCATTCAGAGGCAGCACCCAGAGGAGATGGGCCAGGGAAGCCAGACTGGGTCACACACCTGTTTGGCAATGAACAAACTGTTTGGCCCATCTCTGGTGCCAATCTATGCACAGGCTCTCTGGTGAAGAAGCCTACCTGACATGGTTAGGAGGAATGGAAGCTGAGGGGGGATTGGCAAAGGTGGATAGGGTTTATCCTTCCATGTCAAATGACAGGACTAATCACAATTTTTTTGTTATATGGAAGGGAAAGTTGAACAGGGAATCTGAGAGGGAGACACTAAAAAAAATAGCATATCAGGCAAAACCCAAAGACACAAACCAAAACAAAACCATTTGGCACCTTAACTATTATATTTTAACATCATTAAAATATAATAGTAAATCTTTAAGGTGCCACACATTTTTATCTTTTCTTTTGTTTTGCTTCTTTGGAGTTTGCATGATACGCTTGCAGAGACTAACACAGCTACCTCTTCTAAAACTACATCTAATAATAGGTAGGTTTCAGATTGAAGAAATCCATCCCAGGGAGGCCAGGCTTGTTCCATCTCTGCTGTGTATCCATTAGCAGGGAAAGACATAAACACTGATGGCAGTGTTTCGAGTTTTAACCTGACTTGTTCCTGAAATTGGTTTCAATCTGCTGGGTGCTGTTCATATCATTGTTATGCCTGTGTTTTAATGAATACATCTTGGAGCTGATGTTTTTAGATGCATTTATTTTTTTAAAAATATAATTATATATTATCTGTATTTTATTGCTGCCTATGTTGAACATTTTTTTTAAATGGAAAGGCAGTTTATGTATTTAATGCATAAATGAATGACATTAGAGGATGCATTCTTTCAGGTATCCTGGAGCCAGTCTGTTAAAGCTCAGCTTCAACATGAACCAAGCCAGCAGCTTTGACCCAGGTATCTTTCACACTTTCACTTTCTGTCTAGTGCAAATAAGCATATTAAAATGTTTACGTAAGATGTTATGGAAATGGAAATGGAGACACATTTCCATGCTGGGCTATGAGCCTACTGGTGCTGCCATATTATGCCAGGGAAATCGGTTGGGAGACACCAGCTGTGTGAGCTGGCTGTTTGGCTACCGGTTGGCAAAACGTTTTGCATTTTCCTCTCCCTTGAAACCAGCAAAACGTATCCATTGATACTAAAGGATATGAATTCTGTTTTAGTTTGGTTTTGATACAAATTTATGCTTGTATATGTAACTCTGTAGATGTGATTTAAATAGACAGACAGATAGATAGATAGATAGATAGATAGATAGAGAGAGAGAGAGAGAGAGAGAGAGAGAGAGAGCTATATAAGATGGGGAAGTACTTGAGAATAATTTTCTTTAAAAAGTGTGAAAAAACTTGACACATTTGTCCAGCCAAGACCAAGGTTTTAAGCACTTAAGTTTTAAAAGCCTGAGTTTGCATTGCCGTGTAATCTAGCATTTGTAGCCCTGATACTGTGTTAGTACTGAGAAAGGGAAAAAAAAGTTTCAGTCCCTTTTCAATGACTTTTTTTTTCTGAATTTCATACATTTCTGCATATTTGAAATGGATATAACTTAAGACCACTCAGATGTGGAGAAATGGAAACAAACAAATTCTTCCATCCAGGTATAGATCTTTGAGGGCTTAACTCTTAAGAATTTGGGTTGGAATTCTGCAACAAGCCACTGTGTTTGTGCTGTATTACTCAGTTTACCTGAGAGGCTCCTCATTTAATATAACCACAATATGATAAGGAGGTACAACATGATCCTCTCTGGAAAGGTAGCTGTATGAAAGAAATATGCCTCCCGGATATTAAGAAAAAGTTCATTTTAGTTTTGGAAGCCTTTATGTGTACCTTTTCAAGCAGGCTCTTTGTGACTGAAAGAACCTTTTTATCTTGTAAAAGGCGGGAAAAAGCAAAACGGTCCAATTCTTCCCATATTTCCCAACCCACAGCAGAAAAAAACATGGAAAAGAAGCAAATCTTCTTCTGCTGCTGTTATTCACAGCCATAGTTCAGAGATTCCACAAGTTATACTTTCTAATTACAACGTTTCCTAGGGAATGACTGGCCTTGACAAATTCTATGGCACAGCGCATGTGCCTTTCCCAGGAAGCATAAGGTAGCCCAGAGGTAGACTTATTATTAAAAGAAAGAAAGGCTGCTGTAAATAGAAAGTCTTCTGACAGACTTTCCCCCCAGCCTGTTCTGAATATGGCTGGCTGCTTGCAGCCAGCTGCTGGAACTGCAACATAGTATTTTCAAAATGATCCTGCCTGCCCTTTAAACAGGCTAGTAAAGCAGAGAGAAGGGGAAGGGGGAGTCTCGGTGCCATTTGCAAGCATTCTGGAAGAAGAAGAAGAAGAAGAAACAATACTTCACAGCTGACTTTTGTAGCCTTTCGAGATTTATTCGAGCTTTTAGTGACTCTCTCCTCCTTTTGTTATTTGCTTTGATCGGTGGTCTGTAATCCTGATGGAAGAGATGCCTTCAGTCCTCAGGATTGTTTATTTATCTGAGCCGGAGACAATGCTGTGGCAGGTAAAGGGCTGCCATTCAAATGCTCAGATAACAGGTGCTGTTGTATTAGTGCATGAAGAGATTAAAGATAGCCCTCTGTTACCTTGGGAGGAAAGTAGCTCCTTTTGTATTTTCAGCACAGAGGAGGAGGCAGGCAGTGCGGTGAATAGGTGCCATTATCTGTTTTAATGCAACATTTGGAGAACCTAAACCTTTTCAGGGCACCATTGTGCTCCATGTTGTACTAAGAGCCAGTGCCTGCCCCCTACATCTCCAATCAAAGTAGACAAGATAAGAGGAGAAATCCCATTGATCTTAGGGTTTTTGGAAGGCTGGATGGAAAAGAGGACCAGATTCTCTCTTCTGCTTCCATTGTAGGCATACCATTTAATTAACCTGTCCCAGTCCTATATCTTAAACAGTGGTTCAATCTCTAAAGGTGAACACACAGTTTATTAAGAAAGGACTCAGTTCATGGAAAGTGGGAGGTGATGATCGACTGTCAGTGGTAGCTTTAACCACTGCTTTTTGCAGGCCTAATTGTTTCTAAAGAGTCACAGAAGCAAGCCTCTCTTCTTGACTGACTGGCCATTCCATCCTGCTTGCCTCTTCCCTCTCAGGCATTTTGAGCATCACTGCTCAGTACCTACACCCTTTCAACACTTCTTCTAAGCACCTTGTGAGTCCACCAGGCACCAATTCTGCCATCTGTTTTATCTGTTTAAGCACCGCAAATGATGGTCTCAGACCTTGGACGTAAGAATGTTAGTGATCCTTAATGGCTGACCAGTTCACTTTCGTGGATAGGGCAGAAATGAGTATCACAGGGATGAGCTCATAAGGAAACAGCAGAATAAAAGACTGGAAGAAAGAGAGAATGCTAGATATTTCTAGCTGGAAGCAACTGATATCAGGGATTCCACTTTAGTGATTAAACATACAATGCTGAGAGAGTGCAGCATTGAAACAACATGTTAAAAATAAAAACCAAACAGAAGAAATATTCACTGAATATTGAGTCAACACTATTACCATCACCATGCTCAACAAGAATATTTTCTGGGGAAAAAAACTTTGTGCAATAACCTCCTTCACTGCTTATTACCTTTTTCTCTTAGGGCGAATTAGAATTTCAGTTTGTTGGTTGGTTCTTAATAAGAACTGCTCAGTTTTTGAAACAGTCTTCATAAACCTGGTGGAAAGGCTTATTGGTAACTCATGATCAGAGCAGGGGGCTTCTCCCTCTGAAATGTTGGGGTGAGGTAACTCCTTGCTTTAAAAATACAAATTTGGAAGTGAAACTGACCACTTCTACCCAGGAAATGGGTAGAATTTTTAGCTGTTCAAATGCCAACATTTGGCTCCCAGTATATATTCCATGTTCCAGATGCTGATTTTAGGTTTCCATTAAAAAACAAACAAACAAACAAACAGTCCCTTTATCTTTAGCATTTACATGAAAGATAGTTGCAACATGCTTGATTCATAGTGTGAAAAGCTGTGCCTGTTGAATTTGGCCAAGGCAGCTGGCTGATAAATTTGTTTAAGTTGGCTTTCTTTAAAAGAACTCGGTAGAATTCATAAATGTCTTCATCCATGTGGCCCGAAATTACTCCCAACTTGAGCAGGCCCATTAAAAGGATGACAAATTGGGAAGTCAACATTTAAATTATTTCTATTGATGTGGTGGGTCTACTATACACAAGTCTAACAATTCCGTTTAGGTCACACACATGGATACAGACACACAAAGACAAACATACACAGAAATATGTATCTATGAGGGGGTGCTGATAAGTATTGAGCCTTTCCCAGAAAAAATTGAGCTAGGAAGCTGTAACTGCCACACTATTCTACATATCCCCCCAGGAAGTCAATGCACTTGTGACATCTGTCCTGCAGTTTCTTAAGTCCCTGCAAATAAAATTCTTCCGACTGCTGGTGTAACCACTCATTTGCAGCATTAGTTGCCTCCAGAACACTCCCAAATCGTTGTCCCTTTAGGTGTTTTTTGAGTTTGGGGAACAGATCATAGTCAGAAGGAACCAAGTCAGGAGAATAGGGTGGATGGGGCATCACTTGAAAGCCTAAGGAGGTCTGTTTTGTCATTGTTTCACCTGCAGTGTGTGGCGAGGTGTTGTCATGCAACAGGATGGTGTCTTTGGAGAGCTTTCCTCAATGTTTTTCCTTGATGTTTTGCCTCAGCTTTATCTGGGAAAGGCTCAATACTTATCAGCACCCCCTCGTATACCATTGTGTGTAGAGAACTGGATGTTGAGGAGTAAGGATTCTGGTTAGCATTCTCTTTGCTTGTGTGTGTGGATGCATAATCTTCTTCTTCTCCATGCAGAGCTGAAAGGGTCTATATGGATCATCAAGTCCAGCCCTTCTCAGGGAAGCACAGTGGAGGACTGAACTCTACAGCCAGATGCCTAAACCACTGAGCTATCTTACATGATGGGAATATTCAGTCATGTAACACCCACCCTTGTTTGCAATTTGAATTGGTAAAGTCCCAAAACAGGCTTACGATCTCATCTGCTGGTGTGAACTGAGTCTTAGATACAGACAATTGTTTAAAGTGTATGGAAAGACTAAGTTTGGATCAATGAAAATTAATAAATAAATGTTTTGCCATAGTAGAATACAGTGTTTGGAACATGTGTTACACCTGAACATTCACTTATCACAGAACAGTTGCTTACAGTCCAGGCAACATATCCTTTTGAGACATTAAATTATTCTAATCTGAGGCATTATGCTTGCTAGAGGTACACATCAACCAATTTTTTCATTTTGTATTGAATTTTTGGTTCATTAAAATGTGGAAACAATTGCTGTTTTCTCTCTCCTCTCACAACTTTGTATAAGTAGGCTTTGTAAGAGGAATAGAACTACTGTAGACTCTGTTTCTACAACACAATTAAACTGGAAGCCATAAACCTTTAATTTTTTTTTCACTGTGGTCTTCCTCTGGGATTGTATCAGCCATGGAAGCTTTATTATATAGTGATATTATTAAATCTCTCTCTCTCTCTCTCTCTCTCTCTCTCTCTCTCTCTCTCTCTCAGGCTTAAGATATGCAAAAAAAGATAACAGAGCATTTTATGACTATGTGGGCTAATGCCTTTTTACTGCCATTCCCTTCTAGTGAAAATATTAATAAAATTGTTGGTGTTGTTAGAAAGAGGCTGGAAATAGAATTGCAGGGTCCCAGTGGGGACATTATTAGGACTAGGTGAAATTGAATCCCATTGCAGACTGTGGGGAAAGTGATTTCCAACCAATACGAGCCAGCATTAGGTCAAGAACATAGTAAGCTATCTGTTCATTTCCTATGGTCAGCATGGGAATCATTTCATAAATGCAAGATGCTAAGCCATGGGAAGGAGCCAAGCTTTGAAGCCCTCTTTTTAAACAATTTGGATATTTTTAATGTGAAAGCTCTAATCGGTTGTTCCAAATGCTGGGGAACTCATGGAAAAATAGGAGTGTGTTAGATCGACCTACTCTTTTGTCACTTTATTATTGCTACACAGTAGCGTAGCCATATATTTTGAGCTTCAGGAGGAAAATGTAGGAACACTACAAGCCGAATCAAAAAATAGGCACACCCCAAACAAAAAAATTCTAATTATGAAACTAGTCCTCAGATCAGCACCACATTTGGCATGGATGTACACATAGCAGACAGTCTGCTCTTGCTCTGTGCCAAATTTGGGGCATTTGGGCAAAGGGTTTTCAAGATGTGATATTTTTTTGGAAAATAACAGTTTTATTTTAACCACAGCCTCATGGTGCAGTGGTTAAACTGCTGTACTGCAGCCAAAACTGCTCATGACCTGGGGTTCAATCCCAGGTAGCCGGCTCAAGGTTGACTCAGCCTTCTATCCTTCCGAGGTCGGTAAAATGAGTACCCAGTTGCTGTAGGGGGGGGCAATGTGTAGCCTGCATAATTAACTTGTAAACTGCCCAGAGAGTGCTTGGGGTGGTATATAAGTTAATATAAGTTAACTTGGGGTGGTATATAAGCAGCACTTTACTTTTCACCCTGGTGCACAAGCAAGTGACTTTTAGCTACAGATTATTCAAAAGAGAAGGAAAATGTAGATAAGATAAAATTTGCATACCTGAGGAAAGAATCTCCATTTTTAGCCCCCCCCCTCATTTTTGGTCCACAGGAATTGGTACCAAAAACTGAGAGTTTTTAATTAGTCTTTATAAAGCCAAAAATCTTCTAAAATCATTTTTTTAATATAACTTCCGAGAATTCCAAAGGAACTATATGCATACATAACATTCTGGCCAATCGTGTCTGGAGCCAGCCCCAGGTGTCTGTCACTTTTAACACTATGATGGTGTTCGGTGTGAAAGAAAGTATTTAACTCCTTCCTGGCTTTGCAGTGGTGCAAAACACCAATACAGTGGTGCCTCGCTTAATGATGATAATACGTTCCAGAAAAATTGCCATTAAGCGAAAACATTGTAAAACGAAATTTAAAAACCCATTGAGATGCATTGAAACCCGTTCAAGTGTTCCAATGGGGTAAAAACTCACCATCCAGCGAAGATCCTCCATATGTCGGCCATTTTCGCTGCCTGTATAGTGAGGAATCCGTCCCTAAACACAGCGGGGAGCCATTTTAAGCACCCGGTGGCCATTTTGAAACCGCTGATCAGCTGTTAAAAAACACATTGTTTTGCGAAGAATCAGTTCCTGAAGCAGGGAACCGATCATCGCAAAGCGAAAAAACCCTGTTTAGACCATTGTTTTGTGATCGCAATTGCGATTGCAAAAAGATCATCGTACAGTGATTTAGTCGTAATGCGGGGCAATCGTTAAGCGAGGCACCACTGTATAAGGCAAGGGTATCCACACACTGAGGCCTGAGAGACACAGAGAAAGATCTCTGTGAAGATCTTTAAAAGCAGATGGATTTGGGTGTCATCAACACACTGGTGAGACCAGAACACGAAATTCTGGACAGCCTCTTTCAGATTTTTCATGTGTATGTGAAATTGTAGTGGGAATCATGGAACCCCAAGACACTCATAGGCTAATGGTCAAGGTGCTGAACAGCAGTCCCCCAGCTCCACTACCATTCACAAAGTGACACCAAGCAAAGGAAAATCCCAGAAGCTGACTTCTTGTTTCATCAGCTCACCACTTCTCTCCCAAACATAAAGCAATTGTCAGGGTTGTTTTTCAACAAATGTGAATGGTAGTGAGCAGAAGAGGTATCCTGTAGACCAGGGGTCTCCAAACTTTTCATTATGAGGGCCACATCATATATTTTACACATTTTCAAGGGCTGGGGATAGCTTGGATCCCTCTTCCCTCCTTCGGCCCTTGAAAATGTGTAAATTATATGATGTGGTGAAGGGATTTGAACTCATGACTCTTGGGTCTGCAGCCGGGTGCTCCAGTTTACCAAACTATCCAGCCACATGATGTGACTTCAATCATACAAAAGCAACGTATGTAAAGAAGAGGAGGGTGCTCTGTCTAGGATTTCCTTGTGAGCCAGAAAATCCAAAAAAGAAAAAAAGAGAAAAATCAGGATTTTGGCTGATATGGAGAGCTTACACAGATTTTGATTTGTTAGGTTTTCATTTCCAAGGGGCATTTTACATTAACAGGCCTTTACCTATGGGCTGCTCCATGTCCTGTGCTGCATTTGAGCATTTCAGCTCATTTTTGGAGTGGAACCTTAGATGTAGCACTTCTCATTATTTGGACGATTCTCTTTTTCTGTGGTGAGCAGGGGTCGGGGACATGTAAATTTATTCTAGAAACATTCCAGGACATGACAAAAGAGTTGGAACTACTGTTAGCTGAGGAAGAAAAACGGAAGGTCCGTCCACCGTGTTGACCTTCTTGAGAATTGAATTAGATACACAGCTGCAGGCTTGCAGGCTACCTGATTCCAAACTGAAAGACTTGCAGCAAAGGCTTAAAGAGTTAGTAAAGAAAAGAAAAGTCTCCCTTAAGGAGTTGCAGGAGCTGGTAGGTCATTTGAATTTTGCCTGTCAGGTGATTGCTCTAGGCAGAGCTTTTTTATTATGACTTTGTGAGGCAATGAGTGGCCTCAGACGGCCATTTTGAGGTTGGATAAGACTTATCATCAGATAAGACTTGACAGCTGGTATGAGACAAGACCAGCAGGTGTGGCTGCAATTTTTGGATGGTTTTAATGGGTTTTTTCTTTTGGAGATTGGAGATAAACTTGGGGGATGCTTTACAAGTGCATACAAATGCAGCAAGATCCAGGGGTTACAGAATTTACTTCAGAGGGTGGTGGTGCACAGGTGCATGGCCAGATGAATGGCTGCAATCCGACATCTCCCGTGACCTTAATTTCTTAGAGTTTTCCCCCATTTTCAGTGCCTTATGATTATGGTCTGTGGAATGGGCAAACTTGGTTATTCGTTTTTGGTGTGACAACTTAGCAGTTGTACACATAGTTAATAACCTAACTTCTTGCTCCAAGAGAGTGATGCACTTAGTTAGGGCATTCACGCTGAGAGCCTCGCAGTTTAACATTATGGTGCATGCTAGGCATATTACTGGTGTGGACAACAGTGTAGCTGATGCCCTGTCCTGTTGACAGATCTACCGGTTCAGGGAACTGGCACCGGGAGCCAGCGAGCACCCAGAGTAACTGCCACCAGAGGTTTGGCAAATTGGAGGGAAGACGCTGACCAAGCGATAGGTTTGGCTCTGGCTCCATAGATGCACAAAGGGTACGTGGCCGTGAGTAGAGAATTCCAGGAATTTAGAGGTGATATAGACTTGGATCAAACCTGGCCAGCTCTGGTCGACCATATCCAGCAATATATAGTTTTCTTGAATAGGAAAGGCTTATCCACCAGCTCAATTCAGCGTAAATTGGCAGCCTTAGCATTTTATGCTAAGACACGGGGTTACCAAGATTTTACCTCAGACTATCATATTAGGAAGATGTTATAAGGGTGGTCTAAGGAAAAGGTGAGAATACAGGACACTAGAGCTCCTATAACACCCACCATGCTGGAAAAGCTCAACCAACACTGGGATAACATATGTTTGAATGTGTGTGAAGCAGCCCTGTTGAAGGCTGTGTCTTTAGTAACATTCTTTGGAGCCCTTAGAATAAGTGAGGTAGTAGCCAGGAGCAAGTCAGATACTTCGCGGTTGGCTCTGCAAAGACAGGACATCCTTATCAAGAATAACACCCTCTTCATTCACATACACCTCTCGAAGGTCGATCAAAGGGGAAAAGGAGTGCATATTGCACTAGGCAGGTGCTCTATAAACAGTATATGCCCTGTCTTGGCCACGGTAGCATATTTGATTTTCAGGGGCCAGCATCCAGGTTATTTCTTTGTGCATAGTGATGGGTCATCATCGTCGTCTGGTTGTGTTCGAATGTTCATGACCCCATGGACCAGAGCACGCCAGGCCCTCCTATCTTCCACTGCCTCCCGGAGTTGGGTCAAATTCATGTTGGTAACTTCGATGACACTGTCCAACCATCTCATCCTCCGTCGTCCCCTTCTCCTCCTGCCCTCACACTTTCCCAACATCAGGGTCATTTCCAGGGAGTCTTCTCCTCTCATGAGATGGCCAAAGTACTGGAGCCTCAGCTTCAGGATCTGTTCTTCCAGTGAGCACTCAGGGTTGATTTCCTTTAGAATGGATAGGTTTGTTCTCCTTGCAGTCCAGGGGACTCTCAAGAGCCTCTTCCAGCACCACAATTCAAAGGCATCAGTTCTTCAGTGGTCAGTTTTCTTTATGGTCCAGCTCTCACTTCCATACATCACTACAGGAAAAACCATAGCTTTGACTATTCAGACTTTTGTTGGCAAGGTGATGTCTCTACTTTTTAAGATGCTGTCAAGGTTTGTCATCACTTTCCTCTCAAGAAGCAGGTGTCTTTTAATTTTGTGGCTGCTGTCTCCATCTGCAGTGATCACGGAGCCCAAGAAAGTAAAATCTGTTACTGCCTCCATATCTTCCCCTTCTATTTCCCAGGAGGTGATGGGACCAGTGGCCATGATCTTAGTTTTTTTGATGTTGAGTTTCAGACCATTTTTTGCACTCTTCTCTTTCACCCTCATTACAGGGTTCTTTAGTTCCTGCTCACTTTCTCACTTTCTGCCATCAGAATCCCCTTCATAGATTGCTGCCTTGTCGTGGCGAAGGGGCTTGAGTGACTCAGAGAAGCTATGGGCTATGCTGTACAGGGCCACCCAAGACGGACAGGTCATAATGTAGAGTTCCGACTAAACGCAATCCACCTGGAGTAGGAAATGGCAATGCCACTCCAGTATCTTTGCCAAGAATGCCCCATGATCAGAAACAAAAGGCTAAAAGATAGTGATGGGTCACCGTTGTCCAAATACCAATTTTGGAAATTGACTGACAAGTCACTACAACAGTCTGGTGTAGTGGGGCTACACTTTGGAACACATTTATTTAGGATAGGAGCAGCCTCAAGAGCTGCTGTATTTGGTTATTGTTCTGAGGACATTAAAAGATTAGGATGCTGGAATTCTGACTGTTACAGGCGTTATGTCCATGTTCTTCCTTAGGTTTAGCTTCATTGCTGGCCTTATTTCTTTTGTTGCAGGTTCCGAGGCAGAGACTCCGCATCTTGATTGTCAATTATATCTTCTGGGCAGCGCGCCGTGCTGCGAAATCATCCTGGGGGAGCAATTTAGGCCTTGGGACCACAGCCCAACAGAGTGGTTTGGCAAGAGGGATATGCTGTGGGATGTGTTCCTACAAACAGTGCCTTATGGACCTCATAGCTTTCCCCCTGATGTGTTGGTTGTTCATCTCAGTGGCAAAGACTTAGCTAAGCATAGTGGAAAGTCGTTAGTAATATATATAATACATAATTTGCTCTTGCTGAAAACCAAGCACCCTTCGATGATCATTCTGTGGTCCACAATAATCCCCAGAGTGAAGATTGCTCACTGCAGTGTATTAATACAGCCCACAGAAGCATTAGCTGGGAAGTTTGCCGGGCTGTGAAAAGGGGTATCGGTACAGTTATTGGGCACCATGACATTGGTTTGAATAGGCTGGACCTTTACAGGCATGATGTAGTACATCTTTCAAACCAGGGATTTGAATTATTCATTCCGGATATTCAGAGGGGCCTGTGTGTAGTTATTAATAGTTTGGGCGGGCAAAGGACTTAGTCATGCTAGTCCCTTTGCCATGGTGGGTAATGTGGAAGGAAGCTGAATCGGTGAGTCCTAGTAAGATCATAGTAAGGTTGTAGCTCACCCGACCTCCCAGCATTACGGATCATGAGATCACAGTGTGTGTGTGTGTGTGTGGGGGGGGGAAGGATGTGCTGGGGTCTCGCACAGACCAAGGCCCATCAAATATATGGGGGCTTGAGGCCCGGGTGAGGTCAGTGCCAAGCCAGCCAGGGTTGGTCCAGGGGACCATGCAGACTCAGGGCAGAGGTCTCGCCCATATTGGCAAAGGGTCCGGTGAAACGCAGTTATTCCTTTCAGCACTACAGCAGCCCCCTCTTCTTTGTTATAGTTTAATAAAGCATGGCCCTGGTTTAACCCAAATCTTTTGTCTTGCATCATTATTCCGGAAAGGGTGGCAACTGAAAGTATGCATTGACCCATTACCAATTCCTCACAAAAAATGGGGGAGCAGAGTACTTTGAAAGAAACAACCTGACAATATTCTGGAATGTTATTGCCCATGATCCATTTTAGCTAATTCTCCAAAACAGGTGATAAGGTTAGTACTTTCCCCTATTGGACAATCGTGCTCCATTTAGTTTTGTTCTGTTTGTTTGGTGACAATATCAGCTTGTTCAATGGAGTAAACAAACTCATTAAAGGTCTTTGGGGAATAAAAAATAATGTTGCAATTCTAGATAAAAGGAGAAAAATAGATTGTACTGATATCACATCCACAAAAGTGGCACGCCAGAATTTCTGTTGGGGGCCACTTGACCTTACAGTGTTGAGAGAAGGCAAATCAAATCAAAGCATATCTGTCTAAAATAAGGGCCATTTTTTTTACCTTGCTTTCCTGTCAAAAAACTAAGAATACCTCAAATTAGAAATATTTATAGTACTGAATATTTGTACTTTTAGTATTCCATTAGTATGGAAACTGGTTTGTCAACATGCAGCCTATTTAGACCGGAATTAACTGTTTTGGATGGTGCAGTCTTTTCTAATGCCCTGTTGTTTTTGTTTAACACAGAGAAATATATATTCCTTTTTTAAATTTGGGGAAAATCAACTCCAGGGGTTACATTTTAATAAATGAAGTATGTAGGTGACAGCAGGCAAAAATGCAACATTATATGTAGTATTCCATTTTGAATATTTATTGGAGACAAAATCGTATCAAGATAGCATAAGTATTTTCCAGTTTCAGTTTCCCATTAATTACAATAAAGACAAAACCAGACCTCTTCTTTTCTTTCTTTGTTCATATCAGAAGCACCACCCTACACTTTATAAATATATCAGATAATTTTTGCCCAATCACATGCAGCATCAAGAGTATTTGGGGCAGATAACATCAACTCTTTCATGGTACATGCCGAGGGGCACAGAGCATACTAATACAGAAGTGTAGTTGCCTGTATCACAACTATTTCAAACAGCAACCCCATTAGGCTAAAAGGGTCTTTCAACCTAAGGGAATGGGAAGTGTTGTTCTGCCAAGAGCTAGTCACACTTGCCCATGTAATGAAGCATGTCTGACTGCAGAGACAATTAAAGTTTCCCTTAACCTTTCACTGCAAAAATGTTCTCCTTTGATTTGCAGAGTTTATTTCTTCCAGAGCAGAAGTCTAAGAAACACATTAATGCCATTCAGTTAGCTCACAGTGCAACTGCTAATTAGCCTTAAATTGACTCATATGCCTCATAGGATTGAAGGAAGGACAATTAACCTAATCTAAAGTCACCACATTTTTATAGAATCCTCTGTGTTTACTTAAGGAGGCTTAAAATGAAACATGCACAGCCACAGTCTCCAAGTTCTAGGAGGGGTGGGTGGGGAGTTACTTTTACAGAACTACTTTTTGTTCGTACAGATACCCTAATGATTACAGCGCTTCATCCAGAATATCGCATATAGAGACAACTGTGGGGGCACTCACATGGAAATGGAATTAAATTATCTTAAGGCTGGAAAAATGAGAAGCAGAAAAACAAAAACCCAGAACTAACAAATCTGTCCACTCCTACCAGGAAAAAACATTACTTTTCCAAGACACAAACAATATAGTAAGTAAGTCTCTATACACTATTCTAAGGAAGCATTAAGTATTGCAGGCTCATTATTTACATAGACATCAGCACTGTATATTCCATTACTATTTCTTGCAGAGAAGAAAAGGAAGAGCCAGAAATGGGTCTACTGTTCATGACAGCCACCACATTTTGTTTCATCTAGTACAGGAGTAAGCAACCTTTGTGCATCTTTGTGCAACACAGACATCAGACACCTACAGATACATGATAAATGGGTTTTGAAAAATAAGTAATCTGCAGACCCAGGCGAAATTGCCCCTTTGGCTGTCCCTGCCTATCAGAAGAAAAAGGACACCATATTAACAGTTAATAGTTTATTGAGTTGATGATTAGGAATGGATGAAGAAAAGCCACTGCTGCTTTGGCTAAAGCCTTGGGGCTGCATGAGGAACAGATCCAAGCATTGGATGACTCACCCAAGTGATGCTGGGCAGCGATGGAGTGGCACCCACCTTTAGGTATGATGTTGGGTGTGAGACTAGTAGGGGAAGAAGGTCAACAGATTATGGGGGGCTGTGGCAGCTCTCCTTATCTGGGCACTCCTCTGTCAGTCCCCCACTCAGATCCTCCACCATGAAGGGGTCACATGCCTGGGATAAGCCCAACTGCCCATATCCTATTCCCTGAACGTGCTTCTATGTGCAAAAACTGCCCTCCTTTCATACCAGAGATGCTACAGAGAAGACATTGCAAGTTACAGAACACACTCCCAGCACACACACCCTATTTCTTAATAATATCAACAGAAAGTGTAAAAAGGTACAATCACAGAAATATAACCTGCATGCAAATTAAATGAAGGAAAGGATTGGTGAGCAAAATTCTGAGGCAGATTGCCAGAGAAAACTAGAGTAGCTCCTTATACACTGGTGAACCAGGCTGGAAACCTCTTCATGGATCACTCCCTCTGACTATGCTGATTTCATTGGCCAGCTGGCAGGAGCATGAAGGAAGCCTTCCATCCAGTGTGGACCCCTTGGAAGGAAGATGAGGGCCCCAAAGATGGCGGCCCTCTCTTCAGTATCTGGGAACTTGTTGGGTCACCAGGTGAATGCAGACTGGATGACTAATTGAGGAGATGGATTGAAATTTCTGGAAGTTTCCAGAAGCACCAATTCACTCTTCTTCTTCTTCTTCTTCTTCTTCTTCTTCTTCTTCTTCTTCTTCTTCTTCTTCTTCTTCTTCTTGACAAGAAGGATAGCAGAGGGTGCAAAACCAAAACAAAAACCCAATGGAGGCTGCATGTTCCCCGTGCAATTTGACCACTCCTGAGCTATTTCTGCTATTATTATTTTAATCAAGGAGAGTTAAGATTTTATTTATTTAAAATATTTATACCCCACCCTTTTCCTTAGAAAAACATCCAAATCATTTAAAGGCAATATTTAAAAACAAAACAAGTATACAAAGGTGGCATGTATCATTAAAAGGCAATATTTAAAGCTAAAATCACAGAGTATAGAAATACTAAAAAGGAACAAACAAAAGACATTCTAGCAAGGAATTCTGGGGGGTTAGTTCCATTTCTGTGCTGAAGTACCTCCTTGCGAGTTATTGTGGGGTGTGCACGTGTGATCATTTTGGCAAGCTGATTATATAAAACATCCTGTGAGTTGTAATGCCTGCTTTCTAAAACAGTTTTTGAAACAATTCTCCAGTCATTCCTCTGGATGTTTACTGACATTTCTCCATTGGACCCACAATCACTGTGGAATGAAAGAGCCAGCCATTTATATGCGATTTGAAGAATTTATATTCTGCTCCATATATTCCAGAGTTCTGAGAGCAATTTGTATTCACTCCAATGTTAAGATGACAAGAATCCCTCCTCACTGGTACCAATTTTCCCAACCTCTCGAATTAAGTCTTATGGATAAATATGTCTTTTTTGTTTAGCTCCTGCATTCAGCAAAAAATTCATGCAAATAACTTTATTGTGACTGCAAGTTAGCTTTTCTTTTACAAAATTATTAAGAGACTGATGACTGGGAGGAATAAAACATGAGAGAATGAAATTCTAAAAGTGAACCAATTTATCACCAGCCAACCTGTCTGCATTCTAATCTTTAGGCCCCAAAGATCTTGAATTATTAAGGACCATTCAAATGCTAAACAACATTATCACGTTAAGTTAATTATCGAGGTGAATGATGGTATACATTAGATTTATCCATTTTTTCCTGAGAATCAGTGCAGAGGTTCATTTTGTATAATTGTTTGGTGGGGGGAGGAAACAGGAGGGAGAGAAAGAGACAGCCCCACAATACCAGTATTTGAAGAATACAGAGGTCAACAGTCTCCAGGAAAGAAAATTACTTGGTGGTTTACTGAAAATCCTTTTCAATACAATTCATTTTTCCACAGATAAGAGTCATTCTTAAATATTAATGAGCTTTGCTGTTTATTGAAGCAATCATTTCCCAAGGTTATTCCATGGGAAACTATTATCTAACTTCATCAGCATGACACAATATGTTCTTTGTTCGTGCCCTTAGGGGTGTCTCTTGACTCTTGGGGAACTATTTCATCTTGACAATTTCATTGCATGCTTTTAAGGCAAGCATTAAAGTTATGGCTGAAGTTGGGGATTGTTGTGCACTTAAAAGTTTAGTCAGGTGAACCAAAATAGTTCATGTGCTGAGGGACCGCCATCTTCAGAACACTTTGGAGATACAATGTGCTACTGAAGGACATTCTGGAACACCCTTTCAGATTTCTGAACATGGAAACATTAGGGCTGAATGAATCAGATGAAGTTTGTGTATTACACCATGCCCCAGAATTGAGTTTTGGGTTCACCACAAGCACACAAGGCAACTCTGTTTGGGGTCAGCCATTTCACAATGCAGATGGAGGGTAGCAGATCTGAATGCTCCAACAGAATAATACAAAGTGCCATAACGTTGTCGTTGTTTTATACTGTCTAGCTGCCCCTGACCAATGATGACCCCACAAATGAGCGATCTCTAAAATGTTTTATCCTCAGTTCCTAAACAGCTGTGCTCAGCTCTTTCAAACATAAGCCTGTGTCTTCCTCTGATCTTCTTCTTTTCTGGTTGCCTTCAACCTTTCTTAGCATTATTGTCTTTTCCAGAACAGCCTCAGTTTCCAGAGATTGTTCAGGCTTGATTTGATCTACCACCCACTTCTTCCTCTCTAGTAGTCCCAGGGTATCTGAAAAGCTTTCCTTCACATTTCAAAAATGGATTGATGAAGGAACTAAGGTATAAAAAAACTGCTAACTATTTCAGTTTCTTCATTGGCAGTGTTAAAGTTGTGTGGGACTTCTGTAGTCAGAATTTTGATCTTCTGTTCTTGAGAGTATTTTCCTTAGTTTTTCCTTCTTTTTCCCCACCTCAGTGTATGAATGAGGGATACTGATATAGATAGAACAAACCCTATCTATAGTAGCCCTGTCCAGCTACATTCATATGCGACTGGAACTGTATTTGCTCAAGTTAGAAGCCTTTCAACTTTTAGATTTATTTATCTATTACCTCAGAAGAAATTGCAACCATGGGACAAATTCTCATTTTCCCCTCTTTATGTGGTCCCCCCCCCCCATGGCTCTGAAGGGCACTGCCTCCAAATACAGTGTCCAATTCAAACCATGAGTATCCACACCAGGAATTCTCGACCTGATCTGTCATGCTCTTTGCACCTTCAAACTTCTCCCTCACAAAATATAAACAGACTTTGGTGGCAAAATCTGTGTGAAGAACAGAAATATATTCTCATCTAGAGCATTTGATGCCATTGACCATGGTGAACTGGCAGACCACCCACCTAGATCCCCCTGCTGACAATCATCGTAGAAGAGCACTGTATTGATTCATAGCATTATCTTTTCCTGCTGCTTGCTTAACAATGGAAATTCTATCTTATTCTGCGAGCCACCCTGACCTCTGCTTTCCACCCAAACAGCTGCCTTGTGTTTTACAGGCAGTCTCAAGCTTCGTGCCTTTCTGATGTGAGTGACAGAGCTAGAAGATGTTTTTGTGATGTGTTTGTGTCAAGCACATCAACCAAGCTTTGACTATCTGCTTGCATGCAGAACAAAAGTTAATACCTTCTGCTGTTTATTATTAGAACAGCATCTGTGGGTAATATCCCAGGTAAGCAGTGGTGGGATTCAAATAAATTAACAACAGGTTCTATGTCCTAATGATGGATAAATAAATAAATAAATAAATAAATAAATAAATAAATAAATAAATAAATAAATAAATAAATAAATAAATAAATAAATAAATAAATAAATAAATAAATAAATAAATAAATAAATAAATGCCCAGGACAGTGGGATCCGATGAGGGTTTCTTCTACAGTGGTCTCCCTACTGCCTATTATCACAACTACTTCTCACATGATTAAGACATCTGGATAAGTGTATCTGTTTGGGCATACCGCTGCTGTTACCCTCACCGTGGGTATGTGCCAAACACACACACACACAAACAAACACACACCTCACAGTGGGTGCTTATGACCAAGTTTGACAGAAAACTGACACATCTCTCCTTCACTTTACCTCCTATTTCACCCTATAGCTCACCAGCAAAAATTGCTTCCCTCCCCTTTCCTGCTCCTGAAATGACTGATAGCCCTGCTTGTTGTTACCTGGAGGCCGCCTTTGCACACCTAATGTGGTTTCTAGGCAGAGCAACAGTCTTATGTGGTACCTTTAACTTGAAAAAAATCATAGTAAAACGAGGACGGTTGGGTGTTTGACTGAAGTGGTCTCACCCCAAAACTTTTTCCCTCTGTATCCTGCCCTCATGCCTTGTCAATCACCCCCCCCCCCCGCCTCAAGGCCATAGGCTTTCCTCCAGTGACGTCAAGGACTCATCCTCCCCCCCCTTTCCCCCAGTGATGCCTCTGCTCTTTCCAGGGCTTTATCTCTCTCACCCACACCCCACCTCAGATGGCTCAGTGTGGTACGGGAAGGGAGGCAGCTAATTGTGCCCCCCTCCCCCGCTCGTCGCTCGTCACCTGGCCCCTCCTCCTTCATTCATCTCAGGCCAGCAAACGGTTCTACAAACCAATAGTACATTTAGGAACCGGTTCTATAGAATAGGTGCGAACCTGCTGAATCCCACCTCTGCAGGTAAGGGTTTGGTTTGTCTATAATCTAATCCCTACACCACTGTCTTAAATAGTATGTTCAGAGTACTATCCAATTTAAAAATAATTCCAAAAATCAAATTCTAATCCATGGAACATTTGTTGTTTAGTCATTAAGTTGTGTCCCACTCTTCGTGACCCCATGGACCAGAGCACACCAGGACCCCCTGTCTTCTACTGCCTCCCGGAGTTTGGTCAAAAGCAGCATGGAATGTTACACTAGAGTAAACATATTAAGCTTAAGATACTATAATACTTTAGATATCTTGATATGAAAATAGGGATATATATTTGTGTGTACCTAATGATATTTTTCTGCCAGCTTCTCAAATGGATATAACAGATCATTGTCATGATTAGGGATGTAAAGTATTGCTAAATTCTTTGCTATCATTCATTTAGGTTATTGCCAGTTAATGAGACATCTTGCTATGGGATTTTAAAACCTTAAGTTATGTTTTTCTCACTCCAGGTGCCAACAGGGGCTTCCAGAGAAAATTCTGCAACATCTACAACTACTAAGACAGTACCCTCCTGAAAGCCTGCAAACTAAAATGATGGTGGTGGGGAGAAAAGATGGTCCCACTAGATGGTGGACTGGAACTCCCAGGCCTAGCCACCACCACTGAGAGTCAGAGGTGGTGAGAGTGTACTCCAATATCATCTGGACAACCACACCTTCCCCATCCCTTTTTCAGCAGCAGGCCCAAGGCTTTAGAATGCACTTCACCAAAAATCCAGGTTGGCTTCACTTCTCTTGTCCTTCTGTCCTGAGAGGCTTTTAAACAATAACCGAGGCTTTCTCGTGGATGCTATATATATTAGATTTAAAGATTTTTACATTTTTTTTTTAAAAAATTGATGTTAGGTTTAAAATGTTTAATCGTTTTTAATATAGGTGTTCATGGGATTTTTAAAATTGTGATTTATGATATAGTGTTAATTGTTGTGAGTCAACATGTGTCCCCTATGGGACACATATATTATATAAACAAACAAACAAAAATAAAACATATATCACAAAATGAGAAGAATGGAAAAGGAAAACACACAATATCAGGCCCTAGTTGTTTAAAGTGACATAGTATTCATTCATTCATTCATTCATTCATTCATTCATTCATTCATTCATTCATTCATTCATTCATTCATATACTACCCCATTAGTGTGATGCACTACTCTGGGTGCTTTACAGCAGGTAAAAACACACAAATAACCAAATTAAAAATAAAACATAATAACCATAAACTCGAAGAGGCATAAATTTTAGCTTACAAGCAGAATATGAGGCCTATTGAAAAATCAAGTGTGGTGATGAAGAAAGGCCTCTCTGAAATGAAGTGTTTTCAGATGCTTTTCAAACATTGGGAGGGAGGGAGCCAGGCACAGCTCCACCAGGAGTTGATTCCAGAGGGCTGGTGCTTTTGGGAAGAAGGCCCTAGTTCTGGTGGGTGATTTCCTGTCCCCCTTCAGAGTGGACACATGGAGGACCATTGCCTGAGACGACCTAGTGGTGTGAGTTGATGACATTGGGAAAATACACTCCGACAGGTAATGTGGCCCCAAACGGTGAAGGGTGATCATCAGAACTTTGAAACTGATCTGAGAGGCAACCAGTACAGGCAAATCAAGACTAGGGGTGTATGATACATTTCAGCTGCTATAATGGCCAGCTGAAGTGGAAGCAGTTCAGGGAATAAACCAATGGAGCTGCTCTCTCAGCAAATTCAATGACAAAAGTCCTGCTTTGTCTCTTTTGTTCTTCAGCAACAGCCAGTAGGAAGGGCTGCTCACAGACAGTGGCAAAGCCAAATGGCTGTGAAGCCTATGGAGCAGACCCTGCATTATTGTTCCCTCATTACAGCCAGGTGGAATCAGTAGAAGTGAAAACAAAGTTCCATGTCTGTAGGAGCTGATGAGATGTATATTGGGCTGGCAGCTGCTACCTTTGCTATGCCCCCAATCTGAGAAAAATGGATCTCAAAAGCAGACTGGTTATCATGCCTTTGCTTTAACTGGTAGATGTCCTTTCCATGGCTTGACAGCCCATATGCCTTCAGAATGGCAGTGCACCAGCCATAACTGTCATCTTTCCTATTGTAATGCCCTGCTCTTTTTTACCTCTCCTAGCTGTAGTAAATAGAGCATAGCTCAAATTTCTCGAAGCACATTTTTCTGAGAACATTTCTAAGACTGTACTAGGTGTGTGAGTAAAGTTTGCAAAATTTTCACTCAAGCTTGTCCATATGATCTTTTTGTGTGTGTGTGACTAGTGCATTTTCCAGAGTGGCCTGAAACAACAAAGCATGGATTGTTGTAAGGAAAGGAAAATGATGGTTAGGCAGCTGGTACACTTTTTTGCTAGTGCCAGTAATAAGGATACAGTGGTGCCTCGCAAGACAAATTTAATTCGTTCCGTGGTTAATGTTGTCTTGCGAAAATTTTTTCTTGCGAAACATGTTTTCCCATAGGAATGCATTGAAATCTAATTAATTCATTCCGATGAGGGGAAAAAGTCAGAACAAAGTCAAATTTGGTTTACAAAGGGTTTATTAAGTGCTCTTTAAAGCCATACATATTGTGCAGATGATTAAAAAAATTTCAGTCAAAAAACTTTAACTTTTTAAACATCATAGAAAAACATTTAAAAATCAGGAAACATGAGGCAGGAACAAAAAACGAAAAACATTCATCTTGCGAAGCACGGCCATAGGAACATTCGTCTTCCAAGTCATCAACCCCATTGCCAAAACCATTCATCTTGCAAGTTTTTTGTTCTGCGAGGCATTTGTCTTGCGAGGCACCACTGCATTTAAAAACTTGGATGGATGGATGGAAGGAGCTATAGCCCTATCATTTCTAATGGTGAGTTCTGCCACAAGACGCTGTTGAAAAAGTTCTCCTCTTCTCCTGTGAGAAATCCTCTGAAAGAGTCCAACTGAATCTCTCTGCACACAAATACGGTGGACAATTTTGAAGAGTAATTTCTACTTAACTGGTTATCACATAGAACATATTAAGTGGGATTCAGGAATATATGGGCCTCTCTCTGTGTGTAAATGCTAACATGCTATCTTTAGTATTAGATTAATACTGACCGCATGGGGCATTTCAGTTTTGTGAGGTGTCCACTGATTTTTATAGGAGAGGTAGGTGTGTTAGTCTGTGCTAGCATATCAGGCCAAAAACAAAATACAGTACAAATAAAAAATAAACAAAGAAGACAAAAATGTTGCCTTAAATACTGATAGGGCTATAGCTCCTAACTGCTGTATTTTAATGTGAGCTTTTGTGCATAAGTTCTCTTCCTCAGACCGATTCTTTTGACGTTCTTTCCATGCTAAGATATTTGAAATTTGAAGTTTACCTTTAATATCCAAAAAACACAGATTAAGCAATTATCAGCATTTTAAATTTGAAAAGGAAAAACCAGCTCTTTACACGTTTTGGCTTTAAATGCACTCTCTGTCTAAACTTTTTTATTAGAAAAACAACAATTTTCAACATCGGTGTTAGGAGGATTACTTTTCACCTAATTTTCTTCCCCATTTTCTCATTTAAAAACATGAATCAACTGCGTAAAATGCATTGTAATCTGGTTGGCCTGTACAAAAGGCCCTGCTGGTGGTTTTCTGAAATATCTACTCCAGCATGAAAAGAAAAAGAAGGCATTAGCATAGTAATCCATCTACACAATATGAATGCATGTGTAATACTAATAATGGGGCTTGGCATTGTTTGTTTGGAGAAAAGATAATGGGTCACTCAGGAATATAAATCTAATTTATCTCATCTGATGTCATTTCAGTGTTTGTAGACAGAGAGGTTTTGATCTATATTGAAAAGAACAAGAAATGTTTACTTAAAAAAAAAGCTGAAACATCTTCCAGTAGGAAGATTATGTTGGAATTTTTGCAGTCTCACTGGGCTGGGTTAACTATCAATCTATCCAGCACTAACCAATAGTTCCTTCCTGCCTCTGAATTCAAAGACAGCCCTGCCTCTCTGCTTAGAGCTTTCACCCTCTCTTGAGTCTGTTGGGATCTGTTGTTGAAAGCAGTCATGTTTGTCAGTTTGCTGTTGATCTGTAAGTAACGAAACCTTTTATTCTTTCTCCTACTAATGTCTCAGAGTGAGTTATTGAGACTGTAAGGGCCGGTTAATAAGAAAAGAAGTGAACTACTCTGGGGAAGTTGAAGCTATTCTGTTCCATGAATCCCTAAACGTCTGCTGTACAGCTAAAAGAATTTAACCAGAAATGAAAAACTCTGCAACAGATTGTAGGGGTGTGTGCTATACTGGAACTGAATCCTGACCTGTGAGCTGAATTGGATCAGTTTGGTCCATTCTGGTTGCTTTTTCAGACAAATCAGGCTTCCTTCCAAAGTAAACTGAAATCAAGCTGGGCTCTGCATAAATGTTGCCTTTTCTTTCTTTCTTTCTTTCTTTCTTTCTTTCTTTCTTTCTTTCTTTCTTTCTTTCTTTCTTTCTTTCTTTCTTTCTTTCTTTCTTTCTTTCTTTCTTTACTACCAGTCCCAGTGCTCTGAGTGCTCACTGGAAGGACAGATCCTGAAGCTGAGGCTCCGATACTTTGGCCATCTTATGAGAAGAGAAATCTCCCTGGAAAAGACCCTGATGTTGGGAAAGTGTGAAGGCAAGAGGAGAAGGGGATGACAGGATGAGATGGTTGAACAGTATCATCGAAGCTACCAACATGAATTTGACCAAACTCCGGGAGGCAGTGGAAGACAGGAGGGCCTGGCGTGCTCTGGTCCATGGGGTCACGAAGAATCGGACATGACTTAACGACAAAACAACAACAACAACCAATCCCAGAAGTCAATAATCATGCTGCCTATGGGATTCTGATATTTATGGTTCAACTAAAGTATCATTTCCTATCTCTCTGTTAATGATTAATGCAGAAAGACAATTGCCTTGAGAGAAAGAAAGAAGGTTTCATACATTTAAATCCATCCCCTACAATGGGGATTGGGAGGACAGAAGTCCACCTTGTAGTCAGAGAACGCAATGGTGGATATTCTTCAGCTAAGGAAGGGACTGTGAATTTTATTGAAGCTGCAAAGTTAAGTTGTTCTGTCCTCTGAAAAGCAAGAACTAAACTCAAGAATTACAGTTCTGTGTTGGATTATGAATGGCTGTTCATGTTTTGTTTGTTCATGATTACGCATTAGTAGTGTGTTAGATTTATGCTTTTGGACTACTGCTCCCGCAATTTCCCAGGCAGCACAGTCACTGGGGAAAATGCACACCTCTATTACACATCCTTTCTTTCCTTTTCCCCCAGATAATTAAATCCATTTTTCTCTCAGACTTTTTTAGTACCGGAAGTGCAAAACATTTGTTCTCTCTCTCCCCTCCATCACTTCTCTGCATTTGGGTGTGAGTGTTTGAGCCTTCAATGGGTAGGTAAAAAGAGTCCAAGGGTTGAAGCCCTGTGGGAACTGCCTAGACTCCCCTCCTTATATTTCCTATTTGCTTTCAAAACTTCAGGATCAAGTTGTCTTATTCAACTTGATCCTGAAGGAGAAAAGAGTGATTGATGGATTTTAGTTTAAATCTCCGAGCACATCCTGGTAGATTCTGCTGCTGAAATAATTCTTGCTGTTCACATGTGATGTTGTGTTGCAACAGTCCGTATTGCACTAAAAATCACTGTACTTCTCAGCCTCCCACATTCCCCTCCATTCATTTTTTGATTTCTTTCTTCTCTCTCTCTCTCTCTCTCTCTCTCTCTCTTTCTTTTTGAACAATAATATACTGCTGCTGTGTCAACCTAGCAGACAACAGAAAAGACAGTAGAGGATAGTATGAAGCCATGTGAGAAATAGCAATGGCAATCTGTCCCTATGGCTAATTTGCCATATTTGAATTGATTGCCCATGAGGACAATCAGGAGGAGTGAGTCTGAATTACAGAAAAGCACACTGCATGGAGTTTCAGACTAAGACTCAGGAGTAGACATGGGAATGAATCTAAAAATGAATCAGGATATTCATTAAATATCCCTGATTCGTCAGATATTCATTGCTTTGTATTCTTTGTATTCTATGACTCATGGGGCATAGCAAGAGGAGGGAAAGCAAAAAATACAGTGGTGCCTCGCTTAGCGATTGCTTCATTTAACGACAAAGTCACTTAGCAATGACTTTTTCGAAACGTTTTTACACTTCGTTTAATGATGGTCCCTATGGGCAATTTTTGTTTAGCGATGGTTGGGACCATGCTTCGTATAGCGATTAAAATTTGGGTCCCCTGTTTCGCTTAACGATGGCTTAAACAGCCTCATGTTTGCTGTTTTTTAAATGTTTTTCTGTTATTTATAAAATTAAAGTTTACTGTTTAAAATGTTTGAAATCATAAAGTGCACTTAATAAACCCTTTGTTAACCAAATTTGACTTTGTTCTGACTCTTTTTTAATTTGTTGTTGTATTTTTTTTCGCCCATTGAAATGCATTGAATAGGTTTCAATGCATTTCAATTGGGGAACTGTGTTTCGGTTAGCGATGTCTCCTATGGCGATTTTTGCTTAAGGATGGCAATTTGTTCCTATTGGAATGGATTATCCGGTTTTCAGTGCATTTCAATGGGAAACCACATTTTGCTTAGCGATGAAATCACTTAGCAGCGATTTTTTTGGAACCAATTAACATCGTTAAGTGAGGCACCACTGTAATTTTTAAAAAAAGACCCGATGAATGATGAATTGATTCGTTGTTCATCGGGTCACTGGAAAGCAATTTGTGGTTCTTCACGCATCATTTTGCCGTTTTGTCCCCATCTCTACTCTACATAGGTTTGAATCCTGGATCTCCCATGGAAACTCTCTGGGGTTAGCGAACTAGTAAAATAAATCCTTAAATGTCTCACTTATGTTGAAGGCCCTATCAGGGTTGCAATAAGTACATAACACCATGACTAATTCACACATTCCTGAGTACTTCCGGCTGGCTGATTCCCTTTTGTTCATCTTCTGATGTTAATGCTTTCCTGGCACTGAGCCTGACTGTAATTCAGGATAATGGCCCAACTTAAAGTTGCTGGTTGATATGATTATATGTAGCACCAAAGCAAATTAAATTGATCTTAACAAGCAATAGGATTACAATATAGGTTGTATGTGCTTAGGTTCCTGGGAGGTGTACATTTAAGAAGCCAAAGAGTGATGAAGAGATGAGTAATAGGAAGAAAAGCCCCAGGAAGAAAACACCTTCAGCCCACTTTGTAATGGTATGGTAAGCTCAAAATTAGCCCCAAAATCAAAATTTAAAAAAAAAAAAAACCACACCAAAACGGAGAATGAGGGCCTGGCTACACAGAACAATGGTTGCTGGTAAAAATCAGAGTTTTCTACAGCATGCCCCATAACTTCTGCTGCTGAAATCATTCTTGCTATCCACATGGAATGGCGTATTGCAAGAGTCCACCCCATACCAGAAATCTTGCCTCCCACCTTCCTCTCCACCCATCCTTCAGCTTCTTTACTTTTTTCTTTTTCATGAGTGATAGAGTGCTGACCATGTCAACCTAGTGTAGAGCAGAAAGGACAGAAGTCTAGCTGTCAGTGAGTAAGTGGGCAGGCTGGGAGGGAAGGACGTCTAAAGTGAAACTCTTGAAGCAAGGGACAAAAGGCAAAAGCTCCCTTATGGGAATGACACTAAGACTACACAGGAAGTGGGGGTTCTTCTTTCAACAGCAAAAGTTTTAAGTCCCCTTGCAGCTTAATTATGTTTTGGGGGAAGGGAAAGAAGAGGAGTGAGAACAGGGTCATACTTAGCAACCCACACTGCAAACCCTTTGGCACTTCAGCTTTGGTATCCTGTAGGAGGGAAGAGGATGACCAATGGCAGCCACGGCAGAAACAACCTTGGGTGAACATGGGGTGAGTGGAACCTCCAAGAAAGAGATCATGAGATAAAGAGGGGTGGAGGAGAGGGAGAGTGGGGTGAAAGGAAGCACAAAGCATTGGCGGGGGGAGAGACCTGCTGTCACTAGTAGGTGGGGTAGTGAGTAGGTTCTTTCAATCTATTTCCTGCTGAATGGGTTGTAAATGGAGGCAGCTCCGTGAGAGGACCTGATATCCCTGCAGGGCGATCACACACTGCAAAAACTGAAGTAAAGCAGTGTGGGCTGAACTGTCACAAAATACTAGTAGCCCTGTCAGGCAATCCAAGTATATCAAATTCCCATGGAAAAAGGCCAGGCCTCCCGATGTTTGGCTTTATGTCATGTAGCCAATGCAAAATACTTCAGATTTCACAGTTGTCATTCACGTGGTATATTTACAGTATATTCAAGCCTTGAGGCAGTAAAAGTAGGGGGCTATTTCATGGAGAAATAAAACCTTTGGGAATTTAAAGAGGGGATTTTGGCACAGCAATGATTCTGCCATTGTTTTTTTTTTTCCTTTTTTATATATTTATTTAGGAACAGGGATAAAGGGTACAAAAAGAAAGAGGGGATAGAGAAGGAAAAATGGTTTTGGGGGATAGGAGAGCATAAAGTATAACATCATCCAATCAATTCATATTACTAATACATATCAACTTTTTGCTTTTTCACAGTTTGATTACCCTCCTGCTTTTATCTTATCATTTAATTTTAATTTTATTCTATGTTATTCCAACATTGTCTGGTAGCTGCTGCCATTTATACAATACATCCCATCGTTCAGTTTCTTTTTGAATTGAACAGTCTTTCAGCCCATCTGACAGAATATCCATTTTTTTCACTTCCCATATTTTCACCATAAGATTGTCTGGTTTCAGTATCTCTGCCTCCTTAAGATTTTTGTCATAATGCTTTTTAATTTTGGAAGCTGCATGGGTCACTGGATAACTCTCTACTGCATTCATATTACCTGGTGTCATGTCTAATACAGACGATTCTAAAGTTTGTACAACTTCATTTAAGTTTTGTTTGGCATCTACTGTCCCCTCTTTCGTCCCTTTCATCAAATCTTCTATTTTGCTAAGACCTGCATTCACTCGCTGGAACCCTGTTAATATTAGCCTTTGTATATTAATCTGCCATTCCTTTTCTATTTCTTGCACCACTATTCCAGAACTTTGGGATTGAACAGACCAAGTCTCCATTTGTTCTTTTGAATTTTTGGGGTCCATCTCAGGCTTTGGGGTTTGTATAAATACCACAATAATCACCCCCTAGAAATTCTTCCACAGTTTCCACAATTTTATCAACAATTCAAACCCCTCATCATAATCCTCCCCTTAGATCTCCCTCCAATCTTTATCCAAATATTGTAATATAAAAATCAACTTTTAGCCCAGCAAATACAATATCAAATAGAACCATGACACAGTTATTTCTTCTTCTCCTGGGTTCAGCAAGCTTCTGTTATTAGACACACGTGGTCTGCAGTCCGACAAACAAAACAACAATCATAAAGTCTCAAACTGTCCAGTAGATTGTCCTTGGAGCTCGTCTTGTGATCTTCATTAACCCCTTAATGCTCCTTAGTCCAGTCGGCCACGTCAGCTCCTTCTCCCGAAAACCACCAGATTCTATTATTTTTAGTTCCCAAAGTCCAGAGAAGGCAAAGAGTAACGTATCCCAGCCACACTGCATCCACCGAAGTCTCTTAAATCCAGTCAGACGGTGTTGCTGTCTGGGATTCTTCTCCAGAAACATAAGATTTATTTTTCCATCTCACACTCTCGGCTTTAGAATCAGCCTGGTGTTTTAAGAGTTCACTTGGAGAAGCTTAGTTTCGCTTTTGAGTCAGACTGATAAGATAAACCCGCCGCTGCATTTATTCTTTCAGCCAAATATTTTCATTCTTATTTCAGCTTAATGAGGCTGTTTCATAAATCAGAGGCTTCGGCTTACTTACTTGTTTTATATTATTAGTTTATATTGATTGCTCTCCTCTCCCCCGGTAAAGGGTTCCTCGCGGCTCAGTGCCAAAAAATGGCGCCCGCTCCAGTCCGTGCACGGTGATTTCTTCGGAAGAAAAAAGTCCGGGTCTGCCTCCCTTTCTTCTCCTTCTGTTGCTCACCATCTGCTTCAGAGAGACTTCTTCTAGACTCTCCTTTGATCCCCATTTCAAAAGGGGGATCCCGGGCCGGAGGGTTCCAGTTTTTTCCAGAGAGCTCTTCTCTGGAGTTGCTGGCAGCACCGCAACAAAGCCCCGCCTCCGGATTCTGCCATTGTTCTGGGGTTGAACACAACACTGTCCTCCTGAAGAAGGAGAATCATCCATGAATTGAAATTTTTTAGAAAAACCACTTCAGGAGACAAATTCTTTCTCCCCCCGCATGCTCCCAGAGGCAGAAAGTTGATTTGCATGGTTTTCTCAACATTTTCTCCACCACACCTTTTGGGGAGGTTGGGAGTGGGGAATTGGGTTTCTATTTCTCTTCCATCACCACAATGTCCTATTAGCACACTAGGCCAATAGGGTTTTGGAGGATCTAGAATCAGGGGCAGACTTGCTGTTACAGAGACTTGAAATGGGAGTCGCAAAAAAATTAAAAATAAAACTGAAATTTTTAAAAAATGAATTATGTCATGTGACTACTATGGATAAAGGTGAGCTCCACTTTTGAGACACCATTAGAAAACTCCTGCATTTCCTCATAGTTCAGTGGTTATCTATCTGCCTGGGGAGCCACTGATTGGGAGTTTGATTCCCCACTGTGCCTCCTTGACAGGGGCTGGATTTGATGATCCATGAGGTCCCTTCCATCTCTACTCTTCTAAGATTACTACATCTCTCCCATCTCTGTGCAGAAACAAAATAGGGAATTTCAAGAGGCCCTGTGCACACAACTGTACATAAATCACAGCAGCCTTTTGCTGGATTTTTCCGGCATTTCTCTAGAATCAGAACAATTTCTTCATTAACGTATTCCTCCATTGAGCTCATATCTAGCTTCTCTCACTCAGTGCAATCATTCTTCATGTCTCCCTTGCATACTTTAGTAGCACTTCTAAAATAGTTTGAAAATGTTATGTTTTAAAGATCACAGTTATTGAAATAGACTTTGGGATATTAGTGCAATCACCCTTCCATATTATTAAAAGGAAGAACAAGTTGGCTGCTCTACTGCCCAGTTAAAAATGACTTGAACGAGAAATGAAATCTCCAAGGTGGGTGATAGCTTTCATTTTAAAAGGTCTTTTCACTTAATATTTTACTGCTTAATTGCATGTGGCATTAGCCCTTATTAAAATTGCACTAGGTTGACTCCAAAGGAACATATAACGCAGGTAGACTTCAGAAAGGTGGTAGCATTGCTAAATTCTTCAGCAAAGGAAGAATAATGCCTTTTAAGAACAAAATATTGTCAGCAGAAACGGTCATCTGGCATATAAAAAGCTAGAAAGATTTTACACGGAGCTGCATCCCAGTCATGCTTACACATTTATCAGGTTGTATATCCTGTTATTTAAATGGAATTTATTTGGTAGGTAGTGAGTATATGGATCCCAGCCTTAATTGGAGAAATGTCTTAGAAAGGTTCAGGAACTCAGGTTAAAGATTTCAGATGATGCTGTAGAAGGGGCTAAAGATCAGAGAGCCATTTAATTCCCTTAGTTGCTTTTTGAATATCCAAGAAAGATTCAGTACTAATGCTGATATAAATACCTAAATGGGACTGTCAGGTTCAAGAAGTGTAAAGTAATGAGAGAGGTCCTGGTTCATACAGTGCTACACATAGAAATACATGCCAGTAACATGACCCCTTGGTCTATAAGTCAATTTAATTGATATGCATTTATTTACCATCTGTTTTCATCATGTGCCTCTCTATATTTTGCTTCTCCTTTAAAAAGTTCAAATGACGTTCAAGATAACAAATACCTGCTCCACCTTATGCCCTATGTAGAGTGAACATGAGGAGGGTATAATAGGATGGTGTTGGAAGTTCTAATCCTCAATAGACTGTAGTTCAATCTTAGTGTGCAGGTCAGAAGTAAGGATAGGTCAGGACATACTTTGGACCTATAGTCATAACTCATAAGCCTCTGTAGAGGCATCCAGAATTTTCTCACAGGCAATCTAATTAGTATATCCTCCTACAGAGCATGTTCCCAGGGCACTTTTAGGGCCAGGCATTCAGGTAGCAGCCATTATCAAAAACTTGCACAAGCACTGGCAGCTCTCCAGTGTGGAAGGATTCCTGCCAAAGTTGTGGTGGAAAAGCATAAAGTTCTCTACCGCCTGCACCTTTTCATCTGAGGTGGCTTCTTACTGAGGCTAATACTAAGACCAGCCATAATTCTTGTTGATCATGTCAGTATTCGTGATCAATCCATTTTGGTTCGGTTCTAGTCCACGGAATCACAGGAACTGAACCAGAGGAGGTGGCTTGCTGCTTTCAATTTCCCATATGCATTCAGTTTCCAAATATTGTTAAGTTAATTGAACAGACAGCATAGCCACTTAATGATATTGGGAAATGAAATACTTCCTCTGCTCCTCCATGGAGAGAGAGAGAGGGAGGTAGCAGTGGGGGTTTTTTAAGCCTACTAGAGCAATGCTGATGTGCTGCACCTTGGGAGGCGGGTTTGAAAGCATCCTCCCAGAAAAAAGAGACAGGCAGGTGAATCTTCTGGTTTTTTTTTTCTCTTTAAAGGGAGGTGGTGTATAGGCTATGTGGATGCAAGGGTCACAACAAATGGCATATCTCACCTCTATGCACCCTTAAGCAACCCTGTTTAACCCAATCTATCCTACTCCAGTTCAGCTGTCTAGCCGAGCCCTAGGGCTGGTGACAATAGGAGAAGGGACTGTTAAAGTTTGCTCTCTTGTTCAATATGGATATGTAGCTGGATGATCTGATTTAAATCCAAAAAGCCAGGGCGAATAATCACAAAGACAAACAACCCATTCAGTGGTTCTAGATCTGCTGCTTCATACAAGAAGACACCTCTGTCTCTTTGTTTGAGAATGGACATTTTGCAGAAATATGCAAAATGGTCTAAAAAGTGCTCAAAATCTCTCTGAGACGGGGGGGGGGGGACTCACTTTCTTGAGGCATTTTTTTTGAAAGCACATCTTTTTCTTGTCCATTGATAAACTGAGTCAAGATTCACATCCCTACATACACTACAGAAATGTCTTTATAGGAGGTGTGAGAGGGTTTGCTTTTCCCTTTTTGCTGATCTTCTGTCACTTTGACTTGAATTGAACATTTCACCCCCTTCTGAAATCTGTCTGAAAATTGGTGCTAAGTTCTTTCATGAATAATTCCGCCAACATTTGCACAGTGGCTTCTCTGAATAAAGAATTCTTGTAGAAGGGCAAACTGTAGGAGTGAAACCTGAAGATGTTCTTATTTGCACAAGGCTGCAGTAGACCTCATGAATAGGATAAGCAAGACTAAAAGCCAAATAAACATGCAATTAAACAGCACAATAAATGAAAACAAATGCAAGCAACACTAATCCACCAGCTCTCTTGAATATATTGCCAAATTCATTGTGGGAACAGCAACATTGACTCCTACATCAATAGATGGCTTAAATGGTACTCCCTTCAAGAACCATAAAGTGAACATGTGATATTATTACAGAACTGATTTGTGTCGTTTGTTATAACATTTCTCAGGCATTCCAATTAAACGGTGCTTTAAGATGTATAAACAGAAGCTGTACATTTGTTGCTAGGATGTGATGAACAGTACATTATTGTCTGCTGACATGGACATCGCTCTCCCTTTCAGTCACAGAATCTCCTACCACCATCAGTGGTCTACTAGTACATTTTGAAGTCCAAGTGCTTATCATGGCTGACCCCATAGCTGTTCCCCCAGAGAGAAGTGCTGATGACACCTGAGAAGATCCATATCAAATACTCTAAATCCAAATTCAGTATCAGGATGAAAGATGTATTAAAAAGGCAAAGAATTGTGTGCAAGCTTCCCCCTCTATTTTCCTCCATATCCCCTCTACCTTTTTGTACTCCTTACCTTATCCATAGTTTTTAAAAATTAAAAATTAATTTAGAAAAAAGGAAAGCAGGAGAATTTGTCCTTTCAAACAGAGATCTCTGGGAAGTTAGCAAGGAAAAGTACAGTTCTGAATCCTGAAGGATTGTATTGGCCTCCCTGACTTTTCAAGGACATCATCAAGGAAACCTGCCCTCACAGGCATGTTTGGTGAGGATGGCTGCTCCAAAGGTGTAGAATGCTCTCCATTAGAAGGTCAGCTTGCCCCCTCCTCCCATCTTTCCACCAGCGGGCAAAGAAAGGCTGTGAGAATTACCACCTTACTTTTATCTATGAAAATTTATCTTGTCATCAATATCTTAGAGCAGTGGTTCTTAACCTTTGTTTCTCGGATGCTTTTGAACTGCAACTCCCAGAAACCCCAGTCAGGACAGCTGGTTGTGAAGGCTTCTGGGAGCTGCAGTCCAAAACTCCTGAGTAACCAAAGGTTAAGAACCAGTGTCTTAGAGTATAAGGTTTCACTGAATTCTTTAGTGCCTCTAAATGTGCCACTTACAGCACATTTTAGCCCTGCTCTAGTGTTCCTTACAATGTTGAACAAACATAGAAGGAGGGTGAACATTTTTGCTCTGCTCCTTTTCACCTTGATTCTATTACCCTGCTACAAGTGGAGTCTGAGGATGTAGGCTCTCCACTGGTATTCCATATCATGCACGGAGTTCTCCCAAAATCTAATTCATGTAAAGAGTGAATTCTGCAAATCCTTCCTACAGATATAGGAGGCCTTCCCATCAGACCTATTCTCCTCCTTATGTAGGAATGTGATAGAAGTAATAGTGAAAAGGCAGAACTGGAGTTCTCTTCCTTATGTATTTGGCCAATATGATAAAGAATGCCTGAATAGGGCTAGACTTACATTGCATTTACTTAGAAGTAACTATTTATAGGGCAATCCTATGCAGATCTACTTAGAAGATACTCCTGTGGAATTCAGTAGGGCTTATCCCAGGCAAATGAGTCTAGAGCTGCAGGTCCGGAACATATCTGGTCATAATCCAATCCAAAATAAGTACACTTCAATCTGATACAATCAAATAGGGACAGATAAGTACAAAAGCAACTAAGGTAGGATTCTGTCCTGCGAGATATAGTAACAGCTACAGGTTCAGATGGATTTTTAAAAACAGAAATGTTTTAGTGTGTGGCTATTTATTGATAAATGGAAGTTTAGTGTTTATTAGAGTAGCTAATATTGAAGGAAAACAAGGTGGGGCTATTAACTTCACGCTCTCCTGGGTTTAGAAGTTTTTCCAAATTGTGTTAGACAAGGGTTGGGCAACTCATGGCTCATGAGCCATAAATAGGCCCATCCTGTTTTCATTGCCCTAGACCCCCTGCAAGTAGTGCTGACTTCAACAATGCTCTGTTGACACTTGGCTTGGTGTCTACTGATGGAGACCCATTTAATGTAAATCAAGGCCCACATTGAGTGTGGACCTCATTCTAGAGGAGCATCACATTTCCAGAAGCCTCTAGAAAGGATTGTTGTCCTCTAAAGCAAAGATCATGCTCCCTCTCCAACTTTGCTTTAGTGTTAAATGGGGATTTCCCCTTCAGAATCCAAGGTGTGAGGGGAATGTTTTCCACTTGTTGCTGTAACACAATGGTTCCCAACCTCAGCTCCCCAGAGGTTCTTGGACCCCCAGAAATCGTGACCAGTGCAGCTAGTGGTGAAGGCTTCTGGAAGTTTTAGTCCAAGAACATCTGGGGACCCACTTAATTTTGGCAGTGTTCTTAGTGACTGGGTCCAAGAGGCTGAAATAGGCCACTGGAACTGTCAAGGTCACTCACTGTTGATCTAAAAGGCTCTTCCCAGTAACCCAGAGGGCAGTTCTCACATCTCAAATGCAGCTGAAAGGTGATTCTGTTTGCCTGTCTGTTCATGTCTTCTTTCCACACCTTTTTCTCTGTCTCTCTGTCTTTTGCCTTTGTCTGTGAACCGGCCTTTATAAGTAGTGCTCCTGTTTTTGATTGCTGCAGAAGCCTCATTTGATTTATGATAAATGTTAATTGCCTTTCTGTGGCTTTGAGCCTGTCCAAGTAAGTGCTCCAGGACTGGAAATGTTGTGCTCACCCGAGCGTACGATGTTGTGAATATTACGCATTAAAGCCATTGTGGGCTAAATGAAGCAGATAATATTGAATGAAATGTTTATTCACTTGTTTGACGCCCAAGTCAAGTAACACACACACTCTCTCCCCCTCTCCCTCCATTCTCATAAATGCATTTTCAAATGTCTTGCCCTAATGGCATTTTTAAAGTGCACAAGTAACCCTACTCTTCATTTCAGCTGTTTGGACACAATCCAGCCATAGTCTGTAGTGAATAAGGCTGTTATTTGAACCCAATGAGAGTTGCTTTAGAGGCACTAGAGGACCAAACTGCAGATTTATTTAAACACAACAAAACAGGACTTTGTTAAGTCCTTATGATCTCAGTGGAAACTAGACTGCAATCCTATACCTGTGGTTTGAGAGGCTGCACTGGATGCACATAATCCGCTGGCAGCTACACTTCATCCACGTCATTCCTAAATCTGCTACGACTTTAATACCTAGAAAAGGGAAAAGAATAAAAGGAAACAATAAAAATAGGAGACACAAATGTTGTTTGAAGGAGAATCACATTCACCAAAGCTTTCAGACAATATTAAGAAAAAAGGATGAAGGTAAATGCTGCTTTTGCAAGTCCATGCAAGGACAGGATGATTGAGTAAATGGTCATGGTAAAATAATCAGTATATACTCTTTGTTAACTATTTAGCTGACACAAGGAATTTAGAGAAGTCATGAGAAATTATAAGAGGAAAGTACAAATAAGGGAGGTACCCTATTGTACTGACAAGAAGATTGAGTGAGTAAGCCTAGATAATAATGAAGGAACTTAACGGGTCAGTTAGAATGACCGCAGAGAGGTTAGGAAAAGGGAACATATACCAAATAAGGATAGAAATAAATAAGAGTCTGGGGTCTAGGTAAAGAGAGGAGAGGGAAATGTCAACAAAGGCGGGACTTCCTGCGATCAGTTTAGGAACACCAGATACTGTAGGCTGTACACCTTGGAGTACCTACCAATGAGGAAACAAGGGAGAGACCATGCAGCCAGGAATAGGGGATAAATATCATGCTACTTGTATTGATGTGTGTGCCTACCTAGTTAGGACACCTGCTTTTTCAAAAGTGCTTTTTAATAAAGAAGAGCTGCTTGTATTTGTGGTTCTCTGGTTAGTGCATTAAGTAACAAGGGTGTGAGCGTTTCTCACAGTATGATACTTCTTAAAAACATAACACACATCCCCTGCGTGAAGTGTTTGTTGGTAGTGAAATTGTTGCAGCAGCAAAACTTGCTGCTTTTTTTAAAAAAAGAAGGTGGTGGTTTTGAAGGAAAACATTTCTCATTTGAAGGGAAGACCATACTTTCTTGAGACTTCTAGGTATATTTGTCTTAAACACTACAGCGTGCATGCACCTTGTTTATATGTTAAAAAAGAGAGAGAGCAGTCGCCCCCACCCTGTTTAATAGGTGCTGGGGTAAGGACAGGAAAAGGAGCTAAGAAGACATATTTAGCCCATATAATGCATGTTCATTTCTATCATGCATTTGTACTTAAGAAAAAGCTCTATTAAATTCCATGGGGCTTCCTTCTGAACAAACAAATCGAGGTGGCCCATAGTCTACGTGGAAGGGGCGCTTACCACCAAATGGCAGAGGGGAATGCCCCCTCTTGCTTGAACAAAAAGTCAGTGGTAATGTAAGTTACAATAGGTTTTTGTCTGTTCCATTCTGTGAGCACCCTCTGCTCCTCCCTCCATGGTGACTCTGAGAGTAGTTGCTGGAACAATCTCTTTTACTGAGCAGCAGAACTTTTAAAGGGCCAACAGGGCCACTAACATAAAACTGGTAACTCAGGGCACCAGGGACTTGACTTCACTCCCTCAGTCTTTGGGGCAGTTTCCCTGCATCATCTCTTATGGAGAGGAGCAGCACCCTGCCTCCTTGACTAGGTCCAGGACCTCTTGTAGTTGGACAAGGCATGGGGTATCACAACAAGGTTCCTGGATCCATTTGGTCAAGTATCCCTGGAGGCAGTGGCAAAACTCTTTCAACCACCATACCCCCAAAGTTCCCGTCAACAGCCACTAGCCCATAGGTGCAGTAATCCTCATGTACTGTTGCCTGCTTTTAGAAGAGATTGACTCTCTGTTGCCTTGCCTCTGCTTTTTTGACCTTTTTTTAAAAATAGTTTTTAGGATTTTGGAATGACAGGAAACTGAAATAGGAAACCTTGGATGAAAGAGTCTGAAATAAGCTTTTTGATAGCTCAGTAGTTTAGGTATCTGGTAGTGGAGCCAGAGGTTGGGAGTTCATTTCCCCATTGTGCCTCCTGCAAGTGGAGCCAACTTGTGTAGTTTTGGGCAAGCTGCACAGTCCCAGGGAATCCCTCCTCCCCCTGTCACATTCCCACCTGTCCTTTGGTTGTTTCACCAAGCAAAGGCACAAGCTACATGTCATTCATCTGCCACCAGTTGATTACATCAACTTTATTCACTATTAATGACAGAGGTCTGGGCAATTTATTATTTAAGCCCCAAGTAGAAATTGTTTCTTGTTACAAGTGATAAAAGTCCAATCAATGTTGTTAATGCTCAACTAAAACAACCTTCTTCCTCCACTCTCAACCACCTATTCTCTCTCCCCCCCTCCTTGTCTTCACCCCACTTAACTCCGCTCCTCACCAACCCCTATTGGTGCATGCAAATCTCAACGTAAATATTAATGAGCAGAGTGAATGCTACATTCCTCTCCCCCTTAATTAGTTTGTTTTAGGAGGGGAAACTTAATGGATTAGCCCTCATAAACAAATGAAGGTTCATGGAAGAATGCAAATATTAACTTACATTGCTAAGGATACTTACTATTACTTTTTACTATCACTCTACCTACCTCTTAGTTTATTAACATCCAAACAAGTTTTGCACTTTAAGCATATCACATAACTATTACACAAACAGAACAGTTAATATTGAACTTAAGATAAATTTAAAAAAAGAGAAATTTCTCTAGTCATCTGGCCTTTTAGATAAAGTGTCTGCAACCACATTCTGAGATCCTTTTACACTGCGGATTTCAGAATCAAAGTCTTGCAAAATCAGCACCCATCTCGTAAGTTTGTATTTCATAGTTCTTACCCATACCAAAGGGGAATGGTCGGTGCAGAGGACGAATTTCCTTCCCCAAATCTATGGCTTCAGCTTTTGCAGCATCTATATGATAGCTAGACACTTTATTTCAATGGTGGATAAATGTCTCTCACCAGGTTGGCGTTTCTTGCTGATGTATGTCACTGGATGTAGATTGCTGCTGTCATCTGTTTGACACAGCAAAGGTCCCAGTCCCACGTTCGATGCATCCATGTAAATGATGAACTCACGGTCAAAGTCTGGTGCAATAAGTATAGGTTTTGAAGTCAGCACCCTCTTCAGACGATTGAAGGCTGCCTGGCACTCTGATGTCCACTGGATGTTTTCAGCTTGCTTCTTTTGGGTTATGTTTGTTAATGGCGCAGCTATCTCACTAAACTTTGGGACAAAACATCTATAATATCCAGCTAACCCAAGGAACACTTGGATTTTCTTTTTAGAAGTTGGAGTGGGCCAAGTATCAATAGTTTCTATCTTTGCATCTAGGGGTTTGATCTTTCCCCCTCCAACTAGATGCCCTAGGTACCATATTTCAGAATTCCCATTTTGACATTTAGCCACTTTCACTGTCACACTGGCATCATGTAACTTTTGCTTCTCTTCTGAGTCTTCCCAGACTGTCAGGTGCATATCTTTGGCTTCCTTTTCAGGTTTCTCAGCAGCTTCCTTTACTGATTGCAAAGTCTCCACTTGCTCCTCTGTAGACTTTTTGCCCTCCTGTAGCTTATTCTGGGCTTTCGTTTCTGACAGTACTCCATCTCCATCCACATCTAGCTCAGGAATCATCTGGAACTCAATGACAGATTCCATTCCATCCGCATCAGTCTCCGGTTCCTGAAAGGCCTCTTCTGCTTTGGCTAGATTCTTTTCTGGTCTTTCAGCTGCTTTCTGTCTACCCTGGGCCCCCTTTAAGTTTTCCCCAGCTATCTCTAGGGAACTTTTAAAGGTGTTCATTAAATTATCCATGTATTCTACAATTGACTCTGGGTCCTTTTCTTTATAATCTTCCCAATTCGGTCGTAACAAATCTAAAGGCTCTCTTACTTTACGACCAAACGAAAGTTCAAAAGAACTAAAACCTGTGCTTTCTTGGGAATATCTCGATAAGCATATAGCAATGGTTGTAATTTATTATCCCAATCATTTGGGTTCTCTGCCAGATATGCACGCACGTATCACTCTCATTAATGTTCTATTAATTTTTTCCACTAACCCATTCGTTTGGGGATGGTAAGGAGAGGACGTTACATGGGAAATTCCACAGACCTGCCATAGTCTCTTAATTAATTTGAAAATAAAGGAAGTTCCTAAATCTGTTATTATTTCTGAAGCAAAGCCCATTTGGCACAAATAACTTATTAACGCATTTGCCATGGTTTCCGTCTCTATGTTTCTTAGAGGTACTGCTTCTGGGTAGCTGGTGGTAAAATCAATAATGGACAAAATATATTTATTTCCTCGTGTAGTCACCCTGGGTAGGGTTCCCACCAGATCCAGACCTAAATGTTGGAAAGGGGTTGAGATAACAGGCAATGGGCATAGCTTAGCTTTAGTCTTGTCATTCCCAGTACCTTGTTTTAGCAAGTATTACAGGTCTGGCAATATTGCTTAATTTGCTGCCCCATCCCTGGCCAATAAAAAATATGTGCAACCCTTTGCTTAGTGTGAGAGATGCCCATGTGTGCTCCAAATACATCTTTGTGTGCTTTTCCCAGAATCTTTCCTCAGTATTTAATAGGGAGAATTAGCTGTTTGTGGGGCACTTCCCCATCCCTACAAGGTGCCATTGAAGCCTCTCTATACAATAGGCCTTGGTCCACACATTACCTCTCTGGGTGTTCAGGGGACAGTGGAATGGGAGTCTCCTTAACTTTTTCAAAGCAGTCATTTAAGGTGCTATCTTCTTTCCGTTCCTTAACCAAGGAGGAACTATTAGGATTTTTCATCAAAACAAAATCAGCAGTTTCCCTTATTTCAGGATGTTCCCCTAAACCGGGTCTTTCAACAAGAGTTTCAGTGGTTAGGATTCCCATTCTTTCCTCAGCAGCTACAATCTGCCTCCCCTGAGAGTGGTTTACCATGCAAACACTCTGCACATCCTTTGATCAGATGTGAAAACAATCAGAAAAGGGTCTGGGATTTGATCTGACACAGCTACTTTCCATATACCAGACCACCCATGCTACTCTTGCCATTGACAATATTACAGAATCAGAACTTATTCCTTTAAGAGCAATCTCCTGTTCCAACATGTTTCCTCTAAGAATTATATCTGGGCGACAGACAGTAACTTGAGAACATGTGTCTCTAATTTTTTAAATACCATTTACCATTGATAAAAATAATTTCCATAGAGCTTTTCAATAAATATTGATCATACTTGATTAAATAACACTGTATCACTCTGCCCTCAGGAAATTCCATGATCTCTGCTGAGTCTGTTCCCTTAGCAACAGTGCAGGCTTTGTTGCTAAGCCATTGACACCTGAAGCACCCATTAGAGGCTTTAGCTGCCAATGGCTGAAGGCAAAATACTTTTTAGGCTGACTAAATTTTTTTTTATGAGTTTCCAATTGGGACCAAAAATGTCCTTCTTTATCACAAGCATAACATTGCTTATTTGCCCTATGATCAGAGTAAAGGGATTTGTCAGCTTTTCTCTCAGGGTTATTTGATCTCAGTAGACTTTGCTCTGAGAATGAATGTCTTGCTTTAAAATGGCTTTCTCCAGTTTGAGTATGATTGAGGTAATTATTGGTTTGGGATGGTCACTTACTGACGTCTCAAACTTTTCTGTCAATTTTTACCTCAGAGAATCAAGGATCTCTGATCCCACTAGTAAAATCAGCATATTCAGACACCTGTTGCACATATTTAGGATCCTTGTCCTTGACAAGATAATGCAACTCCCCTGCTAAAATTGAATAAAATTATTCTAATCCAAGCACATTTCTCATTTGGTCTAAGGAGGTGACCCATTCCTGTTCTAGCCACTTATTAAGATACTGAGTTAAACATGCCCCAAGTTGAGCAAACGACTCCTCAGGTTTCTTTGAAATTGATCAAAATTTTGTCCTGAGATATTCTGAATTAATCTCAAATTGAGAATACATCATCTTTCTGTAAGCCTCACAATTTCTAGCTTGTTCAAGAGGCATCTGCAAATAGATTTCAGATAAAACTCCCCTATCTGTGACCTTAAAATGATCATCCTCTCATCATCTTTAACCTCAAAGTCCCAACAAGCTCTCTCAAAGGAAATCAGGAAAGATTCAGAACAAGCTCCTTTCCAATATTGGGGATATTTCTTGAGATCAATATTTGAGGGATTTCCCACACTGGAATTATGATGATGATGATGATGATGATGATGATGATGATGATGATGATGATGATGATGATGATGATGATGATGATGGACAGCTAATTCCAATTTCTTCATCTCAATTTGGAACTGCATTTCTCTTTGCCTGGTTTCTTGCTTAAATTCCCTTTTGCTTTCAAGTTCTCTGGTTTTTTTCTTTTTCCAATTCTAATTGGTTTTTCATAGCTGACTCCTTCAGTTTAAATTCCTGTTCCAGCTTCCATTTTTCAAAATCTTGGGAGCTGTGGATATTTTCTCCTTCTGAGGTAATTATTACTGGTCCCTCAGTTTCTTCATCACTTTGAATTTGAGGGTTCCCATTTCCCTCAACACCCTGGAGCTCAACCTGTGCCTCCATAACCAACATTTTACTTCGTTTGAGTGGCAAAACAATACAATTTCTTATTAAATTGGACTGCTTCTTTTCCTTCACAAGAGCCAAAAGGATGTCTTTTTAGTATTCCCCAGACCTGGTTCAGAAGCCCCCAAACTAAGTCTTCCACAAGACTCTAATGAGTAACCACTTCTTATGCCACAGGTCCTAACCCCTTTTCCTTCCAGACTAAAGAACATTCAGTTTCACACTGGATTATTTCAGGTCCCTCCTCTATGCCATCAATTTGTCACGTTCCCGCCTGTCCCAGCCTGTGTGGCTTTGGGCATATTCCTCAGTTCTAAGGAATCCACCCTCTCCCCATCACATTCCCACCTGTCCCTTGGTTGTTTCACCAAGCAAAGGTGCAAGCTACATGTCATTCAGCTGCCACCAGTTGATTACAACAACTTTATACACTGTTAATGACAGAGGCCCGGGCAACATATCATTTAAGACCCAAGTAGAAATTGTTTCTTGTTACAAGTGATAAAAGTCCAGTCAATGTTGTTAACTCTCTAATAAAACAACCTTCTTCCACTTTCAACCACCTACTCTTCTCTCCCCCTCCCTCCTTTTCTTCACCCCACTTAGTTCCGCCCCTCACCAACTCCTGTTGGTGCATGCAAATCTCAACATAAATTTTAATGAGCAGAGTGAACTCTCCACTCCCAAAGAAGGAAATGATAAACCACTTCTGAGTATTTTCTACCTGGAAAACCCTGGAAAGGTTTGCCATAAGTCAGAATCAACTTGACTGCATATGATGATGATTATGATTTAAACAAAAGATCTGGTGCAAGAAAATAATGCAAATGCATCAAAGCACTCCCCTTAAGAGAAACTGAAACATAACAAATATGAACATGTTTGCTGGCACCATCCCTAGTTGCATCTTCCACAATGTGTGACACAAAAGATGGGGATGATAGCTGCCAGAAATATATTTGGAAAATATTCCTCAGGATGGATGGTTTAAGGGAGAAGGAAAGTTTTTTATTCTGAATCCTGTGGTGTGACTAATTGTTAGAGGCTTGCAATGTAATCTTTATGTTGTCAATAAAGATCCTAGGCATGGAGCAAGGAAAGTCTGTGGTTCAAATCTCAGGTTAACCACAAACTCCCTGAATGGCCTTTGGCAAGATCCTTAACAATCTGTTGACAATAGAGGAATAACACTGCTGCTTTCTTGGGATATTGCTTATGAAGATTACTGAGACAAGGTATATGAATTGCTCTAAATGCTTAAAATATGCTGTAGAGATCCTAAATATTATTACTGTAACATCCATAAAAGCTGGCTGTGAAATAAGTCTATTGGACTGTAAGGTGCTGCAATACTTCTGATTTTACTTTTGTTTTATTTTGGTAATACATCTGATTATGTTGGTAGGCTTTAGAAAGTGTTGGTTTTTCAATTTTAGTGCCGCACTTTGCAAGAAGGTAATATTTCAGGTCATGTTTCCCTGTTACTATTCTTTATTTTCAGACAGAAAAATACTTTCACTATTTGAAATATAGGACAGATCAATGTGTTTTATAACACATAACGTGGGGAGGGTAATTCTGAGAAAGAGACAGAGCAGTTTGCTTAAGGCAGCAGAAGGGAAACGATAGCCCTCTAGATGTGGATAATTTGTATTATTTAGAAGGCTGGCAGAATTTAGTCAACCAGCATCCAAAGGGCCACAGGGTGTCTATTTGTGGTTCAAGGCAGTGGTTCCCAACATTGGCTCTCCATATGTCCTTGGATTAAAACTCCCATAAACCTTCACCATTAGCTGTGATGGGCAGACCTTCTGGGAGTTGTAGTCCAAGAATGTCTAGGGACTCAAGGCTGGGAACTACTGAGAGACTCTTGCAGAGTGGGGGTGGCATACAAGTTGAATACATACATACATACATACATAAATCACTGCTCTAAGCCCATTCAGTGAGTTCATGGTTGAAGTCTGAACAAGGTATTTGACAATGGCATGTCACTCAAAATGCTAACCCAGGTTCTTCCTTTTCTCCAGCAAAGTTTAGGCAGCCATCTTTGCAGGACTACCTCATTGGCCAAGGTAAGGAAATGTGGAATAAGAACATGGGTGCCTCTTCTGAAATATAATATAAAAAGCAGGAGAACTCAACAGTAGTGTCTGTGTTTAATTACACTCATGACTTGGGACAGAAGGGCTGTCTTGTTTGTTTTTTCATACGGTGAGACTATAGAGACTTTGTTAACTCAGGAGATTTATCCAACCATTATAAGGATTGGACAAAGATCACTTTTCCCCCCTCAAAACACACACATGCATACACAGGAAAGGATTCAAAGAATTGGCACAAGATGTCTCTGTGGGAAAAAAAAAATGTTTGTGTTCTCTTCGTGAAGCAAAGCCAAGGGCAGGTGGTTGACCAAAAGGATGCAAAGATCCTGATGAATATTTTCGATCAATCCAATCCAAGCCAGGAAATTTTTTAAACCTCATGTGACTAGGTACCTGCTATTACAGGTTAGCTACACTGTTTATGTAACTTGAGCAGTTTGGGGGTAGAGTTGGAGGGGAATACTTTCACAAATAGGAAACCTGCCACAGTGACAGAAAGAAAATATCTCACCATCTTGCAGGCCAGGAGAAAAAGTATTTTGATTTCTCATTCCTGCACATCAGAGAGAGAGACAACGGGGAATTTGTATGCCTTGTCCTCACTGACTAGCTGTGGATTTCCAAGGTTTCCCCTGCCTTATTAGTGACATCAGAGTTTGGCCCTTTCACCATTGGGCTACAAAGCATTACGGAGTTGTCTTTGCAACTGCCAACTGCAGAAATGAGTGTGATGCATACTCAAAATCTTTCTCAATGACAATCATATCTTGACATATCAAAACAATCCATTTACAAAAAAATTCAGATGCTGTGAGATTTTTGACTCGTTCATCAGAATGAAAAGTCTATTAATGTGTTCCCCCCTCCCAATCTGTGGAAATATGTGGTTTTGCAAAAAAAGACGCACAGTTTTCTCCCCAAAACTTGTATTTTGCATAGGAAATCTTATATTTCTTATATCAGGGCATAACTCTGTGCACAAAAGATCTTTGTTTCTTTGATTGATTGATTGATTGATTGATTGAAATTGATTGATTGACATTTTTCCCGACAGGAAAATCCTGAAATGAAGAAAGGAATGAAAACTCTGGCAATCTGGCTCAATGGGGAGAATTTGTTGTTGTCACTTTTCAGAGTGTAGTAAGTGAAAATTAACATGCCTATGCAGAACACTGCACAGGTCAGCTTTCTGCAGACTAGTTAAGTAGGGAATTTTGTGCCCCTCTTGTGGTATAGACAGCATTTATGTCTCCTGCTCCATCTTTTATTTGGAAATTATGCCTCTTGTAGTGTGCTCTCTTTAATTGGTTATTGTTTAATTGATATCTTTATTGTTTTGATTGTGCTTTATTTTTACTTTGACATTGTAAACCCGCCAGAATAGTGTGTTGCAGTAATGGGGCAATATATAAACAAACAAACATAGACTGACAGAGTATTTTGTGCCTGCAATGGGCAATTGTTGTAGCTGACTGTAATGGGGGTATACAGACAGGCTGAAAGGGTCAGGGTAGCTTAGCACAGAATGACAGCTGCTAGATTCTTACTATTAAATCAGTTATTGATACCTATCATGTTGCTTGCTTCATTTTGTGGAGAAATGGCAGGTGTGATAGGTACGCTTGTAGCAAGTGTTTTCATTAACCAACACCTGGAATCCATGGCATTCAGTAGGAAGTAGGGGACAAGACGCATGATTGTGACAGTTGTCATTAGGAAATAAGAATCCACTGGGAAAGGTTTCACTGCAGATGCACGCAGTGCAATGTACCACTGCCCTTGCAATTACTTTTTTAATGGCATGTAAGTGTTTCTGGCCGATCATTTGATTGACAGGGCTGTGTTTTCCTATTGTGCTTGAAGATTAGCCATAACTTTTGGCACATGCTTAAAACATGACCAGTTATTGTTTTAACCACTCATCACTTAGATATGACTTGTGTTAATTGGTTATATATATAAAATTAGATATATGCATTTTTCTCTACCTTTTATTTTTAAAACCTTTACTAGCACATCTTGTGCTCTGGATGCTCTGTAGAAGGGTTTTCTTTCACTGTAGCTCTTTCTCTACATGACAGCTGTGTGAAAAACAAGTGGCCCTGTTGCTGGAATCCAATTGCCTGGCCACAACCAGACAGAGCTCTTCCCCCAATAATTCCCTGCCGTTGCAGGGTACTGTTCCTGTTTATTTATTTATTTAGTCCAATAAATCACCATCAAGGCCAGGTCCTTTCTCTGCTCTCTAATCTTCCTCTGCAAAATGACTTATTATCTCCGTCATGCCAGTCTTAGCTTCATGCTGGGTGGGTCAAATTGGAGGGCAGCAGAAGCTTATGGTGGTAGCTGGTTCTTTCGCATCTAGGTGAAGCACAAGGCATGGGATTGCATTCTCTGTTAACAGCTTCAGACTTAGAAATGGAGGACAATTTCTCATCCGATACGGACGCTTGACCCTCCACTGATTTTGCTTAAGCCCCATTTAATGATATGAGCTAATGACCTGAAAGTAGATGTAATGTCAAGAACTAGATTCAAGCACAACCTCTCTGCGTTTCCAAAATCTCAATTTTCATTACTGCTGGCTTGCCTGGCATGATAATGAACTTCTCTGTGCAACTTTTATGTAAAAATATGTATTTCGGGAATGAATTGGGGACATAGAAAAGTGTGGTATAGAGATAGGCATGAACCACCCACCGGTCTGGTGGTTGGTTTATCGGCGGAACAGGTGTTCAGCACATCAATGCCCCACCTCCTCCAGCGGCTGTCCACTCAGAGGCACTGCCTGGAGGAGGTGGGGCAAGGAAGCCAGACTACTGCCTCTGAGGAGGTGGAGCTTTGAAGCTCCAAACATCTGTTCAGCTGCTAAAAGAACTGGTATGAACTGTAGAACCAGCAGTTCATGCCCATCTCTACTGTGGTATATCAATGTTTGGCCACCTAGCTAATTTCTCGTGGCCCATATATGATAAATCCAACCCTGGAGGGCATGCAGTATTAATCAATCTTGCCCAGGGCCAACTGTCCACCTTTTGTGGAATGTGTGTTCTTTGTTATCAGTATTATTATTAGGAACGTGTATTGTCTTTGAACTCATGTGCAAACATGAATCAGGGGCATTTGTAGATTTGTGGAGGCAATCACAGAGTGGAGCAAAGAGCCTGGAGGCATTCATGGGCCACAGTGGCACCCTTATTGATCCTTAATTTTCAATCTAGCATTCATGTGCCAGGATTAAGGTGGGAAAAGAGAAAGAAGAGGTAAGGAAGTTGCTCGTTTGGCAGCAAAGGGGAGGGACAATATACTCATGACTAGACATGGGGACAAATATAAAAATAAATCAGGATATTTGTTAAATATCCCTGATTCATCAGATATTCGTTGCTTCATATTCTTGAGGTCCAGAAGCCCCAACGAATAAGAAGCAATGAATATAACCTTTTTATATTTGTCCCTTCATTCCCTAACTGCTTATGCCCCCGCAAATCAGCTGTTCCTTGGGGGAATAAGCAGAGAGGGGTTTTCCTTTCAGGCAACTTTTCTAAAGCCTGCCCAAAGGGAAACCCATCCCTGGGGCTGGGGGATGGCTTGGTTCCCCTTTCCTCCTGTTTCTATGCCCGTGTGGCATAAGAAGAGGAGGGGAGGGATCAAAGGGATCCCCCAGCCACTGTGGGATTGCTTTGATCCCTGCTTTCCCTCGTCTTGCTATGCCACGTGGGGCATAGCAATAGGAGGTAACTGGTAAAAAAAAATGACCCGACAAATGATGAATTGATTCGTTGTTTGTCGGATCGCTGGCGGGCAATTCATGATTCGTGGGTTGTCAGGCTTGATGACTCACAAAACAATGGTGCTTTGTCCCCATCTCTACTCATGACTTTACAGCAATTAATCCTCTGTTCCTATCTTACTGAGAAGTGACTGATCTTCTGACTGCAAAACCACTAATTTCTGATCCAGTGAAGAAGAAGAAAGGACAGAAATAGCAGAGAGAAAGCAAAACAAGTGTGTGGCTTACATACTACCCCATAGAACTTAACACTGGGTGGTTTAGTTATACAGGCTACATATTGCCCCCCCCCCCACAAGCTGGTTACTCAATTTACCAACGTCGGAAAGGATGGAAGGCTCAGTCAGACTTGAGGGAGCTGATTCCTTTGAGATTGAACTGAGTTCATGAGAAGAGTCTGGACTGCAGTACTGTAGTTTAACTACCATGTCATGAGGCTCTTAAAAGGTTGAATCTCTCAAGAAGGATTCAAAGAAGCCTGTGTCCATTGGCCTTTCAGTGCCCCCATTCAGGTATTTCCTTGATAGGAAAGACTTTGCTTTTTCCTGGTAGCTGCGGGGGGGGGGGGGGGAACGCATGGGATGGGGGAATAAAAAACTAAACAGAGCATCCAGCTCTGTAGAGTGTGTGATGCACTAGATCCCCCTAAAGGGCAGCTGCGCTCAGTCAGGGAGTCCAACAGGTCACTTACCTACCACCTTTGCGCTGGGGCAAGTCCCAGCACCTCAGCAGTGCGTAGCGTAAGCCCTTTGAACAAGTCTGACCTTTAAAGAACACTTTACTCTTAACCAGTACTTTGCAAATACAGACACAAGGACTTTGTGATTCCTTAGAACTCACTAAAGCTCAGTTAGATAGGGCTCTTAAAAGATAGCTAATTTGTGGCCCTCTCCACCTCCTGGATTTAGCCAGACCCTGCTGTTCATGAGACCAGTCCTTTTGTAGAATTTGTTTATAATTAATTTTGATTAGAAAAATAGAGTTTCATTAGAAATCAGTTTATATTGCACAAGCTTTAGCATCAAGAACATATTCAAAGCTCATGGCAGTTAAATAAAATAACTATTCCCCATTAAAATAACAAATACTAATAAGCTAACTAAGGTGGGCTATAGTGGGCTAGCCCCACCTTCTTCTTTCTCCTTTATTTACATCCTCTCTCAATCAAGTTCCTTTCTCTCGCATCATCATGGAATAGAAATCCAGATCAGAACAACACACAAATCATTGAACCAGTTTTACATAACCCATTATCCATTTTCTACCTTCTCTAACTCCTCCCTTCTTCTTGACACTTCTAGCTATTAACCAATCCTCAAGAGACTATACCACCTTCCTCCTCTCCTTATTTTCAAGAGAGTCCAGGTGTAATTCTCCAATTAGCTTGGAATGTTGAGTCTTCCACGTGCCTCTCAATTTGGCCTTCATCGCTATCTCGGACCAGGCTATAACGGTCTTCAGAAAAACACTCTCATGGCACTTAAAAAAACACATTACAATGTATCTGAAATCATCTTCATACAGAACCTGTCTGACTCCACTTTATATTTCTCTGGCTACATATCCCATTGTCATGACAGAGTGGTACTTCTGTGCTGTCTGCACTATTCACTGTACTCTCCGGCCTTACCATTTGCAGGAATGGAATGTTTCATGGAGAAGCAGAAACCCATACTGTATTTTTCTGTGTATAAGATGCCCACATGTATAAGACCCCCCCCCCACTTTTCTAACCCAGAATTTCTTTCTTGCAAATAAAAGTGCCTTCCCCCTCCAGTTTCCTCACAAGAAAGCACTTTATTACGAGGAAAGTGTTCTCCCTCCACTTTCTACACAGAAAAATATGATAAATACCATAACATACCTGGACTACGATTGGGTTGGAAGGTCACCAAAAGACACAAGGAGGAAGAGGCATCACCTCTGTGCCTGCATTTGCACATGGACTGGGTTGGGAGGTTGATGCACATTCCTCAGTATTAGTATTATCTGGATGGCTAGGTCTGGGTGGCCTTATCAGAGGTGATAATCCTGTGACATAATAGGAGGGTTGTGACAAACCCCTTCATCTATTTTTGCCTTTAAAAAAAATCCCAAATGGAGGCAGCAAAATTCTAATATCAAACCAGGTGGGTGCTTTGCCATTTCTGTATGCCATTTATATAAACAAACAAACAAACAAAAAGGAAAGCCACTGCAGCTGGCTGAATGACAGTTGTGAGAAAAGGCAGGGAAGGGGGATATATCGACTCCATGGGCCCCACTCCTACAAGACAGCACAGCCACAGCAGAGCCCCAGTTGAGGAGAAAGGGGGAAAGGGGCTTACCTCCCCTCTATCTCCCCCACCTTCATCCCAATGTTCTCTCCTCACACCAGCATCACTACTGCCTTGCTGCTGCATCCTTACTCATGAGTAAATCAGGCAAACTTACTTGTGAATAAAATGGGTAAACTTACGCATGGGTAAACCAGGGACACTTACATGTGAGTAAGCTTGCCGTCAAAAGACTTATGAGGATTGGAGATGGGGACGGATATAAAAATGGATTGCTTTTTCCGATGAATATAGCCAATTTGTTAAATATTCATCAACCCATATTTGTGGGTTCCAGAGACCCCCAGGAATACGAAGGGACAAATATTTACCTGTTTTTATTCATCCTTCGTATTCTGCCTACCGGCCGCCAATCAGCTGATTGGTGACAGAAAGGCAGCCACCACCCCACACAGCCACCAAATACCATAGCCTACCCCCATCTCCTTTTGTGGATGAATATTTGTGGGTAAATATCTTGGATCTCCTATATCCAATCTTCCCCAAAGTTGGCAGATGTGTTGGGGAAAGTCATAGGAAGCTCTGTTGTGATTCTGGAGTCCCTAAGAACCTGGGGGAGCTTTCCTGGGAGGTCCTCTTTGTGACTATATAAACCAGGGGTCCATGATCCAATGTTCACCAAACTTTCAGGTATTGTAGAAAAGTGTCTGAGGAAGCATCCCTGCAAATGTGGTGTCTCTAAATGGTTGGGGGCCAGCGTTATAATCATTTAAAATGGAGGTGAATCGACAGATCGATCTGTCGAAGAATATTTGTACATCTGTATTCATTGATCCGTTAACCTTGATGAATAATGGTTCAAAATGAATCATCTTTTTTTTATTTGTCCCCATCTCTAGTGAGGATCCTTCCCACAGGAGAATAAACATCCATAGTGTGAATGGAAAGTTTGCACAAGTGAGAGATAAAATAGATGAAATAGATCTTGCTAAAGATAATAACTTTTTAAGTATGAACCAGACCACTCCAAATCCCACTGTCTGAAGAGGCCCTAAAAGATTTATGAGTGACTGTATGAGAAGTTGATACAAACTGGATATAGAGTGGTTTGCTCATCCTGAATTCGTAGGTACAAATCTGTTTTTTTTCTTATTTAAGTTCTCTAGGAATACATGTAGATGATGTAATAATGGCCAGAGAACCAGGCATCTTAGAATCACATTTGGGAGATGTTTGCTACCAAATGTTCTGTATATGTACTCAGGCAAAGTATTGTGCTTACTAGTAGAAGGATAAATGCCTCTCTTTTTCATATATGCCTCAGGTAGAATTATTTGCATGCATTTAGAGGGGTTAATGAATAGAAGTCCTGGCAGTGATGAGCTTTTGATGACTTTTGTGCTGATCTATTTTCCCCCCACACAAACAAAATTTGTTGAGGAAATGATGTAAATGGACCATAACCACAGCAAGTTAATGGATAGAGCCCTAGGTATCCATTTTAGTATAATATATCTCATTTAAACTAGGCTTCTGGAAGAGTTGTTATTGCTGGTGTATGATGGATTTTGACAGACAAGGAGATCCGCAAACATTTGCTTTTACTATCCTTAAAAATGAATGCTGTGATCATTGAGATGGGTACAGTATTTTTCTCATTAATAGCTCATCTCCCTTGGGTGGAAAGAGATGGAAAGAATATTTGGTTCTGATAGCTTTGCTTGGGGAATCTGTGCCCTCCAAATCTTGTTTGACTTTAATTCCTATCATCCCTGCCCTATGGGTATGCTAGTTGAGGCTAGTGAGAGTTGGTGTCCAATATTAGGAGGGGCACAGGTTCTTTGTCTCTGGTCTTGATGTTTTTGCAATTATTTTTCTTTCCATTTATACTGTGCTTTCTTGGGGGTTTCATTCGACCTAATACATTATCTGATTATGGCATTCTGTTGCACGGTGGTGTTGGTAAGATTGGTAATGCCGATGTTTTTCACTGATCATAAACACAGATCAGTTCCAGGGAACTTATGCTGATTGATGAGGAACATGCTGTCATCTTTCCTACTTTGCTCTTTTTTCCAAACCCATGACTGATTGCTGTATCTCATAGAAGCTATAGACAACATTGTTAAATACTGTACTGTGGAATTTGCTCTGCTTATAAAACAGGTGAATTTGAGATATTTTTTACTGACCGCATGACTCAAAGGGTAATTTGAATTTGTCCAGGCCATTTATGCTCGCAAAGTGGCTTTTTAATACATCTCTCTATCACCTTATTGCTGGGTCATCCTTATTATTATTTCCCATATTTACACACCCATCACTTCACTGTCAGATTGGCAGAGGCAGGACCAGAGGAAGGAAGAAAAGAAGGGGGCCTAGGCTGGAATGCAAATCAGATCACATCCAGTATGAATTGCGAACTTTTGAATCAACCCACAAGCCCCTGTGAGAACATTGACTGCAATTTCAAACATAATACTCAGCCGCACTAGACACTGTTCCAAGTCCTCCATACAGAGGACGTTACCATAGTCTCTCAAAGCTGAAGGATGCCTAACACAATATACCCTTCTGGACAGAATCATTGGCAAGACAGGCTACACACAGTAAGCCTATGGTGTCACATTGGTGTTGGCTGGTTTTTTTTGTTGTTGTTGATATATTTACATGGTGGCTTTTTAAATGCCGTCTTTTAAACAGATCTGTAAATGTAACATTTCTTTTTCCAACACTGATGTCCTTGTACTCTCACATTTTTTTAAAAAAGATAAACCAAACCACATGCTTTGGTTTCAAGTGAGTGCATGTGGCACACAAGGAGTGCTGACTTTGGTTTAAAGTATGTGGGGACCTGGCATGCTCTGGTCCATGGGGTCATGAAGAGTCGGACACGACTAAATGACTAAACAACAACAATGTGGGGACAAAGTGTAGTCTGGGAGCCACATCACTTCCAAAGCCTCCCCCAACCAAAATAATTTTGCAAAAAGCACAGTTTTCCTACCTTCAGGAGCAGTAATTCCTCGATAAAATGAGTTGCAGTCCTCCCAACCATAGGGGAAAAAAAACCCAATCCCCAAAAGAGAACCCAGACATAGTGTTACAGCAGCATTTTAATATATTTTTTGTAATTTCTGTTTGCTGTTGGGAACAAAAAGCTGTACAGTGGTGCCTCGCTTTACGATTGCCCCGCATTACGATAAATCCACTTTATGACAATCTTTTTGCAATCACAATTGCAATCGCAAAATGATGGTCTAAATGGGGGAATTTTGCTTTGCAATGATCAGTTCCCTGCTTCGGGAACCAATTCTTCGCAAAATGACATTTTTCTAACAGCTGATTGGCGGTTTCAAAATGGCCACTGGGTAATTAAAATGGCTCCCCGCTGTGTTTAGGGATGGATTCCTCGCTATACAGGCAGCGAAAATGGCCGCCATATGGAGGATCTTCGCTGGACAGTGAGTTTTAAGCCCATTGGAACGCATTGAACGGTTTTCAATGCGTTTCAATGGGCTTTTTATTTTCGCTTTACGATGTTTTCGCTTAACGGTGATTTTCCTGGAATGGATTATCACCATTAAGCGAGGCACCACTGTAGTTGAAGGCATACCTGGTGAAGATTTGGTAGCTGTCGATTATGCAGCTAGTCTGCAAATCCTCAGTGTGTAGATATCAACACTATCCAAACCTGTATTTCATTCCAGCAGTGCCACTTGGGCTAGGCTAAAAATGGATGCCTCAATGCGCCCATGGTTTGAGTAGGAGGGTGTGTTGATTTATATCTCAGTTCTCTAGCTTTGTGGGTACAGTTTCAACTGTAAATTTTAGCTTTAATCCAAAGTTTATTTCCTTCGGGAATATAGATTGGACCAGCTCATGTTGCTCTTCTGTATTGCAAATTGAATGTCATTTTGTGCAGAATTTCTTATCTGAAATTTTTCAACAACAAATGTTCATTGATCTGTTGTCTACAACAGTATACCCTCCCCCACACAAACTCTCATTATAAAGCCAGGCATCCCACAGATTTTAAGACTGCAATAATAAGACAATCCGTGGAGAAGAATGGGCAGCCTTTCAACAGAGCCTTGTACTCTCATATGAGTTCACATAGCCACAGCAGAAGGGACTGCTGCAGTTATTTCTCTGACCTTGATAGTTCAGTGGAGCATACAGGAGAACACTGGTTTTACTGGAGGACATTGGAAGTGGATTGTGGAAGATTTGGTGCAAATTATTTCAGCTGCCTTTTATTTCCTTCTTTCTTTCTTTGGCAATAATATCAGGCAGTTTGTCATCTACAAGTAAGCCCCTCTTCTCCCCATTTGTGTTTGTTAAGGGAGGGCACTCAGCTGACTTTCACAGCAGCTCACCACAAAGTGAAGCAAAGTGTATCCAGCATAAGTGAAATCTAACCAAAATTCCCAGGAAGCAATACAATAATGTCCCCTGGCCCTCCCCCACACAATGCTAACATGAACTGAGAGCAATTTCTTTGGAAACTGTATTGTTTTTCAAGTGCACTTCAAGAAAAAAATATAAATGAAAAGCTCAGGCCCTCATCTTACTGGGAGGGCCCCTGTAGTGTCCATGTGGCAGATGTTTGTAATAGTGAGAAGGTTTAGTGTTTGACCCATCAATATTGATCTCAATGCCTAATGTTTAAGATACTTAAGCTACTGATGTACATTAACCGACAAGAGAGGTTACTGGAGGTTACCGGGGAAAACTTCAATTGCTATGATCTAGTACAGGGGTCAGGGAACTTTTTTACCTTTTACCCCCCCCAAAAAAATTATATACGCCAACATTACCTCCTTGATTCGAAAGGAAGGAAATCATACATTACTTGAATTAAAAATATTATTGAATCTACACAGACTGTGTACCGAACTAGCAGGATGCACCAAATTGGATAAAGATGTGCACTATTTTTGCTGGAACACATTGCACTCCTCCCTTACTAGGGAGTAGTAAGGTGTCCAACGTGCCTAGCAAATTGCATTACATTTTTGCTAGCTCGCAGAGTATTTAATCATCAGTGGCTGCCAGAGTGGTGCTAGCAATGACATGCTTGCTAGAGACAGCCAATGCAGAATTTGGGGGGGGGGGGGGTTCCTTACCACTTTAATCATTTTATGTGTAATGTGCAAAAAGGAACAAACCAGGCTAAAGGTCATGTCACCCGCCCTGGTGCCACAGCCCAATATCAAAGGACCAGTGTGCCTTTTTTATCATAATCAATGGAAAACTCAGCAGTGGCCAGAGGATTGGAAAAGATCAGTCTACATCCCAATCCCAAAGAAGGGCAGTGCCAAAGGATGCTCCAACTACTGTACAATTGCACTTATTTCACATGCTAGCAAGGTTATGCTCAAAATCCTACAAGGTAGGCTTCAGCAGTATGTGGACCAAGAACTCCTAGAAGTACAAGCTGGATTTTGAAGGGGCAGAAGAACTAGAGACCAAATTGCTAACATGTGCAGGATTATGGAGAAAGCCAGAGAGTTCCAGAAAGACATCTACTTCTGCTTCATTGACTACGCGAAAGCATGGCAGAAAGTGAGGAGGACTTAAAGAACCTCTTAATGAGGGTGAAAGAGGAGAGCACAAAAAATTGTCTGAAGCTCAACATCAAAACAACTAAGATCATGGCCATTGGTCCCATCACCTCCTGGCAAATAGAAGGGTAAGATATGGAGGCAGTGACAGATTTTACTTTCTTGGGCTCCATGATCACTGCAGAGGGTGACAGCAGCCACAAAATTCAAACATGCCTGCTTCTTGGAAGGAAAGCAATGATAAACCTAGACAGCACCTTAAAAAGCCACCCTTCTCCCCACCTTAATTCAAGCTTTCTCTTTTGCTTGCCTGTTCTTTTTCATAGTTTTGAGTCAGTGTCTCTCCCTCCCTTTCCCCCGCCTCTCTCTCTCTCACACACACACACACACACATATCCATCCACCCTCCCTCCCTCCATTTTCTCCATACATTTTCTCCATACATTTAAATAAGGTTTATGAAGCCCTCGGTCTCTCGCACCTTCCTTCCCTCCTTCCCTCGTTAACTTGATCCTTTCCCTCCTCCTGCTTGCTTGCAGTCATTTCCGGAGGAAGCAGTCATTCAGAAGCCCTGGATTGATTGATTGCCCTGGGCTATTCCACAGCTGTAACGAACCAAACAGGCTTATCTCCGATCTCTGAAAGAACAGAGGATTTACAAGTACCCTGCTGCAACCAAGGAAGTAACAGAGAGAGGTGGCTTACAATTTGAGGTTTGGCTGCAGAGGGTGGGGGTGAGGGGGGTAGCACTCTGCTCATTACCTCCAGGATTTTCACTTTTACCCCATTTTGGGGTAATTTACCCCTGTTGCTCGACCACTGATCTAGTAGAAGCCACTATTTTCAGACTGTAACCAAAAGTCATGTGGGAAAGTACAAAGTTGTTTACTTCAGATGCTCTGGGTAAAAGATTCATATGCCATAAAGAAAACCCAGGTTGGCTGTTCCTAGCAGATATTATGCTTCGATGTCCCATTCTGCTATCCTTCAATGTCTGATTTTGTTTTCAGTTTTTTTGTTAGTGAGATATTGTGTTCAAAATTTCTCCATAGTGAAATATTAGTATTCAAGAAGCTGGCTGTATAAAGGTGTACTTAGTGAAAAGGTGTGTGCCCTGAAAAGTTATATAAGGACTAGCTGTAACTGTGTGGAACACTTAAGAAGTAGGCTGGTAACAGATCTCTCATTTTGCTATTTGAATTTTCAGGATTCTTATTCAGCTGTGCACCTTTATCTCCTTCTTCATCTTCTTCTGTTGACTCCTGACTAGAGATGAGGACAAATCACCATTTTCGCAATTCATCCTGCTTTGTGATCCATCAGAGTTGATGAAGCATAAAGCTCCTCCCCATGAACTGCGAAGCATGAACTGATTCATCGGTTTGTCAGAATTTTTTTAAACAGACAAAGGCTGTCTTTAAAAAAAAAAAGCTGACCCCCACCCCCCTCGCCTGACCATCTGCCTCTTCCCCTGTCAACTCCCTACCTTGGCTGCCACAGTCTGCACTGCCGCTGCCGCCACCATCCATGCCAGCCTGCGCCACAGCAGCTTCCACAGTCTCCATCCATTGCCACTTGCTGCGATGGCCTCCGCCGCTATGGCCAGCCTTAAGGGAATCTAGGCTGCCCTTTGCAAAGATGGTGGCTGCATCTTCTCTGCCTAAGAGAAGCTGCAACCTCCATCTTTGCAAAGAACAGTCTGGATCCCCTTAAGGCGGGCTAAAGGAATCCAGGCTGCCTTTGCAAAATGGTGGCTGCAGCTTCCCTGCCCTAAATGAAGCCACGGCCACCATCTTTGCAAAGGGCAGCCAGTGTCCCTTTCGGCAGGCTGTGGTTGTGGAGGCCACTGCAGCAGGCCGCGATGGATGGCGGCGGCAATAGATGATGGCAGTGCCGGGCAGTGGCGGATGGTGGCAGTGGCCTAAGATAGGGAGGGGAAGGGATGGGGGATAGGCTGTGGGTGTGGGTGACTGTGGGGCTGGCTGGCTGCCTATTGGCCCACTGACCAGCTGAACAACAGGCCCGTAGGCAGAATGGGAAGCCCATAGGAAAAGAGGGAATGCTAGCCTTCCCTCTCTTCATATGAGGGACAAATAACTATGGACAAATATTCATCCCTTCATATTTTGGGGGGTCTCTGGTACTCACGAATATGAAGGGATGAATATTTAATGATTCAGTGATTTTTAAACAAATATTGCAGTTCATTTTTTGATTCATCCCCATGTCTATTCCTGACTCTAATGATACAATGTAAGTCCAGATAACTTGTGCCAATGGGTGCCTCCATTCACTCATATCCCACCCGGTTATGGTGGAGGAGGGCATTCTGTTTTGCACTTCCAGTTTGGATTTAGCAGTACACCCTAATCAGTGAGGTGAGGCCATCTTTTCAAGAGCTGACTGGTGATCCAGGGGGACTTTGAGATCAGCAGGTTCAGTTGCAGCTCTCTGTTTGTTAGTGGGTAGCAACAGAAAGTACAAATACACTGGAACACTAAATTGGAAAATTTGGTTTGGCTTTGATTCGATTCAAAGTCTGCATTACCTTTTTAACCAGAATCAGTGCTGTGGAATGTTTGGGGAGTTCACCATTTGTACTGTACTAGATGAGATGCAAATCACATTCTAGTCCTCCACTTCCTTCCTTCTTTCATTTGGTCCTTCCTCTGCTCATCATTTTTTTCTTCTGTTACCCAATCCTTTTAAGGTTCTCTGTTTTGCCAGTTCTGTGAGGAGAAAACAATCAAAACTAAAAAACAGAACCTGTTGCTGTCCTCTGAAGATGCCGGCCACAGAGACTGGCGAAACATTAGGAAGAACAACCTTCAGAACACGGCCAAAGAGCCCGAAAAGCCCACAACAACCAAAACAGAACCTCCTTAGCAATCTGACATTTTTGAAATGTGTGCATGTGCACACACACAACGCATTATGGGATTCCCTCTTCTTTCTCTGTATTGAGTTATACAGTTATTGACTCAATAAGGTAAAAAGCTGGTCTCCATTTGAACATCTGCTGAAATATCATCCCCATCCCCCTTCCTCCCTTCTGGGTTGCTCGGGTCCCAGCAGAGAGAAAACAGTCATGGCTTTAAAATGGAGAGATTCCTTTCCCCACCCCCACCCCATCTCTCTCTGCAATGGCGGAACCTTTTCTCTTAAAGCGAAAACTCCTTTAAAAAACTTTTTCCAACTTTCTGCTCATTTCATAGAATCATAGAATAATTGAGTTAGAAGGGACCTATGAGGCCCTCAAGTCCAACCCCTTGCTTATTGCAGGGATCCAAATCAAAGCAGATCTGACAGATGGCTGCCCAATTTTTTCTTGAATGCCTCCAGCATTGAAGTGCTCACCATCTCCAAAGATAAATTGGTTCCATTGTCATTCTGCACTAATATTGAAGATTCCCCCCCTCCCGATATTCAGCCTAAATCTGGCTTTCTCTAACTTGAGCTTATTACTACTTGGTTATTGACCAATCAATAAGATGAAAGGCTATTCTAATGTTGCTCTCAAAAATGAAAATCATAATAATAATCGGAGCACGCTCAGGGAGGAAAAATGAATGCAGGGGTGTGTTCTCTTAGTCTTGAACATCACGCCCAAACTGCCTGAACTCACTGAAACACACACCTAGAGACAAGGCCCCTTCTTTATGGCAGGCATCTTAACTGACTGTGTGGAAAAAAGCCTAATCAAATCATTCTGGCATGAAAAAAGTAGAAGCTTCCCCACCCCACCCAACCACCACCCCACCTCACGGTAGAACAGAAAAAAGCCACTTTGGGAGTGAAAAGCACTTGATGGATTCGATTCAGCTTTTGTGTTGTGCAGTAAGGAAAAAAATAAATCAAACCTGCTTTAGAAGCGGAGCAAATCTCACAGTTTTTGATGTTGTAGTTGTGCTTTGACACAGCTAAACAAGGAGACAAGTTTTGCTGTATTTGCTTGTGCTCCAGTTTTAATTTGCAGGCTGGGGATTAACTGTAGTGAGCAGTTTGAAGCTTGAAACTAGACAGATGTATTTCTCCTTTTCTCTCTGGGCCGTATTAGAATTTTGATCTCCTAAAGCACGACTCCTAAAGCATGAACTATTATCATATGCACAATGGATGTACTTTTAAGCAAGAGCCAATCCCCATGCTTTTCCAAAGTGTGACAGAGAAACAGCAAAAATGTACTGTCCTATTCTCTTTCCTTGCTTGTGGATACAGAAGGCCTGCTCATTCCGAATGAATGTGTCTTCTCAGTATTTGCTAATAATTATTGCAACTGAGAAAATATCCATATTTCTCAGTTACAATATGCCTTTTGCTAAACCTTTGAAGATGGGGTGGATATGTCAGCAACATGTAAAAATTGAAAAAAGAAGAGCAACAAGAGGAGGTAGATTGTAGCTGTTAGAAGAAATGAACAAGAATGGCCTGTCATGATGGAGTTTTTGAATGTTTTGGACTACAAATACCATAATTCTCCATTCTGGGAATTCTACCTACCTTACAGACACCTTAGCTAGACTTGCAGACTGTTACAGATAACATAATTATCTAGAAAGAAAATATCCATTTTCCAGAAAGAATTCCAGAAAGTATCCATGTTCTGAAAAAAATTAAAAAACTCCCAGCTAACAAAGGGACATAGATGGAGCTCAGTTTAGCTAAGACTGAAAGCCTTCCAATTTAGGCCTTCGTTTCAGGTCCAACACATTTTGGTGTTTATGTCTGTAAGGTAGATAGAACTCCCAGAAGTATGGTGTTCGTAATCCAAAAAAATACCATCTCTAATGGGCTGTATAAGAGGTATGAGAAGTCTGTGAAAGTAAACTTCATAGATATGCACATTCCTAAATGATGACGATGATAATGTGCCATCAAGTCAGTTCTGACTTGGTGAGCCTTTTCAGGGTTTTCCAAGTATAGATTATTCAGAACTGGATTACCATTCCCTTCTTCTGGAGGTGTTCTGGAACTGCGCAGCTTTCCCAAGGACACACAGGCTGCCCCTGCTCATAGGAGGTATAGTGGGGATTCAAACTTCCAACCTCTGGCTCCTCAGCCAGATATGTAAACCACTGAGTTATCCAGCCAGCAACATTCTTCATTGGCTCCTATCAATCCTATTACAGTAATTGCCTGCACAGCAGCTAGCAGAAATTTAGAATGAGCTGAGGTGACTGCTACATGCTAAATGCTGCTGCCAAGACAAGGAATCTGCATTATTATATACAGTAGTTTGTCCTTTCAACCTCCCACTAGCAGGCTGACATCATCTAACTACTGGCCAGCCCTTGTTTCTTGTCCATTCCAGGAATAATGGGTGAAACATGCCCTTGACGACAGCCACTTAATAGTGAAAAAAGTTCCATGTATTTTCTTCTAAAGGACTGTTCGCAACTGAGTATTGTTTCTGTCTTCACTAAGTATTGCTTCTGTCTTCACAAGGTACCTTCCTTGAAGTCTAGTCGAGAGAGGGCAGAATGAACAGCAGTGCTTCCCATCTGCCAACAAAGAAGAAACTTGCTTTTACATTTTTTTAATTTTTTTTTTTTTTGTAAAGAAGTGCATACAGAAACAGTGAGGAGAGGCTCTGAATCAAAAAGGCTGTGGTGAAATGGGATGGCCTTGTTGGTTTTTTGAAATCTTTGAGCCCCTCCTTAGAAGCCCTTCATTTGAACTGTTGAAGTTCTTTCCAGGACACCTGAATCCCTCCTGCAGATAGGATGTACAAGAACAGAGCAATATGTACGCCAAGCGGAGTGCCATGTGGAAAATCTGACCTTCCACTCTAGTGCAAAGAACACTACAAATGGAAACATGCACTTGTCGTTTTCTCTTTTTGCTATTTTATGGTCCAGATGTCTCAGCTAATGTGTACTAATGCAATGCCTGATGATGTACTGGGCCATGCTTTGTACGCACTTGCTAGAGCGCACTGGATACCCTATTTAATGGAATGGATTTTGATTGCTGCTCCAATGCCATTCTCTTTAATAGGCTGGGAACTTTGATTCCATTAGCATGGTTAGCACACTCCTTCCGTTGATGCTTTTAGGTTCACTTCCACGATGTAAGGAGATGGAAATTAGCAGGCACAGGTCCTGGGTGACCTACTTTTGGCTCTGGAGATGGGTGTTGGAAGAAAAAGAAGGAAAGAAAACAGAAAAAAAGCTCCCCAACTCCCCACCACCACCATAGTTCGGAATGACTCATTGCATCAGGGAGGCAGAGCATTGTAAATGAAGGAATTATTAACAGATTGAGCCTCCTGGGATCGATTCACCTCCAGTGCTAAGCAACAGCAGGAAAAGCGAGACATTTGCATTTGAAACAGTGTTGATTCTTTTTCTCTCTCTTGTCAAAAATCGCTATCTCATTTTTTCCTAGAACTTTTACTGAGAGTGAAAATGGAATAGAGTCTCCCAGGGAAAGAGTGTCAGGCAATGATGCAGTGAAGCAGCTCCTGCTGCTGTCTGGGGTCTTGCAAAGACATGTTACTACCTGGCGGGGAAAGACAACATGTCCGCTCCCTATCTTTCCTTCTATAAAGCTGACTGGACTGCTGGTTCCTTCAATACTGCCAATAGTATGCTCTGCTACACCTGAGAGCAGCCACCTGGCAGAAGTATTAAGTAAGCAGTTTGCATGTGTAACACAAAGGCCAATCTGCATCCCTTAGGATCTGCTACATGAGGCAGCCTTCTCACTCTGCCTAATGGTGGGGCCGGGCTTTCCTCCTGCTACTGTGTTATTGATTCATTCTATTTGTACCATGCTATTGCTATCACTAGTAATACTAATGTTGTCCTTTCTACTGCAATTATCAGCAGATGATTAAATGTATGGATTTTAAAAAAATCATGCATCTCAGGAATTCTGGATTGAGGCAGTGCGCAATCTTTTGGTAAGATACTATCTTTTGGTAAAAGATAGCATTTTACTATCTTTTGGTAAAATACTATCTTCTTTTGATAAAATACTATCTTCTGAAAATATGGACTAAGAACCAAACTATATGTTACAGATAAGCCATCATTAGAGCTGAAATCACATTAGTGTTTTAGAGATGTGATTTAGGAAGACTTTTGTGTCTGAGAAATTTGACCGGAAAACTGAAGCCTGTGTTTTCAGCTCCTAAAGACTAATCAAAAAAGAAAACAAGTCCATTTGTTAGCTAGAGGGCACATCAAAAGCTTCAACTATAGCAAGTCACACATCTATCAACACTTAAAGAAGTCCATCTTCCCATGTCAGGTTTACTGTAATGTATGGTTTGGCCCCAGGATGAAAAAGTAATTATTTTATGGGCTGGCGATATGTCTGTGGGAATTTGATGACTTCTCCAGTGCTATATTAGAGGAGGACCATTTGTTGTTCCGGTTTCATTTTTCATTGAAAGGAAACCTCACATCACTGTTCAGTGCTGCTGCTGAGCTCAGCAGCAACCAGCATGGCAGTAGAGCAGAACTGTATGGAAGCTGCCACGATCCACTCCACCTAAATAAAGGACATACAGCTCTCCATCTTGGGAGAGCAGGGGCATGAATGGGAGGAAATTGCACTATGAGAGGAAACTATGACCCATGGGAGGGGGGTTAGTTATGTTATGTATCCATAACATAACACTAGTTATGTTATGTATCCACTCAAAGGCCATACAACAATCATCTTTCCACAATCACACAAACACACACTTAGTCCTAACAATGTAATATTACTTCAGCAAGTTTAGTAAACTGAGTGAGAGAACAAACAAGGATATGCTTCAGTGCAAAGTGATCCCTTTGCAGCTGTTCTGTCAGGCATTTTTAGAGTGGTGTGTGTGTGCATGTAGGTGTACAGAGAGAGAGAGAGAGAGAGAGAGAGAGAGAGTAGTGAATTCAGACTGAGCCTTCCCTAAAGCTTTATGAATGGAGTGTTCAGGGATGTCCTTAGGCTTTACTGGTGTCAGTCACCTCTTTTGATGCCAGAAACTCAGTCCATTATATTACTTTGAATTTCCCCTTTCCTCAATTCCAATCACTGATTCTCTTTTAAAACCTAAAAACAATGAATGAAACATGAAGGATCCATTGTAGTGTTGCTCCATGTTGAAAGATTGGCTCCTTGTTCCACCCTGTGAAAAGCAAGGAAATAACACTATAAAATGACAACACTAACTTCTCTACCTCCTAGTATCAGAGCTTTTGTAGAGTGCAATTCTAGCAAAAGAGCATAGCAGGTTAGCTACTGAGTATAACATTATCCTGAGAAGAAGCTAAACCAGGCTATGATCTTGGTATGGTGTATTACTGAAAATCTTTCTACTCTAAGCCCATATAATTCCATGCTAATGTCTCTCTCTCACCCAGTGGTTCCCAACCTTGGGTATCCAGTTGTTCTTGTACTACAATGCCCAGAAATCCTGGCCAGCACAGCTAGTGGTGGAGGCTTCTTGTGGTTTTAGTTCAGGAACATTCAGAGACCCAATGTTACGAACCACTGCTTGCACTCAGCCCCATATAGTTGAGATCACTTCTTTTAATAGGAGTAGCACCAGGTTAGCCTGAGCAAACTGATTTTGGAAGCCTCTCTTCAGCAAGATAAGGAGCAGGTATTCTCATCCCTCTTGCTGGGCAGAATTTGACTGTGAAAGTTCAAAGCCATTTTCCCAGGCCTGATATGAAGATGAATCCCATCTCACATAATCCTCAGTTTCTTCACAGTTCCTTCAGATCAAAGGGCTCCTGCTGACAGGCAGGGAGCTCCAGGAAGAGTTTGGACTAGTTGTCTTTGAGTTGTGACTCTCTCTGTGTGTGTGTTTTCACAAGATGAAATACAATTTTCAAGTAATGGTCAAACTATTAAAACACTGCACTGAAAGACAGTGTGAGTAATTTGCAGAAACTGTGAAGACCTAGATGAGAAATAGTTGTTTCATATCCCCAATGTGTGACTGAAACATAGAAAGCATAGCCCAGAAAATGCCACCGAGTTCCTATGAATCTAGGCCCCTTTACAGATCTCTCAGACAGAATTCTGGTGATTACAGTTCAAAAACTCAAAATATGCACATATTTGGTCCTCCTGTTCTCCTCTGTCTCAGCAGCATCTCATCCTCCTCTAAGAGCTTCTTCAAGTAGACGCCACACCAAGATCACATCCTGGACCCAAAATTCAGTGGTCACGCCAGTAAGGAAGTAATAGTGGGGGCAGAGCAGGGGAGGGCTCAGACAGCAGTCTTTGGACCAGGGCAGTGAGTAACCTGTTGGTAGGATGCTTTGTGGCCTCTTCCTTACATGCTCTGTTGTGCCCCCTGGCCGGTCCAAGCAGTTTCAAAGGAAGAACAAAGAAGTCTGATATTGAAATAAATAAAAGCTTCCACCCATCTCTCTTTTGGATTTTGTATGAAACACATTCTCCATTTTACATAGTGCTGCACAGTCAGAGCACATAGGCTCCAACTGCTGATACCTTTACTTTTATACATGTCATCTCTTTTATTACAGGGATGAAGCATGCATGAGGGGCTTTCTTGCGTAGTAACGTAGGCCTTTCTGTACAGGCTACTTTCTGGAGAATGGAAACCTGCCTGTCCAAGGTTTGAATATTTACCTGACTGATAAGAGGTCTCTCAGATAGCTTCAGTGAGCCCTGAAACACATTTTCTGGCATGTTAGAAGCCTTGCTATTACGAATCACAGCTGCTTCTCCTTGGCATCCTTACACCCTAAAAATATAGGTGTTAGCTTTAGGGCAGCCATAACTTGACAAGAAACATTTTGTGGTGGGACTACCAAAGGGCGCCAGACATAATTGACACAGGCAGTCCTTCTGTGCTTCTAAACCCACTCACCCCATTACCCGTTTGCAATGTTTATACTTGCATTCACAGATTTCATGGTACAGAGCAATTCTAATGAAGTGCAGAGGGAACTGAAAAAAGCAACGTCTTTGTTCTGAGAAAATCTAGCACAAGGTCTGCTCTTGCTCTCCTATTCAGAAATAAAGCTGGATTGCTGTCCTTGATCTGTTCATGTCCACAGGTGGAAATGTACAGCTGCTTCCTGCTTCCCATTCGAGTGTGCCGTCTATGTGTAATGGCCTTCTGGGGAGCAAGAAGTTCATTATGTCAAGGACAACATGAATCAATCGTTTGCAGCAATTCAATAATAAACTTGAAAAATCTCCTCTCTCAGAGAGGCTTGCTTTGACACATCCCTCACACAGGATTTGCAGAATTGTATCGCTTGAACAGGGCACTCCAAGGAATGAGAAGAAAAGTGCACTAAATGTGGGTCATTGAGTTCTTCTTGTGCAATAATAGCCAAGTAGTGGCAAAGCATTTTATTACATTTTGAACTTGAAAAAAAAATAAAGGTGTGAAGCATTCTTAGCACCCTTCTTTGGGCTACATCAGCCACATAATAAGCTGTTCCATTTTCTAGAAGACAGCCTGGTAATTGGGTGGCGGGAGGAAATAAGAAGCCTGGGGAATATCACGTTTTCATTTTGCTACATGTCCCAACCTCACTGTCCTGCAAAAACAAGGCCAGGAATCTGCTGTGAGTATGATTTGCTTTGAAAGATGGATCTGATTTGCATACAAAAATATTTCTAAAATGGTGGTATTTTTAAATATATCATCTCTGAGATGCATTTTATGTTTGTCTTTTCTCTGCATAAGAAGATATTGGCTTGCATTCATTTTATTGATAAAGAAGTATTAAATAATAAAGATAGATTTTTTTGGATTTTCTGGACTATATATACCCTAACTCTCTATTCTGGGGAATTCAAATTACTTTGCAGGCACCTTTCAGATGCCTCTGTGTGATGTGCTTGGAAGAAAGACCTAAATTAGAGGGCTTTGAGTCTTAGTTAGGCCCAGCACCATCCAATTTTCCTCTCCAGACATTCCCTGCAGGCACTGGGGTAGGAAAAGGAAACTTGGGCGGCCTCTAGTTTAGGCCTTTCTCCAGGGTGCATAACAGAAAAGCATTTGAAAGCTGCCTGCAAGGTAGGGAAAACTCAAAGAATTGAGAATTATGGTATTTGTAGTCCAGAAAATCCAAAAATGTCATCCCTATAATAATAATAATAATAATAATAATAATAATAATAATAATAATAATAATAATAATAATAATAATAATAATAATAATAATAATAATAATAATAATAATAATAATAATAATAATAGGAAATACTGTTTCCTGAAAACTTCCTGTTTTATCCATGTAATTGTTATTTCAAATGGCTACTTTTAATCTCTGAACTCTCCTAAATACTGTTGCAACTTGAGGTTCGATAAATGCTGAGGGTGACAGCTGAAATCCTAAGCAATTTAAAATTCACTCCGATAATCAACACATTTAGGTGGTGCTTTCTAAGAGGAAAGGAAGTCAAGCTGATCAGTTTTCTGATGATATTTCTGTCACTCTTTATCACTTATTTTGTACTGTTTCTATCTGCAGTCATTCAATTTGCTTTCTGAGATGTTTGTAAACAACTATAGATCTCTAAAATGGCTTGTATTAACTAGAACGTATAGTTTTCTTTTTTCTAAGGCCCAAAGAACAAGAAATGAGGATAATGTGGCCTCAACACCTCCATTGCTTTCCTGAACCTGCTCAATTATCCATGTTTAAGCAGATAAAACTGCTCACCAGAAGAACATAATAAAGAGATGGAGAAATGCTGTCCTTATACTTGGCTTTATTACATATTCATCTTGTCCAGTAAGCCATGCTGTCCAACTTTTTTAGCTAGGGAATTAATGGGAATTTTGTATGTCAAAACATAAATGTGTGTTCCATTGAGTGTTTCTAATCCACTTGGGACAGGCATTAGATTTAGGTTTCATTCTCACTTTTGTTGCATTTCTCCAAATTTCATCTGCATTGGTTTAGATATCTGGCTGCAGAGCCAGAGGTTGACAGAATGATTCCTTACCATGCCTCCTTGACAAGGGCTGAATTTGATGATTCATAGTATTCCTTCCAGCTGTGGAGTTCTAAGATGATGATGATAGTTGGTGTCATCATTGTTGTCCACTTATGGTTCATATGAAGACTTTATGTTTTGTTTCATTGAGTGGTTTTATTTTCAGAAATGTAATTTTTCTGACTTATAATTTTTTTTAAAAGGGTCTGCACTTAGCGCATGTATTTTGTATGCATTTTCCTCACAAACCAATGTGCCTTTGTGCATAGCGTTCCTTTCTACATATTTTATTTATTTGGAGTTACAAAAATGTATATGGTTTTAAGTAGGCTTTTTTGAAGGGCACTAAAAGCACTTTTGCACAGCTTTCTGAGTTGAGGTGTGCCTTTTCTCACAATGAGTCTCAGGTACTGTGAAATTGATGCTGTACTGAGAATTACAAACCCAATGAACCATGATTATTAAATTAATAAATAATAAATTAAATGTTTGCTAAAATGTAGTAAATGTGATGCAAACAATCAGTGCTGTTGTAAGTATGGTGTAATGACACCTAGAGTTTTGTTCTCTTGGTGGGCTTGGAAGCAGAACAGACAGACTGTGAGGTAGCCAAAGAATTTATGCCACATGGAGGTGCACCCAGTACAAAACCAAGATGCACAAGAATAGGGCATTTTCACGCAGCCGTTATAGAATCTTTGGACAAGAAAGAAGAGGGTAGCAATTAATTCTACCAATCTGCACATTACAGGCAATCTTCTCTTCCCAATCAGCAAATTGCATGTAAATAGTTACCAAAGAAGGCAGATATGTCCCTGGTGGGTTTCAAGCACATAGACAAGTGACAGAGGAAATGTTTTCACAATAAGCAGTGCAAGACACTACCTTTCAACAAGGGCATCCTGAGTAAGTTTGTCTGTTGATATAACTCTGTTGCAAGCTAGACTAGCTCAACCAGTTTAGATCATGCTTGCTAGGTCAGAGGCCATCCCCAAGGATAGTGAAGAGTAAAGCAGAATCAGTCATAGAGAAACAAGTATTGATCAGAGAAATATCTCTTTCAGAAAGATAAAAGCATTGAAAATTAAAATTCCCCCAAAAGTGGTAAAATAAGCACCTAACTTTTGTATAAATAGATGCTGTAAGGGTTGTCTAAATTAAAAGGGTGTGCCCAACTTAGCAGCTATTTCATAACTAGAATGTCCACTCCATCAGGCACGGAGCTACCCCAGCAGGGATGCTTTGCCCACCCACCCAGAGATTGTCATCACAGCATGATGATGCCACTCTCAGGGAGGGGGGAGGGATGGAGCCTTTCAAGAGCTGGCGTCCCTCTCGTCCGGCCTCTTTGATCGCCGAGCAACCCTCCTACCTTAAAGTAAGAATGAGATTAGCTAGTTGACTAGGAACCGGATGAGAATTTTTGGCCTGAATTCCTAATTGGCCTTGAAGGAAGCAGGTGTGTTTTCGCCCATCCCATTCTTACTGCTGGGGTGTGGTTCTTTAATAAAGTTAAGTAAGATGAATTAATGGATAGTTAAAGCCATGTTTTGGTCACAGTGGTGGGTAGTGCAAGGGAAGAGTTTTGGTGAGTTCCTGGAGGACACATGGTATGAAAAACATCCCATCTCCCTGTTTGGTGGAGCCAGCAGGGCTCCGAGGGGAGGTGGCCTTTTATTAAGGGGACCTCCCAGGCAGCAGTTCACCTAGGGTCATGAGGCTCAGTGGGTTGAGGCAGTGGGGAGGTACCCCTATCACAGGGCACCTGAACATGTGCTGGATGGAAGACAGCACGATTCATAAATAGGAACTCACCCTGCTTTAGAATCTGGAGGTAAAGGCTACATTGGATTTGGATAAATATTGCACTACATTGGGTCCCCTTGTAGATGGGGGAGTGGATGGGGGGTTTAGTTTAAACAGTTAATAAAGTTGGGGCCCAGGTTTTAACCCAACAACCTGTGTCGTCTCTTTATTTCAGGGCTGGGTGGGCAACGGTGAATGTGAAGATGCAACTGCTCATCTCATGTGTCAAATCTGAAACAACCAAAGGCAATTCAAAATGAAGTGGTGAGAGGAAGGAGGTCCTAAACTACCCCTGCATGCTCCCTTTTGCCATACTTCTTCTCTCCACATGCCTCTTCTGAAGCTTCTGTCCAGATCGTCTAGCCATGTATCCCAAGCAAATGTCCACAGGACTGTGGGCAAACATAATGTAAGATGGATGTACATACAAGAAAAATATAAAATAAATGTTATATATGTTAAATACTGAAGAAATTATGCTTTGTTTGGGAAATGGAATCTCTCTCTCTCTCTCTCTCTCTCTCTCTCTCTCTCTCTCTCTCTCTCTCTCTCTCTCTCCTTTAGTCACTAGCACAGTCTGCACAAAGGAGGGCTCCACTTTCTGAATAACAGAATTGTAAACACTCGGTATATAGATGTCTAAGGGGGGGAAATGTTTTACATAAATTGACAAATCTAAGTGAATAATGAGGTATTGTACTAGCATTCAAGTAATGTGAGAAGTCTGTTTGCTCAATAGTAGAGCAGAGGGACATGAAGGAGCTAAGATTAGGTTTTAATTAAACCAAGTCAGATGTTGGCATTAAGGAAACATGATGTGTTCAGTTTTGTTGTTTAAAAATCTTGTTCCTGCCTAGAATCCAATTTAATTCCTGTCAAGGTATCCTTTTAGATCTCCTTGAGGTACCTCCAGTTCAAAATCGGATGATGCTGGTCAGATTACATCAGTTCAGGAGAGACCTGAGGTCACTGTTACTTTATGAGACCTTTTTGTGTAAAAGCTGCTTAGGCTTGCTATGTCCTGACACAGACTTCCCCCTTATCATTTATTTAATGGAAGCATGTGTTCAGATTACTGCTGCATGACCACAGCAGTACTGCATATTACAGATAACAGGACAATTATCAAATCCATTTGGCATTGTTGAAGGTAGTAAACAACCTTGTATTTATAACTCAGCAGATGCTGTGTGGGGTTTCTTTCTGTTTTCTATAGTAGCACTTTTATGCAAAATGGATATTCTCACCCCACCCTCCACAGCCTGTCAAAAAATGGATGAAAATACCAAGTACTAACAATGAGAATACTGTGGAAGAAAACTAAGTGGAAAAAGTAATTGGAAAGATATAATTAAGACAGCAAGTGAACCATTAATGTCATGTCAGCAATTCCATCTCTGCTTTAACTCTCCCAGTTGTTGCTGGCACTGGGCATATGAGAAGCCCAAAGATTGAAACTTTCTGGAACTTAGCAGTTGTGGTGGTAGTGGTTGGACTGAGACTGAGGCAACAGGACTTCTAATCCTCACAGTGTAGCCTTGTATCTTTCTTACACAGGGTTATTGTGATGATAAAACAGAAAGGAGGAGAGCTTTGTGTCCCACCTTGAGCTCATTGGGAAATAGGGAAAATATAAATGTATAACTATACACTTCCAAGACCTTGAATGTATTTTGGCTGACTAGACATGGAGAGAAGACCATGCACACATTGGCAAAAAGTGGGTGAATAAATATGCACATTTGAGAAATGTAGACACATTGTCGAGTGGGAAAATATGAGTATCAATCGGGGTATGGACTTGAACATTGGGACTTGCCATCAAGTCAGACTAAACTTGCACCAGTAACTCTACTTGGACTTGAGTCATTTCCCCTCCCCTCAATGACTTGGACTCAACTTGTGACTTAGAACCCACCCACATCTCCCTTTTTTTCCTGAAGAAAAGAGTTTGTTTTAATAGGGACAGACTTCAGGCTTGGGACTCAGGACTTGGTACCAAAGATGGACTCAGACTTGGGAATCAGACTCAAAGACTTGCCAACATCCTTGGTGTCAATGAAAATGCAGGCCAAAATAGAGGCATCTTGAAATTCACAATACTGTACTGTACTCCGTGGAGTCTCACAGCCTGATGCAGAACTGGAAAAGGACATGAATGCTGGTGGGATTCTGAGACATGCAGTGAAAATGAAATGAGAAATTTCCCCTTCCATGCATCTTCATTCTGTAAATTAGCTCTGGGTGCCTCAGTTGCATTCACATTAACTATTGCTGGAGTGTTGATGGTGTTGCGCTCACACTCATCCAGAAGACTTTACACTAGCATTGCTTTGTTATAATGAATACTTCAGACCAGGCAATTTGCCGACAGTGTAGGCCAACCAAAGGCCAAATGAGTTTCAAGTCCTGCTAGATGTATCTGAGTAGTTCTGCTCATCCTGGCCAACTTGTATGTGTTAAAATGCCCAGCATAAATTCTGCACTACAAATACTAAGAGCATTCTGTTTGGTTGCAAATGTTTCTATCTTCATTAAGTAAACTCTGAAATTTTGAGGAGATAAGGAACCACTTAAGACCTTGATACCCAGCCTTGCTTCAAATCCCCACTCAGTCATGGAAGTTAACCAGGGAAGTCGAACTGATAAAGCCACTCCTTAAATATCTCACTTTCCTTGAAAACCCTATTAGGGTTGCTATAGGTCAGTGCAGACCTGACAGCACATAAAGGCAACAAACACCTTGATCTGTGTAAACATTTTCACACATGGAGCAAAATTTATTTTATGGACCCAATTTTCTTGATGGAATTGTGGACTTGTACTAATCATGTGCATATATGTCCTTGAATTCAGCCAGCTGAAATGTCTGCTGGGCTAAAGAGAGAGTTTATCTGTGGAGAAGCTTATGTGATCTTGATATGCATGGCCTAGTGCTCTACAGCAGCTTCTGAGACTATTTTGAGAAGGCTAGAAGCCTAAACTGAAATTATGAATGAGAGCTCAAGTAAAGAGTCATAGAAAGTTTTGCATGAAACACTATGAATGACTTGCAATGATACATACGTAGTTTTAGTCTATTTTTTCCATTCACCTAAGTTTCAACTGCACTGTGCAGACCTGTTTAGCCTTAAGCACATGAAATTAAAGGAAGCTATAATAATGGTTTTCTATGAAGTAAATAGTTACTAGAAACAAGGTGTTGTAACAAAGGATTTGGGTCTGTTGATGCCTCACTGGAGACCTTCAGAGTCCACAGGCTTAAATATCAGTTCAGGTATTTGACATAAAGGGTGACTAAACACATACGTATACTAGCCTTATGTCTTCCGTCACTGCTTTAATCCTGCTGAGAAGCAGGGATCCACCTGTATACCTGGAGGCCCGTCAGCCGCCTAGAGTGGTCCTGACACGACCAGATAGGCGGGATATAAATGAAATAAATAAATAAATAAATAAATAAATGTAATTTTGAATTCTGAGTTTTTAAGGTTCTGACTTATCTAGGCAGCCTCCTTGAATAGAAGAGAACCTTCTGATTCTGACTGTTGTACCTGAACAAAGGGATAATAAAGAGGATGGGGCTAGCACAAGGTTCTTATTTGCTCAATTAACCTTCTTTTAAAAAATAATGCCTGAATAAGGCTAGCAGACTGTGGGAAGGAGAGCTGAAAAGGGAAGTCTCAGAAAGTGACTGCCGGAAGGAGGAAAGTTTGCTCTGTCTTTGGAAGATTCTCCGTCTGAGTTGACAATTTGATTTGGGCATAGTATGGCATAGTATAGCTACACAGATAGCCAAAATATCTCTCTGCCCTTCCTGTTGCTTTTGTGCAATGAAAGTTATAGTGGAGGGGGTGGGGGGGTAGCACACTCATGCCTGGTGTACACAATTTCATAAAGAGCAAATAGGGCTACTGTCAGTAGCAAATGGAGGAACAGGAATGTAAGGAAATTATTGCTGGAGGAGACAAAATGGTACGGCATTGCGAAAGCAAATTGGAAATGGGGCTTAGGGGAAAGGATTGGTCACTTAGAAAAAGACAGGTTTATGAGCTATGGACAGATCTAGTTCAGGGTGATGTCATTTCTGCTTGATTTTATCCACACTTCTGTTCCATTTCTCATTGTATCCACTATTCTGTTTTAGAATAAAAATGTTCCATTTCTCCATACTTAGATTTTCCCCTTCTGGAATATGCATTGAACTGTGTACTGTAATATGTGTATTCCTTTCTATGTGGAATTTTTCTCAAAATATGGATTTCCATGCATTTATTTGATATGTCTACATTGTAGAGAACTATAAGTAGCTCATAACCAGAGCATAGGAAACCCCTCAAATCTCTCTGTATGTGAGAGAGACCTTATGTGGTCCATGAACCACCAATAGTTCCACCATAACAATCAAAGAAATGAAAAATCCAGAAGATATCTATATTCTAAACTGCACATTGAGAGTAAAATATCAGGTAACCCTATATAGAAATTTGTGAAAATGGCCTTCCCCAAGTATCTCTGGATAGGCCTGTGAACTGTTCTTGGAGAAGTGAAATAATTATCTGAAACAGGGACATTTATATATTTCCAGGGTTATCGGGTAGAGCAAAGAGCCCACAGGCATTAATGGGGCAGAACCGTACCCACATGGATCTCTCCTGTTAAATTGGACACTCACATGACACAATTAGACATGAGCAAAAAGGGGAAAACTCAGGAAGGCAAAAGATGGCATTAACTTGCCTTTCACATCATGTAAACCATCAAGTCTTATAGCTGCAGCACCTCTAATTTCACACAGAGGGAACAAGTTGGGTAGGGCAGGCTGTAAGGATAGAAACATTGTAGAGGAGACTTTGCATTGGGGTGCAAAGGAATGCTAGGAAATTTGTTGTATGAAGTGCCCTTTTAAGAAGGAATCAAATATTGTCGTTATTGTTGTCGTTTTTGCTGTTGTAAGCCGCCTAGAGTAATCTTAACTGATTAGATAGGCGGGATATAAATAAAATAAATAAATAAAATAAAAATAAATATGATTGTACCCATTGCCCTTTTAAAGTTTCCCATTCACCCCCTTCCTAGTGACTGCCTTCTTCTGAAAGCTAAGAAAAAGGGAAAATAGATCATCCAGCTCTTCCACTACCTCTGCCCTGACCAGAAGACCTTCTGCCTTGCTCACATCATTCAGTCTATGATATGGCCTTGCCATTTCTTTTGTTGCAGACATGAGATCTCCATAGAAAATCAGAACTACACAAGTACTGTGTGGGACCGGAACAAAAATTGGGTCTTTAAAAGGGCACAGGGCAGCCTTGCCCTAATCTGTTCATGGTTTATTCAGGCATGGAGTGGGCCAGGAGGTTCTACATATTGTACTGAACTCTGGGCATTAAAAGAGAGCAGGGGGCACAAGACTGAAGAAATGATGGCAGGGCTAAATTTGAACCAACCAGTTAAGACTTTAGCTCCATAAAATGTAGTGTATTTTTTGTGCTGTGTAGAGAGCATATTATTCTTCATCTGTCTGTCCATCTGCCTGTCATTGGAAGGTCAAAAGGTGTACCGTAGTATAACCCCCCTTTCCTTTTGCATATACCTCAAAAGTCTTCAGAAGTCACTTTTCATGTGAAAATGGAGTAAATTTTTTTCCTTACTTGAAAGCATGAGGGAAAGCAATATCCTGACCATGCTGCAAAGTCTAACACTTCTTTCATGTTAAGCCTCCTTGCACTGCAATTATAATTTTGACTGGTTTCTAGTTTATTACATGTTCTGTATAACTAGGACCTTATCACTTCTTTAAGGAGATTTGAAACTGGAATAAACAGATCAAGGTTAATGTCAGCTTTAGTCTCCCAGGTAGCCTTTTTCTCCCTGCTCTTTCATTTTAGCTGCTGCCACATTCCCATTGGGTGACTCCAGTGTAAAAGGATATGTTTAATTTTTTTGTAAACTTTTTAAAAAAGTCTTTCCGTTTTTGCAGGATCTTTCCAAAAGCAACTAGTTTTTAGTTCTGCTCTTATATGTCACCCTCAGGGTTGGATGCCACCCTAATTTTATAAACTCCCTTCAACAAGAGGCTTTAAAATACATCATGTTCAAATGCAGTGGCAAGGTGACAACAGACCCACATCAGGCATAGGACCTAAACACACCTGTCAAAAGAACCCCAGTTATATTGATTCTTTGCATACCTCTGCTGTACCAATATATTGATTTCCACAGTCATGTGGTATATGCACTAGTGGGAACATTCCCATTGGTTTTAAAGATATTGATTCATTTCTTCCAATTTGAAATCTTATTGCCAGCTACACCATGAAATCTGTTTATTTTATCTGATGTTTCTTGAGGCATTGCTGCACCTACTTTTATTTTATTTTATTTAAAAGAAGAAAACCCTAACTGATACATTGATATGGTGGAAAGGAATTCCCATTCAGGATCGTTTGCCTGTGGTGCCTGCAACCCTGTAAGTAATGCATTGCCGACCATGGTCCCGGCCACCGCCTTTATGGCTGTGCTGCTTGGCAGACAAGTAAGCTGAGGCATCAAGCAGTAAACAAGACAAATGGCACACGGAAGTGAATCCACACCATGATTGTCCCCATAAAGCCATAGACATTGGCTTATCAATGTATATTATTATTATTATTATTAATAACTGACACCCTCTCCCTAGATGTCGAGCTGGATAAACACATTGGTAAAGCAGATACCATGTTCTCAAGACTCACAAAGAGAGTATGGCTTAATAAGAAGCTGATGGCATATATCAAGATCTAGGTGTATAGAGCCTGTGTCCTGCGCACACTCCTGTACTGCAGTGAGTCCTGGTCCCTTTGTGCATGGCAGGAGAGGAATCTGAACATGTTCCATATGCGTTGCCTCCGACGGATTTTTGGTATCACCTGGCAGGACAAAGTTCCCAATAGAGTAGTCCTAGAAGGAGCTGGAATTTTTAGCATGTTATTAGCTCTTCTTTTTTTCTTCTCCTTTCTATTCTTTCTTTCGTCATGGAATGGGGGGCCTGCCCTCCCAGCGAGGGGCCACAAAACATCTCTGTGATTACGGGTAGAGGGCGATATGGCGTTGACTCCATCCCTACTTGTGTTAGAAGAACTATGAACAGATGTTTAAAGGCTGTTCCTTGTTCTGAGACGGAGATCAACCCCCAGTATCGAGGTAGCCAGAACAGCCAGCCCTCTACTCTACGCCTGGTGTTGTTGAATGCCAGGTCTGTATCTAATAAAACCCAATTGATCTACAACCTTATATTGGAGGAAGATGCAGACCTGGCCTGCATAACTGAAACATGGATTGGCGGAGAGGGGGGTCCCCCTCTAGCTCTCATCTGTCCGCCCGGTTGTGCTGTCCAGCACCAGGGTAGACTGGAGGGATGGGGGGAAGTTGCCATCGTTTATAAGTCCACCTTGGATGTAGTTAGGCGCTCCTCGGTGGTAAAGCCGGGTCTTGAGGCTCTCCACGTGTGGATTGGGGCTAGGGACGGTATTAGGATCTTGCTGGGTTACCGTGCTCCCCGCAACCCAACCATTTCCCTACCGGAGTGGGCAGACTTTGTCTCCGCGGCACTGTTGGGTTCCCCGAGGCTATTGGTACTGGGGGACTTCAACGTGCATGCGGGGGAGGGACTTCCGGTCCAGCTCTTGAGTTCTTGGAGACCATGGCCTTCTTGAACATGTCCCAACATGTCAACGGCCCTACACACGTGGGCGGCCATACGTTAGACCTCGTCTTTTCCACCACTGGGAGCGAGAGTGGTCCGATGGTGACTGACCTTGAGTCGGTACCCTTGTCATGGTCGGACCACCACCTAATAAAATGTACCATCAAGATGGCTCTCCCCCCTCGCAGGGAGCTGGGACCTATTACTATGATCCGCCCTCGAAGGCTACTGGATCCGATTGGATTCCAGGATGCCATGAGAGGGGTCACAACTGACCTGGCTAGCACTCCTGTCGAGGCTCTGGTCGACGCCTGGTTCACCGCCGCGGCTAGTGCCGTAGACACGATTGCGCCTAAACGCCCTGTCCACCGCAGAGACCGCCCGGCGCCCTGGTTTACCCAGGATCTCCGGATGTCGAAGCAGGTTAGGAGATGGCTAGAGCATAAATGGAGAAAGGACCCGACGGCTTTTAATCGTATAGCTGTTAAGGTCGCTACTAACCTTTACCAGGCCAAGGTAAAGGCTGCCAGTCGAACAAACCTCGCGAACCGGATAAGCGAGGTGTCCAATCAGCAGGCGGAATTATTCCGTATAGTACGTGACCTATCTGGAATTGGCCCGGGTGATAGGCCTCCCCCTAGTTTTATACTGGACCAATTTGCAGCATTTTTAAAATCTAAAGTGGAGGCCATCCGCCGGGACCTCTCTCCTTTTTTGAATACAGTGAGTCGAGCTGAGATGTCCAGCGCTCCGTCTTGTCTGGCTACTTTTGACTTCTTTCAGCCTGTTTTGCCCAACACTGTGGCCAGGACGCTTGATCGCTGCCGTGCCACCACCTCCTCTTTGGACCCTTGCCCGGCCTGGCTAATCAAGGCAGCCAGGCCTTTAACAATGGAATGAGCTACTGCAATAATTAATGCATCTTTCCTTGAGGGCAGATTTCCCTCTGCCCTCAAGGATACACTCATTAGGCCCATAAGAAAGAAACCTAGCTTGGCGGCGGACGAAACTGGCAATTATAGGCCTGTCGCCAATGTTTCTTTCTTAAGCAAGGTAGTCGAGAGGGTGGTGGCCGATCAGCTTCAGGCGTTCCTGGATGAAACAGATGCCCTGGATCCATTCCAGTCGGGCTTCAGGCCGCGCCATGGAACAGAAACGGCATTGGTCGCCCTGTGTGATGATCTATTGAGGGAGGCCGACAGGGGCAAAGTGTCTCTGCTGGTCCTCCTCGATATCTCAGCGGCCTTCGATACCATTGACCACGGTATCCTCCTGGGGAGGCGCACCGAGTTGGGAATAGGTGGCCGGGCATTTGCCTGGCTCCGTTCCTTCTTGGAGGACCGCCCCCGGAGAGTACAGCTTGGGGAGAATGTCTCGGCCCCATGGAGCCTCAATTGTGGGGTCCCACAGGGGTCGATCATCTCCCCAATGCTGTTTAACATCTATATGAGGCCGCTGGGGGGGTCATCAGGGGGTGTGGGGCTCTGTGCCATCAATATGCCGATGACACGCAGCTCTACATCTCCTTTTCTCCAACCACAGGAGATGCCATTCTGTGCCTTCAGCGCTGCCTGGAGACTGTATGGGAATGGATGCAGGAGAACGGGCTGAGGCTGAACCCGGACAAGACGGAGGTACTGAGGGTGGGTGCTCCCACAACTGGAGATTTGGGAAATTCCCTCATCTTTGGGGGTGTGACCCTGCCTGCCAGTGATGGGGTTCACAGTTTGGGTATCCATCTGGACCCAGCGCTCACCATGGAAACCCAGGTGGCGTCCGTGGTCCGCACCGCATTTTTCCATCTTCGGCGGATAGCCCAGCTGCGACCCTACCTTGATGTGGGGGCTCTCAACACTTTGGTACATGCGCTTGTAATCTCAAGATTAGACCACTGTAATGCGCTCTACATGGGGCTACCTTTGAGGCTGCTGCGGAAACTACAGGTGGTGCAGAATGCTGCGGCCAGACTACTCAGTGGAGTGAGAAAATACCAACATATCTCCCCCACTCTGGCCGCATTGCATTGGCTGCCCATTCGATTCTGCATCGACTTCAAAGTATTGATGCTTACTTATGAAGTCCTAAACGGTTTAGGACCTCAATACCTGGCAGAACGCCTTCTCCCACCAAGATCTACCCGTGTCACTCGTGCGAGCCAGGAGGTGAGGCTGAGGAGCCTGACGCCGAGAGAGGCCCGGAATGAAAAGACTAGAAATCGGGCCTTCTCAGTGGTGGCTCCTCGCCTATGGAACAACTTACCTCCTGAGATTCGCGCGGCTCCCTCGCTGGGCATTTTTAAGAAACAAGTAAAAACACTCATGTATAGGCAGGCCTTCCCAACAACTTATCCCTGACGATCTTTTTTCTTCTTATATTTCTTTGATCTTTGTCTTTGCTTACTTGTAATGTAATGTTTTTAAAAACTATTGTTGTTGAATTCTAAGCTGCCTAGAGTGGTCGAATAAGACCAGATAGGCGGGATAGAAATCAACTAAATAAATAAATAAATAAATACAGAAACAGTGATGTCTACATTGGCTCAGGCATGTCGTGAGAATGGCTGATGGTCGGATTCCAAAAGATCTCCTGCATGGTGAATTAGTGCAGGGAAAGTGCCCCAGAGGGAGACCACAGCTGTGATACAAGGATATCTGCAAGTGGGATCTGAAGGTCTTAGGAATGGACCTCAACAGATGCGAAACTGAGCATTCAGCCTGGAGGCACACGGTGCAGCATAGCCTTGAGGCAGTCCCAAAAGCAGCAAAATCAGGGAGCTGGACAGGGGAGAGATTGTATTTGTCTTCAGTGTGGAAGGGATTGTCACTCTCGAATTGGCCTTCTTAGCCACACTAGATGCTGTTCCAAGACCTCTATTCAGAGCACGTTACCATAGTCTCTCGAGACTGAAGGATGCCTACAGGTATCCTTGTTTTTATTATTATTATTATTATTATTATTATTATTATTATTATTATTATTATTATTATTATTATTATTATTATTATTATTATTATTATTATTATTGTTGTTGTTGTTGTTGTTGTTGTTGTTGTTGTTGTTGTTGTTGTTGTTGTTGTTGTTGTTGTTGTTGTTGTTGTTGTTGTTGTTGTTATTATTATTATTATTATTATTATTATTATTATTATTATTATTATTATTATTATTATTATTATTATTATTATTGGGCAGCAGCATATCAGTCATGGTGCCCACTTTCCCCAGGGAATGAAAATGGGAAAAGAATCAATAAGAAAATGCACATATGCTGTACAGGTAGGGAATAAATTGATACATCATCAGTGAAGGGAAAATAAACTGGAAATAAAATGCTGGCTGGGAAAATTAGTGGATTTGGGCCATGCATCATGTGCTTGGAAATTTATGAAATGATCCAAAAAACAACAACAAACCACCCAGATAGTATAACTGGGTTTCTTTTACCAGGTGTGATTGAACCCATAGATGCATTTTGAATAAAGATGAGAAGATGTCATATTTATGCCAGGTAGACTTATAGTTACACATTTCTATATTCATTATGGCTTTCTTCTTCTTCTCCAAAGAGTATAGATAATTGTCATTTAATGAAATGCTCAAGCTGCAAAGGTGAACAGTCATACTATTGAAATAATTTGCAGGGGGGAAAAATTATCAGGAGGCAGGACATAACCTTTTCTGTCGAATCAGTCGATAGGGCCATCGAGGCTGTCTGCACTAGGGGGAGAGCAGTTCTCTAGGATTTGAGTCAGAGCTTGCTTTCCCAGGTGTTCTCTGGAGATGTTATGGGCAAATCTGGCATTTCCACTGCATAGAGCGTTTGTTCAGCCTCTGTGTTATAGACAGCTTTTCACCATGATCAGAGTTCAGAAAAGTGACTTTTAAGATTACAGATCCCAGCCTTCCGCCCTCTCTCCATGGTGGTGAAGACTTTTTCTCAGCTCTGGGTTCTATTCCAACATTATGACATAGATCTAGATATTTCACAGCCCATTGGTGCATGCAGTGCACCACTCAATATCATAGTCCTCTAAATGTGAGCCTGGAAGTGTGGACCCAAACTTTCAGAATTTCCAAAATTTCCAAAATTTCAGCATACATTTTCAAAGAAGCTTTCTAAGGGTAGTTAAACACAAGGTTTTTAAGTAGAGCTTAGAATTGTTGTTTCTAGATGACAGGTATCAGTAGGGAATGGGTGTTTTTAATTTCTTAGACTAAATATCTTTAATTCCCCATTCTCCAGTTGTACCTGACACATCTTACAGACACCTAAATGTGGCTCACTTGGGGAGAAAGGTCTAAACTCGAAGGCTTTAAAGCATCCTGTTCCTGCCCTAGTGCTTGTTGGGAGTTTTCCTTGTGAACAGGAAGCAACGTGGAACTAAGCCTCAAAGCCTTCCCGTTCAGGCCTTTTCTCCCAAGTGAGTCACATTTAGCTGCTTGTAATGTGTTTGTAAGTCAGGTAGAACTCTCAGAAGAGGGACTTGGGAGATTTGTAGTCTAGTAAAGCAAATAAATCTCAGAATTGTCCAACTGGGAGATTCGGGAGGTTGTAGTCCAAAAAAGCCACTCTGCTAAGCTCAGATGGTAAAGCTGCCTGTTCAAACATCTGTAGTTATATACAAGCTCTAGTTGCTTCTGTCAGCCAGAGCACAGATAGCTTGCCTGTCAGAAGTGGTTCCCAAACAAAAGCACACTTATTAATATTTCCCCTCTTCTGTCATTCACAGAGCACTGTCCCTCTCAAGCCACAGTGATGCGGCAGCTGGTGAATATTTAGAATTCCACTTGAAGTCTTGCCAGGTTTGATCAGCAGATCCGGCCACCCGTCAGGGGGATAAATCAGCTGCTAGCAGCTGTGGATTGCTATTTGAGTGCAAGGCCTGGACAGCTTAATTGGGGGAAGAGATGTTAAAAGTTAAATTGACAGTCATGTAACATTTTTTGATTGAACTCCCAGCGCTACAGTTCTAGTCTGAGATGAGCACTGAGTTGCTTCTCTTCATTACGAGGGAGCAAATTCCAGTCCTGATGTTTGTCTTATATTTTTCTCCATCTGGAAGTAAATCAAGACCGGAGGGCAGGCAATCTGCAAATCACAAAAAGACAACCTCTTTCTCTGGAGTGGCCATAGTTACCATTAAAAGTAATGTTTTTAAAAAGGGCTGGATATTAAGACTTAGCACGTAAAGGATCGGGAGTTGTCTCCAGTCCAGTGGGGATTGCTCTCATGCCATTCGGCCGAGGTCAGAGCTTGGAACAATGACAATGAGAAGCAACTCAATACCTAGTTCCTTTTCCACAAAGGCACAACGCCCAGACTCCTACTGCAAAACATGGTGAACATAAGAGAAATTATTCAAGTGGTTTCTCCCCCGTCCCCATTTTTGGCAATCTACCATGTGCCTGGGTATGCAACCAAATGCACAGCCGAGTGTATGCCCTGGGTATGTCCTAACAGGAACAAACAACTGGAACAGCCCATGCACAGAAGTTAAATACCTAACTCTGGTTGTATTGTAGGATTCTGGATATTATACTATGACAGTAACACAGGCCACTAACCTTTCAATGATTCTGTGAACAGAGCTTCGAGGGTGAAAGTGACCTCAGCAACTGGATCATCATCATCATCATCTTAGAACCACAGAGTTGAATCATTGAGCCCAGCCTCTGTCAAGGAGGCACAGTTGGGAATCAAACTCCTCTGGCTCCACAGCCAAATACCTAAACCAATCCAGCGGTTCAAATGAGTGGCTATTTGTTGAAAATCATGTTCTTGACCATGTGATCTGGTTGCATGACCAGGCACACACTTGCATGTGGTCGGCATCCCGTTGCAGCTCCTCACACATAAATATTGAATGGAATATTGGCCTTTACAATTGACTTAAAAGTAATTTCCCATGAACAACCACACCAAGAATGATAGGCACTGTGAGGCTATAGTAAAGGGACTCTGCGCTAGTAGTTCTTGAACTACATGTGGCTACAAAGAAGGCAAGTGCTATTTTAGGCTTCATTAATAGAAGTATAGTTTCCAAATCCCGTGAGGTGCTAGTCCCCCTCTATTCAGCACTGGCTAGGCCTCACCTTGAGTATTGTGTCCAGTTCTGGATGCCACATTTCAAGAAAGATGCTAACAAATTCGAACAGAGGAGGGTGACAAGGATGATCAGGGGGCTGGAAACCAAGCCTTATGAGGAAAGGCTGAAAGAACTGGGCATGTTTAGCCTTGAGAAAAGAAGACTGAGGGGTGATAAGACAGCATTTTTCAAATATTTGAAAGGCTGTCATACAGAGGAGGGGTAAGTTCTTTTCTCGACCATCCCAGAGTGCAGGACACACAACAATGGGCTCAAGTTAAAGGAAGCCAGATTTTGGTTGAATATCAGGAAAGACTTCCTAACTGTTAGAGCAGTATGATGGTGGAACCAGTTACCTCAGGAGTTGGTGAGTGCTCCAACACTGGAGGCATTCAAGAAAAACTTAGATAATCACCTGGCAGATATGCTTTGATTGTATTCCTGCATTGAGCCATGGGTTGGACTTGATGGTTTTGTAGCCCCCTTCCAACTTCACTTTTCTATGATTCTATGTTTCTATGATTCCCATGTTCTATTTTTTAAAACTGAGGGAAGTTTCAAAAGTGGTTTCTGGCAAAGTGTGAAGAGCTACTGTTTCAGAAGAATTGAAAGTCCCACTCTATTTAAAATTTTTTATACTATTTTATGCTGTTAGCCGCCTAGAGTGGTCTTAACCGACCAGATAGGCGGGATATAAAATAAATAAATAAATAAAAAATATAAATAGATTTCCATCTAGTTCCTAATTAATTTGGGCATGTCAGCTATTACATTGGATAACTGTCCATCACAGGGGAAGTTCTACCGTAGACACAGTGAAAGGTTTTTGCTTGGTTTGGGGTGTTTCTTGTTTTGGGTGGCAAAACTCAACAGGAACTTTTACAGCTGGTACTACCCTGTTTCCCTGAAAATAAGACCTAACCTGAAAATAAGCCCCAGTATGATTTTTCAGGATGCTCTTAATATAAGCCCTACACCAAAAGATAAGCCCCAGTTAAGTGAAACCCTGCCCTCCACCATTGTGCAGCAACCAGAAAAAGATGACATGGCTGTATTTGAATAAATGTAGATTGTTGTACATGAAAAAATAAAACATCCCCTAATCCGATTTTTGGAGCAAAAATTAATATAAGACCCTGTCTTATTTTTGGGAAAACACGGTTTTCAGACCTTGACATGTTTAAGCTTTGTCACACATGGAGCAAAAGCTCAGTTTCTCAACGTAGGCATCTTTTCAGAGGACTGAGTACCTCTGGACCCAATTTCATGGACTTGAATGTATCATGTGTGGCAGCACACACTATTGTGATGGTTCAGTGGAAGAGTCTGCAAAATGTGGGCACAGAGGTCCTGTAAAGATCTTTCGGAAACACATCATTAGTGCAAGTTGCATGGCGAACTTGATCTAGCCGGAAACAGCAGAGGTTGAGTATGGTTTAATGAGGCCTTTAATTGGCAATTAATGTGAGTTGAGCTTCAGCCAGGCAGGGATGAAGTACAATTGTAGATTGGGATTTTCTACATTTTCCTTCACATTTCTTTCTTCTAATTCTTTTTCTTTTCTTTCTTCAAATGCATCTTTTCATCTGAATTTTCTTGGACCTCAGATGTATATCCTCAGGTCCTGCATATATTGGCAGAAAGCCAATACTATATATATGTGCTTTCTGCCAATATATGCAGGACCTGAGGATATACATCTGAGGTCCAAGAAAATTCAGATGAAAAGATGCATTTGAAGAAAGAAAAGAAAAAGAATATATATATATTGAAACCTGGATCTATCTTTAATTCTTTAGCTGTTCAAACAAGTCTTCAGGAATGTGCCTTGTTTTGTAAGTAGTGGCAGCTTGTGACAGGCTAGTCCCTCATATTTTGGAATTAGGCACACACATACCCCATCCACTAGCTACTACTCATACAACAACCATATTTTATGATACAGTTAGCACATCATTAGAAGCAGAACACTCTGAAACAATAAAATATGTTCAAATGTCCTAGCACAAGCTCATTTTATCCCAAATTGTGCAAACCAGGTTGCTTTTTTGTTTATGACTGATCACACAGAGGTAACACAAGCTTCATTTGCAAGTTTTTCTGTCCTTTTAAGAAATGGCATGCCTGGAAGGAAAACACTTTAGGAGTAGGAAATAGATACTTGTTTTTGACCTGAGGTCTCACCCTTTATACAGAAGGGAACCTAGTAACTTTTGACTAGTGGTTGGTGGGCGAGGAAAAGCAAATGAAGTGTTTTATAAAGGACTATCTATATTTTTGTGGGTTTTTTTAACTGTTGCAAGTTTTGTAGATAAGACACACTTTATTTTATTCAAGTTGTTCTACATTGCACTTTTAAATTCATTCCTTATTATATTTTCTCTTAAAATCATGGGAACCTAATTTTCAGTTCCATCAGGTCATGGAACATTCTCTGTGCAGGAAAATTCTGGCTTAGATTTGATATCATTCTAACTAGGAAGCTAAATATTTTTGTGATTTAGTTTCCACAGTAGTCAGAAGTAGTACCTACCCACTAAATTTCATGAAACTCTTCATCCCTCAGAGGGAAGCTGTCATTTTTCTGCCTTTTCAGCTGGAAATAATACAAAGACACTCCTAGCTGCGTTTGTCTACTGTTTTATGCCCACCAAGGTACATCAAGTAATCTGTAGCATATATACAACTTTGCACAGATCAGATACAGAGACTGAAATCGCTGGTTGGTTGCATGACTTTTTTTAAAAAAAGTGTATTATAAATGCTGCATACAAGGCTCAATTCAACAATACAGAATTTCCCATCCCATTCTGAAGAATGCATTGCACAGCTAAATTGTGTATATAGCTGCTAAGCTTGTTAAGTGTGAGCCACCTGCTACCTGTCATTGTGGGGATGATTTTATTCTTTCCCCCATTTGTATTATTCCTTTGTTTTTGATTTAATCCCACACCTGCTAGCATCACTGCACAACAATGATGTACAACAATTTTTCCATCCAAGTTAGTAACATTTACAATTGCAGCAGAAAGCCAATACAATGTTTCTGCATAAAACTCCTAACGGAATTAAAATAAAATAATTTTTGTGGGAATCACCACCTGCCTTCAGCTGGCTCTTGAAAACTGGTACAATGTATCATAAGCACATGCATGGATAAGCAAATATTTTTTAAAGAAAAATATCATGATAGTTTAGCCTACTGACTATAGGGCATCTGTGACTAGGTTTATTGGAACAAAAGCAACAATTATTGTGTAAAGTAGATTTGTTTTTAATTTTTTAAAAAATATATATAATTACATAAAAAACAACATTAAAGAAAATGTATATGCACATACACTTAATGTGCTCCCCCCTCCATGGTTACCAATGAAGATATTCTATTTCCTTCCTTTTATGGATTCCCGTTTTTCTTCCAGAAAAACATTGACTCTTGTGAAGGTACACAACTCTTCTTCTTCGTTAGTACAAAATCAATACATTCTCCCTACATATCTCTAAATATATTTTTATTTGACAATCCTTTTCTTACTTTGATATCACCTGTCAATTTATCATTAATAGTTACATTTCACATTTATTTATACCATTCATTTAATTGGAGATCCCACTTAACTTTCTAATTCTTTGCTATTTTTAATTTAGCTGCTGTTACTAGATTTGTGATCAATTCTTTTGTAGCTCAGTTCCACTGTTCACTCTCAAATATTGATAGAAGTGCTATTTGTAAGGTAGATCCATGTAACCTTAATCACAACAGGCTACAGGTGCCTATATTCTTGCTGCAGTTCTCACTTGAAAACATTGCATCAATTAATTTCTGATTGTGTCCGGACGATAGTGCTTTCACAACACCCAGAAGCCTTTCTGTCAGCTCTGCATATATTTGCCAATTTCAGAGAGTATAGATCAGTTCTAGGGCTGATTTATCACTCGAAAGTTGGAGTCACCCACATAAGACAGTCTGTCGGGAGTAAGGTTGTCTGACCTCAGGCATCGGCCATGAGACTCAGGGTTGAGGGTTCATTTTCTGGGTTTCAGGCTTCAATGCTGATACCTCAGGGAGTGAGATGCTCTAGATCAGGCACCCCTGATCTGGTTTGGAGATTCACCCGCCATGCAGCAGATCGAACACAGGTCTCAGATTAGATCCAGATTTACCCTCGACCTGTCTTTTGTTTAGAAAACAATGGTTGAAAACTTGTGGCTGTAACTTATACCACGTAAGGCTGATGATATCATCAAGAGCAGTAATTCTGCAGAAAGGAAACATGTCCACTTTCTCCCCCAAAGGTTGCTTTAATTTTGGGGAAGCTGTAGGGGCCATGGAGCAGGAGGGTGACGTTTTTAATTACTGAAAATCACCATAGCTAGTGAAGTCATCTCCGTGACAACAATCATTGGTGATTAAAGACTTTCCTCTCCTGTTCTGAATTCCCCCACCTCCATGGCATCCTGATGATGAACACAGGAACCCTGGGGGCTTTGGGAGATATGTTTTCTGAAAATTTGCAGGTGCTGATGATATCATCAGCCCTATGTTGCATAGTTCATGCAATAGGACTTCAGCCAATGTACCTTTCATTTTTAGTAACACACTTGCATCCTATTGTAACATTCAGCATACAGATCTTTCCCAACAGTGTTGGAATTAAGCACCCCTCCCCCCCATTACTTCATTGTCCTTTTAAATCATTGTTGGATCTCCATATTCTTTCTGTGTGCCTCTCTCTTATATATACACACTATACTTCTCCCTTCAACAACACTGGGATTAGGGGCACCAGACCACGTCAACACGTTCAATGTTTAACTCATGGGTTTCTGGGTGGCCAGGGGGACAATATTCATTGAATATTTATTTTTTGAATATTTGTTTATTTATTTATTGGAATATGTATTTGAATGTTTATTCATTTATTGAAAAAAAATCCATGTATAACTAAAACCATGTTCAGACCCATGCAATTCGAGGAAGAAGTGTATTTTGCAATAGTTCCTGAAGATCTGCCCTTCCCCCCGACATTACAAAGGCAAACATCTCCATCTCTGGTTTAGGCCTGGAAATCTCAGGGGCATGCTGCTGACCAGGTGGTAGCTCCTTCTAGTTTATGCCTGAAGATCCACCATGATGTAGAGTTAAGGCTGCAAGATTTGTTCACCATTTTGATCAAGCCCTTTTCTCAATACTGTGGCATCCTTTCTGACAGAGATACATAAAAAAATGCACCAAATATTTGAAAGTGTCCCGTGGTCCAGAGCAAGGTGGTTGACAAGGAAAAAAATACCTTCTCAGTGGTCCCCTTCTTATTTCAACTGGCCCTTCTTATCTCTGAGGATTGTTTTTAATTTGGCTTTAAAATATTGCTACTCTTTTCAGTTTGGGGCTTTATATATTCATGATAAATAAATGTACCTCACCCTTTCAGCTTGGAACATTATATTTTATAAGGAATGGATTCCTCTAATTGTACAAACAATTTGTGATGTTGTGCCTTATTGAAGTATTGTGTTGTTACTGCTAGCCATCCAGAAAAGACAACAACAAAGAAATACTTTGGAGTGGTTACTTCTAGTACTGCATCTTGGAAAAATTTATAAAAATGCAAAATATAAAACCAAATGGTACTTCCCCTGCTACTTAGGACTAATTAAAAAATGGCATAAGCACTGGGAAATTCTTGTCAAAAAGCCTGTAAGAGTGATATTTAAAAGTAACTTTCAGAAATTACTAGGCATTATATCTTATGTCTAAAAAGTGTCTTTATAACTACTTGTTGCCTTTCGTATTAACCAAAAGGAAATAGTTATACATAACTATATTACAACTTTTTATTTCTGAGCTTTGCTCCCAACTGGAGATGGGCACAAACTGCTGGTTTGACATTCCATCCCGGTTCGTTTAGCGGCCAAACAGGTGTTTGGTGCTTCAGTCCTGCCTCCTCCAGTGGGCACCCTCTCGGAGGCAATGCCCACTTTCTCCAGGCAATGCCTCCAAGTGGGTGCCTGGCAAAGGAGGGGGGGCTTGAAACACCAAACACCTGTTCAGCTACTAAGCAAACCACTATGAACCACCAACCCCGCAGTTTGTGCCCATCCCTACTCCCAACACCTATATTATAATTTTCCCCTCATTTTTATAGTTCCATTTTAATCCCAACTCATTTCATAATTCCCGATGCTGGGACTTCACTCTTCATGTATGTTGAGACTGATATAGTACCTGCTTGGTTCTTCTGTAGTCTGGTAATATAGCTGTCATTTTCTTTACACTTTCAGTTGATTAAACATAAGGCAAATTATACCCAGAATCACTCCTTTTTTGCAGTTATTACATCTTCATTATTCCTCATAAGTGTCAAGTATTTGATCAGTTCCATGTTGACATCATAATCTGAACATGCTCTTAAAAATGTATAACTTTGTAATTATTTGTTGGAGGAAGCCCTAATCAATGTTAATTAAATTAGCATGGCATTTCGAAGCTGCAAAGTCAGTGTTTATTCACTGTCAAACTACAGAAATTACTGAGTTATACAAGATTTGCATTTTAATGAAGATGTTATCATTCAGTGGAAGAAGAATGAAGGGGCATCATGTGATGGTTTTGATGGATGGCTGTTCCCAGCTTGAACTGGTTTTACCACCTCTTAGCTTTGGTTCAACATAACATCAGTAGAACAAGCTAGTTTCTGCATCAGTCATCATTACCAGAACATGGAAAGTTAATTGGTTTTTAATTTTAGTTGGAGAGAATTAAACACATGCTTCACTGTGTCATTAAAATCAGTTTGATATGTAGGTCTATTCTGATGGCAACCAGGGTTTAAGCTTCATCTCCACGTGCAGTTTTAGAAGAGATAACTGTGTTAAGCTGGAGTCACACTTGCAAAATGTCTCCAAGTTACTCCTTGTGAATTTTGACTCTTTGTTGGGGGGTGTTCAGATGATGCATGGCTGTTATCGATTCTTTTCTTCCCCCTCTGTGCTATCTCACGTCCCCCACCTACTTTTGATCTACTCTCTTACTTTAAAAAAAAATAATTGTCAAGCAGAAATGTTGACACCTTTGCATTCTTCTGTCAAATGAGGTTTCTCCTCCAGAGAGGGTAATGCAGCCTGGAAATAGGGGGATAGTGGCACAGATCACTATGTGACCATCAGTGGGTTGCCTTTGCACTTGCTGGCAAGAGGTTTTCTGACATCAGTGTAGAGTGAACGTCAGCGATCCAAGGACCATTGCATCGGCAGCCTGGTTTGGGAAAATGGGGTGGGTGGGTGTACCTTTTAAGTGGCTAATCAAATCAGGGTGGTGGTGTGGGTATTAATGTGTCTGTGCTGGCGCATGTGGGGGGGGGAGGCACCCAGGTTTTTTGTTTCAACCCAAAGAGGCAGCAGGGGGAGAGGGAAATAATCTCCTCATGCTCTGAACCACCTCCACCCCCACAGGGCTTCAAAAAGGAAAGGGACACAGAGAAGGAGGGACAGAGGGCAAGTCGGACAAAATTATGCCTGAAGACTGAACTCGTGTCTCTTGATGATGTACTGCCTTTCCAAAACCCACCCTCCCACATCCTGGAGCCTGAACAGCAAGGATGTGTCCCACTGCAAAGGTGTAGATGAATGTTTCATAACATATTTATTCCTCTAAAATGCAGAACAAGTAAAGAACATATGAACCATTATCATGGGATATATGTCATGCTATCTCAATGCACAACTATACAGAAAACAAAAGACATGAGAAAAAAAGGATACATTTTAATGGTGTGACTGTGGCCCTATACTGTGCAAGCACATCAAGGCAAAACCAAAAAAAAGAGAAAAAAATAGGTTGTGGCACCTTAAAGACTAATTTTTATATTATATAACATATAATGTAACTTAGTTATATATTAGTTAATATAATAATAATATAATTATATATATAAAGTATGTATGTATGTATGTATGTATGTATGTATGTATGTATGTATGTATGTATGTATGTATGTATGTATGTATATGCATTATATATAGAAGAGTCGGACACGACTAAACAACAACAACAACGTGTGAGTGTGTGTATATGTATATAATTATTATATTAACTGATATATAACTAAGTTACATTATACAGTATATAATGTAAGCTTTCATGGAACTTTGCTCACTTCTCCAGACATGGTTTCTATCTCATATGTCTGAAGAAGTAGGCAAAGTTCCACAAAAGCTTGCATTAAAATATGCCACACAGTCTTTAAGGCCTTTTTTATTCTTTTAGTTTTGTTTCATCTCCATGTGTGTGGTAAGAAATAATAATGACTGCTTTTATTTGTTTCACTTCCTTCAACATTTATTATAAAACCATTGAAGTCACCACCACCACCATCTTATTCATGAAGAAATTTGCAAATCCTAGTCTTCTTTAACAATGAATTGAATGAAATCTTCATCATTCATTTATACCAACCAAATTCAGAGGCAGAGATGGTCACATAGTCAGGAAGTTAAAATGTGGCTGTTGAAAAAAAGATGTGATAATCTTAATTCTGCACCACAAGCACATTTGAATACACAGGGGATTTACAACTGGACTTTTTATACTTAAATTCTCAGATCTCTCTGGATGGATGAATACTTTAGTTTTTCTTTCTCCGATAAGTTCTTTTTGACAAATTTATGAAGATGTTTGCATCTTTCCCCCCTATTCTTGTCAAAACTGAAATAAAAATATGACATTCTCACTCATCCTTAGGAGTGATTTTCTCCGGAGTATTCAATTGTTATGCAACATTGAATGTCATTTTGTAAAATAGGAAATGTGTGTGCATGCTTGCATATAATGAGTCATGATGGGGGAACTGAACATTATTTACAGATTTGCTTAGGAATATATATGTCATTGAAGCTACCAACATGAATTTGATCAAACTCTAGGAAGCAGTGGAAGACAGGAGGGCCTGGAGTGCTCTGGTCCATGGGGTCACGAAGAGTCGGATATGACTTAACCACTAAAAAACAACAAATATATGTCACTGATCATTCCAGAGTGCAGGACATGCAACAGTAAGTTCTATTTACAGGAAGGCATATTTCGGCTGAATATCAGGAAAAACCTCCTAACTATTAGAACAGTATGGCAATGGAAGCAATTATCTGAGGAGGCGGTGAGTGCTCCAACACTGGAGGCATTGAAGAGAAACTTAAACAACCACCTGGCAGATATCCTTTGATTTGTTTTCCTGCATTGAGCAGGGGGGTTGGACTTGATGGTCTTAGAGGGCCCTTCCAACTTCATTATTCTACAATTCTGTGATTCCAAATCAATTTCAATATGCAGTTTGGGAATTACAACCAAAAAGTGTTCAATCTGATTGTAGGTTTGCTGGTTTGTTTGAGTTTTTCTTTTTACTAATTTATTTGAAATTTCTAATGCCCTTCAAATAGCGAACATGTCTAAGGCAATAAACCTGATCGGTAAATACAGTGGTGCCTCGCACAGCAAGGTTAATCCGTTCCGGATTAACCCTCGCTGTGTGAAAGCATCATTGAACAGAACGTAAAAACCCATTGGAACCCATTAAACATGGTTTAATGCATTCCAATTGGGCCGAATACTCACCGTTCAACGATGCTTCTCTATGGCCGGCAGCCATTTTCGCACCCTCCCCTCACTTTACGAGGGCGCGAAAACACTGCATGTGGCCATTTTGGGGCATCTGGTGGCCATTTTGTAGCCGCCGAACAGCTGATCGGCACGTCACAAAGCGAACGTCGGTAAGCGAACTGCTTACCGACCTTCGCTCTGCGCTTTTCACCCTATGTGGGCACCGTTTTGCGATCGCATTTGCGATCGCAAAACCGGCCTTGTAGAGCGAATTCATCGCTCTACGAGGCGCCTGTTGTGCGAGGCACCACTGTATTATTTTAAAACCGCCACAAAATATTTCTGACACAGCAACAGGTGTTTAAGATGCTTTTACAAATGGATGTTTATCTTTATAGTCTTTTCTGGGAGAGCATTCGCTCCTGTAAAAAATACCAGGTTCTGCACTGATGGCTTTGGTATGTTTCCCAGTATCTAAATGACACAAGGCTTCTCCAACACTGATCATGGCCTTTCTGCATGCCTTTCTGTGCCATTTTTTTGCTGGGGGGGGGGAGCATAGCTCAGTTTGGTCTGGGTTTCATTCTTGGGGGCTGAGTTTAGTACTATGGTACTGTCCTGTGAAGTTCTTTTCTATATAAATAGAAAGCTTTCAATTAACACAGATAAAATGATAAAAATAGGGGGAAAAACAATCAAGAAAATCCAGGAGAGATGTTTCACAAGTAAGCTATTTTTCTAAAACATTTCCCCAGCAATTTTAATGGTTTCATATGGAGAACTTTTGTCCTAAGGTGCAGTTTTTAAAATGGCTATTTGAACAGAAATCATAATAAACCCTTCTCTTCTTTGTGAACAATTGTGGTGAGGGTGTGTGTGCTTTTGTCCTGCATGGAAAAAACCCCATGTGGATTTTGCTTACATATGTAGTCATATGCATGTGTGTGTCTGTTCGTTAATACATTTGATCACTGTGAAGCAATTGTACAGATAAATGTTGAATAATCAATAGCCAACAACATCTGCAGATCTGGTATTTGGTAACAACATTAATAGGAGCAACTAACACATGACACACATGCTAAAACCCAGTAGTAGGTTGCAACTGAGAAAGCCCCACTGAGTCAGTTGGGATGTGGACAGTCAAGTGATTCTACTCTAGTTTCAACTTTCTACTGGATTTTTAATCTTGTGTGGGATCTACACTCCTAATCCAAGCATTTCCCACAGTGGAAACAAAGTATGCAAAAAGGAGAATGTGATAAAGTTTTTCCTGGATTATACAAATGCAGACTCCCAACCTAGGGTATATATACCCTCAGGGGTACAAACCAGGTCATTTAGGGTTATGCAAACAAACAAACAAACAAAAAGGATAAAGGAGGGGAAAGGCAGAAAGGCACATATGTCAACAGTGTAAGATAGGGGTCTCCAAACTACAGCTCATGGGCCACATCAGGCCCATCTTGCCTTTTTTTTCCACCCCGGTGAACACCAAAGGCTCAGGTCCGTTCCCTTCAGCCCGTGTACACGTGCATGCATGCATGTGTGTGTGCATGTGTGTGTGTGTTCCTTCACTCCTCAAAAAAATGTGTAAAATATATGATGTGGCCCTCATGCTCAAATGTTTGGAGATCCCTGATGTAGGACAAGATACAAGTCAAAAGTTGTGAAATTAATTGAACATTATGACAAGTGGTGGTGCAAGTTTTCTTTGTTATTTAACTTCAAGAAAGTCCCTTTCCCTAGCTTTGTTTTGGTGAATAGTGGGGAGTCCTGCCCTAAACAATGTGTGTGAACATGCCACTATAGCACACAAGCTCAGCAGTGCACCCTCCACAGACTCAGCTTTCACTCTCCTCTGCTTCATGAACATTTGAGTACTGTCATATCAGTAATGACGTATGTATTAGTGGGCTCCTCAATCAGTCCTGTGAACAGTGTTCAATGAGTGAGTTCATCCAGGTCTTCTGTGATATATTTACTTGAATTAATTGTTATCTTTTTATTTTTGAGTATCAGTATACATTGGTGCCTTGCATTACGATTTTAATTCGTTCCAGCGAATCCGCTGTAGAATGAAAACATTGTAAAGCATTCCGATAGGCTTAAAACTCACCATCCAGCAAAGATCCTTCATAGGGTGGCCATTTTCGCTGCCTGTCTTGCGAGGAATATGTCCCTAAATACAGCGGGGAGCCATTTTATTTACCCGGTGGCCATTTTGAAACCGCTGATCAGCTGTTGGAAAATCGTCATTTTGCGAAGAATTGGTTCCCGAAGCAGAGAACCAATCATCGCAAAGCAAAATTCCCCCATAGGAAACATCGTTTTGCGATCACAAAAGCGATGGCAAAAAGTTCATCGTAATGTGATTTCGTCCTTAAATGAAGCGATCGTAAAGCGAGGCAGCACTGTATATGCACTGTCTGTTCATTTTATTATTCCGTTGCATTTTATTATTCAGTTGATTGGGCTGTTTATTTACAATTACAACATATACATTTGAAATAATAGCAACCATATTAATTACAAACATTTTGCTAATATGAAGGGTACAGTTTATAGAAATGGGCTGCAAAGGGGTACTCAAGTGAAAAAATATTGTGAACCACTGCACTACTGCTTGCTTGCTTGCTTGCTTGCTTGTTTGCTTGCTTGCTTTCTCTCTATGAATATTTGACTACTTCCTCTCCAGTTTTCTTAAAAGCAAACCAAACACTGTATTGTTACCAGTAATAAGAGCCTGATCAATTCTTCTCTCTTACACGAATGAGAAGAATGTATATTCAGAGGTCCTTGAAGGGTAGAATTTAGGAACAGTTGTACTGTTCATTTCCACCAATTGCATACCCTGCTCCTCACAGGAAAAAAATTCAAAATTCAGTGGATTAATGCAGTGAGTTGTGAGGAGCAAGTTTATGTTGACAATGATGAGCACTTGCTTTTTCTCAAATACTCCATGGGGAAATCAAGTAAATACTATCTGGACAATTTTGTACTCCACAATGTTGTGAAAACTGAACAACTTCAGCACAGGAAACACCTGACCAAACAAGTCGGCTGTTTTGAAATGTGAGGGTGTCCCTACCTCTCTTGGTCCTCCACCGACCTATGGATTCAACAGCAATCTTGTATCTCAGCTCCAATGTTCTTATTGGTATGTGCTCTTGCCTCAGAACAAGCATCAGATTTAAAAAGGAAAAAAGAGAAGGGGGGAAGGAGCTGAATAGAGTAAATGTCAACACTAAATAAATCCTGTTGCCAACAAGCTGCCAGCAGACGTTTATCACACTTCTGGTAATACTCAAAACAGTTACTGCACAATGATGAATCATACCCTTATATTGCACACATGTTGATTGTAAACATTTATCAGCCGTCTGGCAGTGTGCACAGCACCAAAGAGAGACGGCATGGCATGCTGAAGAATGTTTGCCCCCACCCCCTGTTTTGTCTCCTGTGGATTCTTGGGGTTTAAAGCACAAGGAAACATTGCTGACTGTAAGAGAGCATAAGGCAGGCAGCACATGCTACATTTTCCCACCCCCATTGCCCCAAAGAGGAGATGTGGCAACCTAATTCTGAACATATGTTTAAAAATGGTGTGACAGTATCACATGGTACTTCTTGCAGATCTAATGGCAGGAATCAATTTAAAAAAACAACAGCAAAAGTTGGCAAATTTAACAGATGACATTTGCTATAAATTAATAGCATGTCCCATTACCATCATGACAGCACAGCACTGCATTACAATTTCAAACAATTTTAATGAGGTGGTGTGGGCCTGTGGAAGAATTTAGCACCAGTGCAGTACAATATTGGTCTATTATGGCACAACAGTAGTCTGTCATATATTTTGCAGAAGCATAGCAAAAGGGATTGCCCAAGGAAATTAGAAGATGAGGTGCTTCAAACAAGAAAAATGTAACTATGAAACTGTGGATCAGCACAATATATGGTACAGAAAGTTGCTCTTGCTCTGTGCCAAATTTGGAGAAATTCAGGCAAATGGTTTGCGAGTTGTGATTTTTCTGAAAAGAAAAAGTGCACCTCCATTGTAACTTTTCCTCCCACCCGCATGAAAAAGGAATTTGGCCATTCACAGCTCTAATTCAGATGCTTTAATTACTGTTTTTTTAACCCCTAAAACTTCTGAAACCATTTTTTATAACATCTGAGAATTCCAAAGGCACTACAGTGGTGCCTTGACTTACAACCATAATCCCTTACAGAAGATGGACATAACTCGAAATGGTCATGAGTCGAAGCACCATTTCCCATAGGAATACATAGAAACCCCATTAATCTGTTCCAGCTAAAGAAAAAAAATCACACACAAAAAATTCACTGCAAGACTCATTGGAAACATGATTAATCCTTTCTGGCCAAAAAAAGAAAAAGCAATCAAGCGTGCAAGACCCATTGAAAATGCACATAAAACAAATGGAGCAGACCAGAAATTTACAGAGAACAAAGGGGTCAGGTTGGAAATGCAAAGAAAACAAAGGAAAAAACAAAGGAAAGCATGCGGGACCCATCAGAAATGGGGAAAAAAACCCAAAAAAGCAACCAAACCCCCCAAGACCCATCAGAAATGGGAGGAAGCCAAAAAACAAAGAAACCCCCCAAGACCCATCGGAAATGGGGGAAAAAACCCAAAGCAACCAAACCCCCAAGGCCCACTGGAAATGGAGGGAAAAGGAAAACAAATAAATCCCCCAAGACCCATGGGAAATGGGGGAAAAAACCCCAACAACCCCCCCAAGACCCATCACAGCACAGAAACATAAACCCCAGCCCAAAACCACACTGCAAAAACACCCAGAACAGTTTTTTAAAAGCAGAAAACAGCACCTTACCTTACCAGGCAGCCTGAAGCCTCCCTGCAAACACACACACATGCTCACTCAGAAGCAGAAGCAAGGCAGTCCGAAGCTTCTTCCAATCGCACATTCTCTAACTGCTGGGGTGAAAGAGCTACAAAGAACCAGTCTCCTAACCACCTACAGTTAGAAATTTGATTTTCCCACCTTTTCCCCATGTTTTTTTCTGTTGGTAAGTGGAAGCTCTGGTAGCAAGTAGAAGCAAAATATTGCGACCGGAGCTGGTCGTAACTTGAAATGGACATAAGTAGGGATTCTTAAGTCAAGGCACCACTGTATTTGCATAGCATAGCATTCTGGCCAATCAGAATGTGTCTGGAGTCAGCCCACAGGGCAGGTGTCTTTCACTTCTACCCTTGCCATGGCCATCAGTGTGAAAGACAGCATTTATCTCCTTCCTGGCCACACATTCTTAGTTCCTGCCTGTGGAAATATTTTAAAAATTGTTTTAAAAAATAGTAATGTACAGACAGCACTTCCCTCATTTAAACTGTGAAATTACTGTTTTTTCCCTTTGTGGCTTTGAGTGATCACAAAACATGTTTTAACTGGTTTATTAGGGAGTATGTTTACCTAGTTTACTCATAAGCTTACGGATCCACATGATTTCATATGATTTTTAGATGTTACCTTCCCTAAACCAATGTCAGATCACAGACCTTATTTGCATCGACAGACTATGCCACAGAAATCATAGGTCCTTCAGTACATGGCTTTGCAGTTGCTCAAAAGCATGGAGATGATGGATGGATCTTCATGATATTTCTGCAGGATCATCCCAAAACCACTGTCCAATCACAGGCCCCATCTGTGCTCACACGCTAAAACACAGAAATTCTGGGTCCTTCAGCACATGGATTTGCAGTAAAGCAAAAACCTGCATCTGAAATACGGATCCTCATGGATCTACTTAATTTTTACATAGAATCCTTCCCAAACCACTACCAAATCATAGGGTTCATCTAGGGTGACAGTGGGGTGGCAGCGGTGGCAGCAGTGGCAGCAGGGGGATGGGCGTTGGGGTGTTTTTTTAATAACCCCCCCCCCCCATGAATCAACAAATAACTTTATTTGTCACTTCCTGGGGTCAACTTCATGCTTCATGAGTCGTCAAATTCTGATGACTCACAAAGCAGAACAACTCACCAAAATGGTGAGTTGTCCCATCTCTAGTGTGGATTAGGGATGGGCATGAACCTCGATGTGAAAGTTTGTGCCACTTCATCGGCATAGTACCACAGGTGCTGCATGTTAGCTCCCCCCCCCACTAGCTCCCCACCTCACCAGCCAGCACACTCCTGCTCTTAGCATGATCAACCAGTCACACTATCAATTACCACAGGAGCAAAGACTTCCTTCTCTGCTTCCTCCAGATCTTAAAAAGGAGGTAGAGTTGGATGTCTCCACCGCCTTTTTAAGATCTGGAGGAATATTTTGGTGGTACCAGATCACAAAATTCTTGACAGCCTCTTTCAGGTTTTCCGTGTATATGTGAAATTGTATGGGGAATTATGGAACCCTGAGATCCTCCACAAGATAATGGTCCAGGGGCTGAACAGGAGTCCCCCAGCACCAGTACCATTGACAAAGTGACACCACACGAGGCAAAATCCCAGAAGCTTTTTTCAACAGCTAACCACTTCTCACCCAAACACAAAGCAATGTCAGGGCTGTTTTTCAACAAAGGTTAATGGTAGTGAACAGAAGAGGGTATCCATAGACCATCTTGACTACTGCCATTGGGGTTGTCAACATTCAGGCTGCTCTTTGCTATGTATAGCTTGGCATCCTTTTTTATGGGCACGATATTGTGCAGCAATATTGGGCCCTTTCCTGACTTTTTGAATTGTGGGGTACAGAAACAAAATATCTCACATTCATAAACCAGAGGGGTTTTTTAAATTTATTTTTTAAGAATTGAATTAACACATCTGTGAGGCATCAGATTCCATCCTTGAAACTGAAGCTCAGTAGAGAATCATCAGTGACTTATGGGAAAAGATCGTATAATTTACTCTCTCTTCATTAGAAACACTAGTTTCTAGGTTAGGAAACAGTACCTAAAACATCACTTGGGGCCTGTCTACACTGGGAAATTTGGTGCAGTCTGGTCCATGCTTAGGTTCTTACCTTGAGTGCGCTCTGTTTTCACTCTCACTTAAGCGATCCTTCCATCCACACTGGAGCTTGTGCTATGGGTCCTCTTCTCCTATGTTACAGATCCATACAGAGCAAGATTTACCCAGTTTATTAGCAAGCAAGGTTTATTTTACTTGAGATTCATTTTATTCATGAGTAAGGGGCAGGAGCAACAGCAACTGAAGACAGCTGCAGTGCAAGGGGAGAACATTGGGGTGACGGTTGGGGAGGCAGAAGGTAGATAACCCCCCTTTTCACAGCCTTTCTCCTCAGCTGAAGCTCCGCTAGGGCTGTGTTACCTTGTGGGCTGGAGCCAACTGAGTTCTTGGTTATGTGGACCTCATTCCAAACCCTCCTGTTCACTACGGATAGAAAGAATACTAGCTAAATCCATCATTCTCCTCAATTTTTTTCCATCCAAATTTTTAAAGAAGAAATGTGAAAGCATATTTTGAATCAATATTCTGAACATTTTATTACACATATTGTAAGTGGCCTTTTGAAGATAACTTCTTTGTAGAAAGGGATCATATAAATGAAAGTCTAATTAAGCTGGGATTTTTGTCCAAAGACTACCTGAATTTCACATCTATATACAACCACAAGGATTGCTAGTAGGGTACTTAGAGATAGGCTTCATTAACTTGGGTAATGTACGGTTGAACTACTTGTGCAACAACTGTAGAGTGAGTAGTTTGATTTCTGTGAAGCTCACACAAGGTGTCCAGCACAGCGTCTTTTTTAAAAAAAAAACAAAACAAAACCAAAAACACAAAAGAACCTTGTTTTTGTTACATTTTTGTAGGTTTTTTTTGTTGAGTCCTCATAACAAAGTATATTTTGTTTAAACAAAATTGGGTAAGCAGAAATTCCCTGTCTCTTTTATCCTCTGTTTTTCAATTGTCTTTTATTCTGCCTGCCATCTATCAAATAATCCAGGAAATGTTTAATCAAATAGCATCTCAAGGGCTGCTGTCAGCAACCGATCAGAACATCCTGGAATAGGGAAGCAAGAATTTTGAACCTGTAAAAGGGCCTGAATTGGTTGCGGAAGGGAGTGCTTCCATGCTTTGCTTCACTTGTTATTGTGGGAATCTGTATGCCAGTTCCTTGGGCCCTCCATCTTGTGCAGCGCTATGCTGTGCCTGCCATATTAAAGTAAGTCACAGATAGAGTAGGGCCATTTGAATCTCTGGAACATACAGAGAAGATGACACACCAAATCCCCATTGATTTAATGGGCATACTCTAATGCAATTTACTTCTCTAAATAATAGAGTTTTGGCCACTGCCTTAAAGTAGTTGAGTTTAACTTTCCAGGACCTAAGAATCAACTTAAAACTCATCCTGAAATATAGGACCTATTTACTTCTCCCCATTTCAATTCCGTTCTCATTTTCCTTTCCACAAAATAAAACCACTAAACAGCAGAACCTTCACCAAGATGCTCTATTATTAGCCACAGTTATTAGAATCCTAATGTTTAGTAACATATGGACTGTCACAATGATTAAGCACGGTGGTTTCCTGTTGAATGTCATCTCCTTCATCTTCAAGATAGATAGTCTTCATAGCAATAGATTTTTTGCCAAATGAATCTTTGCCAGCCAAGTCTGTGAAAAGGTCTTCTGGATTCTCTTCCAGATCCTCCGTCATTGGTAGGTTGCCCTAGCAAGGGAACCATGATGATAAGACGATCAGAGATAGAATGCTCCCACTCCTGCTTCTTTGCTGCCATACAACATCTACCCCCTGCCTCACTGCAGACACTGCCCTCCAGAGAGGAAATAATCTCAGCACCATTACCTCTATACAAATTCACCCACATCACCAGCTGTATCAACAGAATACAGAAGAGGTGTCAGAAGACAAGTTTGTGCATGTGCGGGACAGTTGGGTGAGATGATGGAAGGAGATTTCTCTGGCCTGTTTCTTAGATGAAGGCAGCGTGACCTGTTATGCCACTCATTGTGTTACTTATTCATTGTCTGCTACATTGGTTAAAATCCTATTGGTGTTTATGGAAGGCTTCTGTAATTTGCTGTAATAAATTAAAGCTAATTGACAAAATGGTGAGGTCACAGCTTACTTGTATGATCAAGTGTGTGGTCAGAAACATGGCAAAGATGCACCCCAACATCTTGTTAATTAGCGTTGATAGAGTATGCAAACATAACACTATTCTAAATGACCCTCAAAATGGCCCCCAATATCTTTTCCACCTCACAAGTAACCTTAAAAATAAAAAGTAAATATTTCTCATCATGGGGCAAAAGGATGAAGTTTCCACCTTTTATATAATTTTGCAAAAGTAATGTTGTTGTGTCCTTGTCACTCCCCAAAAAGGAATGTGCTATTATAACAATGTTACTTTTCATATATTATTTCCAGGTTCTGCTAGAACCATGAAGAGAAGTCCTCCACCTTTTTTTGCAAGTTCCATGTGTAATTAAGCACAACACACACAGGTACATGCACATGTGCATATACACATGCCCTAAATAAAGATAGTCTTTAAAGATGCACTGTTTCTTTGCAGGTGGCTTGGCCATAAAAAAAAAATCAAAGATACCTTCAAGATTATGCTTCCTCCACCTCATGCCCTTCTCTACTGAATTCTAAAATAACACCTCTGGATATAAGGTAATATCTTTTTCTAACTGTTCAGAGAGCCATGAATTTCTTGTTGTGACACAGGCTTTTACGGGAAGGATGTTTTCACTTGGTTTGCTCTCCTACCGTAGGCTTGAGATGATCCTCTCTTATGAAAATGAAATATCATAAGTTTAATTGCTCTGCACTGCCTTGGGGGACTGGCTATGACAGGTACGAAAAGGATAACAGAAAAGCAATTACAAAATAGAGGATTATATATTTTAAGGACTGTGGCTTAGAGGTTTAATGTTGACTTGGTCTGCATTTTTTGACACCTCTAGGCTCCCTTCATGAAAACATTTGCCGATGCAGGGAAATGATTTTATGCAACTTTCTCAGCTGCAGGGAGGAGTGCTAGTCAATCAAATTTCATTTTTAGACTGCAGCAAACATTAATGAGCCCTAATTCTGTGTAACTAGCACCTTTTGGCGGTAATTAATTCATCAGGTCATCATAAATTGGAAACAACTCAATGGCCCACAACAACAAATATATGTGAAATGTAATCTTCAATACATTTCAGTTTATCTACAGGAGTTAATGGATCTTGATTCATGTAAAGCAAACATTGATTGATTGATTGATTGATTGATTGATTGATTGATTGATTGATTGATTGATTGATTGATTGATTGATTGATTGATTGCACTTATGTGCCGCTCGTCTAGACAGTGTCTACTCTGAGCGGCTCACAACAGACAAGATTAAAAAATTAATATATAATAACAGTTTTACAACATTATACAATGAAAACAATAGTTCCAGATGGGAAGAATAGATTTAAGTAGTGCCAGGTCTTAAGTTGGTTTTTAAAAATGCCCAATGAGGGGGCCAAACAGATCTTGGAAGGGAGTTTGTTCCAAAGAGAAGGAGCCACTGCTGAGAAGGCCTGGTGTCTTGTTTTTTTCTTTCCAGGCCCCCCTCAGCATTAGGCTCCTCAGTCACCCTTCCTGACTAGATCGAGTGGTACGGGTAGATCTAGGTGGGAGGAGGCGTTCCGTTAAGTATCAAGGCCCTAAACTGTTTAGGGCTTTGTATGTAATCATTAAAACTTTGAAATCAGCAAAAAAAATATGCTTTTAAATACTAAGTTTTTTTAAAAAAATGGTCTTTAGTGTACAAACCTTTGAAGCTAATTTGAGATATGGCAAGTTTACCCTCCCCCTACTTTTTTTAGACTGCAGTAAACCATCACTGATGTGCTGAATGACATATAAATATATATAATGATGTACATCTATCATTCAGCACATCAGTGATGGTTTACTACAATCTGAAAAAAGTCACTTCTGCATATCACACCTCTAACTTACTTCAAGCAAACCCTTTTAACTCACACCAGCCTGCTCTGAAAGGATCCAAGTAGACCAGCCCACAGTTTCTTCCAAATGCATTAATTTATTTCATAGTTAGGAGTTAGCATATACTCTTGTTTATTACCATAACAACTCCCAGTATTTCTGTATTAAGCTTCTCAAGCCCACAGAAATAGAGGCAATCTAGAATATGAGTTGTATTCATTAGTCTTCTAGCTTTGTGAGAATTGGGTGTTAGAATTTAGAGCAACAAGGGTTGAAAGCCAGCTAAAAAGAGGAAATGTGAAATAAATGGTCAACATTAGTTTGTTTTAATACTGACTTAAAGCAAGGACAGTCATGGCAGCTGATTTCTTGAGTATGAGGCTACAATTTTTAAAGCACTCTGCTTCCTTACATTGAGACAAGCTGTTCCCAGAGGTTGGAAGCAAGATTACAGTGGGGTCTTGACTTGAGAACTTAATCCGTATTGGAAGGCGGTTCTCAAGTCAAAAAGTCTGTAGGTCAAGTCTCCATTGACCTACAGTGCATTGAAAACCGATTAATCCCGTAACAGGCCGTTTTTGTTCCATTTTGGTTTTTTTCTGGTCTGTAAGTCAATTCTCAGGCTGCAAGTCAAACCTAAATTTTGCGGCCAGAGAAGTCTGTTACTCAAAAAGTCTGTAAGTCAAGCTGTCTGTAAGTCAAGGGTCCACTGTACAAATAATTATTCATTTGGTTGTTGTGGGTTTTTCGGGCTCTTTGGCCGTGGTCTGGAGGTTGTTCTTCCTAACATTTCGCCAGTCTCTGTGGCCGGCATCTTCAGAGGACAGGAATAGCACTCTGTGCTCTGGTGCAGTTTGTTTGGGAGTCTGTTATTATTAATTTCTTTTAATTCCTTTTTTGCAATAACTAAGGCCTACTTCAGCAACTTTACTATGGTATAACTGTAATTTTGTTACATTTATAATTATTTTTATACTTAAAGGTGAGTGGCCTCAGTCAAAGGTACTAGACCTTCACATGGCCCATTACCACCACTGCGGCTTTGTGCTGCATGACCAGTGCTGAGGTAGTGGCAGGGCAGATAGGAAGAGAGTGCTTATCCCCTGCAGGCCACAGGTTTATAGCACTGCAGTGCTTTTAAAGTAGTTAAATGTAACCATTTTGTGAAAGGAAACAGTTGTGTTCTAAAAAAATATTTATGCTGGCAACTAATTACCTTTGGAGCCTTGGAGCTATAATGGTGAATAAGGGCATGTCCACATTGTGAAATTTGGTGCCGTCTGGTCTGTGCTTAAAAACATGTTATTTTGAGTGCAGTCTGTCTTCACTCTCACTTGAGGAATCCTTCCTGCCACACTGGAGCTTGTGCTGTGGGTCCTCTTCCCCTATGCTACAGGTCCATACAGAGCAAGGTTTACTCACTTTACTAGCAAGCAAAGTGTACTTAGTTTACATGTGAGAAAGTGTATGCAATTAGTTTACAAGTAAGTTTATACTCACAAGTAAGAAGGCAGCATCAACAGCTGCAGGGTGAGAGAAAAGTGTTGTGGTGAAGGTTGTGGAGATGGAAGGGAGGTAACTCCCCCATTTCCCACTTTATCCGGGGTTTTGCTGGGGATGCACTTCCTTGTGGGATGGAGCTCATGGAGTTCATATATCCCCCTTCCCTTTACTTACTTTATTGCATTTCTCTTTGTTTATTGTTATACTATTTGTTTTGATTTTACTCAACTGCCCAGAGTTGTTCCTCACACTAACTGGAGAGTATAAACGTTTTATAAACAAAGAAAGAAACAAATTCCTGGCTTTTTCTTGTGGCTTTGAGGTAACTATCCTTCTTTATTTTTTATTTATTCTATTTTTTGTTAAAGTAAGTGGCACATTGAAATGACAATGCATCAACCTTCTATATTATTAGAATTTTGCAGTGTTGGTTAGAGAAATGCTAGAAGAAGAAGGAGAAGAAGGAGAAGAAGAAGGAGGAGAAGGAGAAGAAGGAGAAGAGCTTTTCTCTGCTTTCCCTTTCAATCCCACCTAATATATTACAGGGTTGTCACTGCAGTTAACGCTGTCCCCAGTCCCATTTTGGTGAAAGCTACCCATCCACACGGGCTGAAAAAGTTGTTTGGATCACACTGAATCATGACCAAAATAATGCATGCCCTGCTCTATGACAAAATGGTGCATAACAGCTCTTAAAGGGGAAGGTCGAATTGTTCTAAGTAGAAACACGTGTGAATGTGGTCTTCTTCTGATCTAAACAATGCCAATAGTGATCCGTATATTGATCTATATGCCAGTTTGGACAGGCTGTAATACATGTTAAAAGTCATTTTTCACTCTTTGGACTGACACACCACTTAAAAAGAACTAGCATTGGCTGAACTGTTGCTTTGGCACTATTTTGAGGTGAAAGTGGAGAACAGGAGATACAAATACTGCATAACTGTGGAATAAATGAAGAGTTTCATCTTTCTGAATTCTCTGTGAAATTATTTCAATTTGAAAAGCTGGGTAAGCAAGAAAGGTTTAAGTTTCCCAATCCAAATTCTCTAATATAAATCATGAGGGCATGAGGTGTTTGGTGTATTTGATATTTGGTTAATTCTCTTTAGTTGAATAGCAGAAATATAGAGAGCTTGAGAGAGAGAAAAATAGCTATAACTCTCCCAAAATCCGCCCTCTTTTACTGTAACCAGCACTCTATATAAAGGAGCACGTGGAGACATGCACTTTACTTGGAGTTTGCAGCCTTCAGTTACATTCAGAAAGATAAAAGAACGAAAGGACAAAAGGGCAGAGATGACTCTCTAAGACCATGTGGCTGGGAGACATCCATGCTGCATGAAAAAGGTTTATGTTGCCTCCTTCTTAGTAGGAATGACAGCAAACAACAAAGAAAGTCAAGAAACACAGAGAGCGAGGAGAAGAAGAGGGAGGGCAATTGTGTGGGACTTTCCTGAAATCCTGGAGGCAGAGAAAAGAAGTTTGTTAATTGGTTAGTGTGGGAAGATAGACAGTCACCTTTGGTCAAGGAAAGCCCCTCCCAACCACATTTAGTGCTAAACAACGTGGGGGATTGTTAATTCTCCAACAGCTGGGTGGGTGTGTATATTCACATGAAATGTTACTTTCTACATTCTAAGCAACAGTGTTTCCCAAATCAACTGGCTTTTCCCTTCACCTTTTTTACCATTAGGAAAAATGTCTGGAAAATTTACTTAAATGCAACTATTTTAAAGCCTCTTCTCCTTAGAAGAGGCTTTGAAAATAGTTTGGGGTTTCCCATCATTTGATGCTTCCCATTGGCCTTTCACATTGCCATTCAGCTCTTAATTATCCAATAAAACTATCAAGGCTGCCATCTGGACAACCCTGCATTTTGGTGGGCCAGCTGCCGCAAGCTCGTTAGTTGCAAATACTGTACTTTTTCCGGAATCACTATCATTATAGTTTGCTCTTTTTACTGCTCCCACCCTGAGCTTCCATATGGCTTCAACATATGCCTGATGGCATCCACAGTTTGGCCACCCTCAATGTATAGAAGATATATGGAGAGCACCATCATTGATGATAAATACAATGTGTGAGTGACTGTACACTTGTGTGTGTATATTCAAATAAAATATGAAATACCATCAGTGGTGTGATGACAATAAATATTTTTCCAACGTTTTTCTACATCCACACATCAGAGCCGTACAGCTTGCATGGTCATTAAGTTGAGCTATAAATATAGACTTGATTTAAGTTCTTCTTTGCATGTCAATGAGGCACAACATAATAAAATCACCCTCCAACAACTGTTGGCAACTGCCAATCCACATTGCAGCTATAACACACTTCACTTCCTCCCATTAAAGCTAATAAGACACTTGTTCTACCATAGTGGTGGGTAGTCAGTGATATGGTGCAATAGTTCCCAAACTTGGGTAACCCAGGTGCTCTCAGACTGCAACCCCCAGAAATTCCGGCTAACACAGCTGGTACTGAAGGCTTCTGGAAACTGCAGTCCAGGAACACCTGGGTTACTCAAGGTTAGGAACTAGTGGTATAGTGGAACTGGAGTTCACAACGTTGAGGCCCAGGTTTTTTTTAAAGTAGTGATGATGGTGGCATCCCCCCTCTGCCAACTCCCTTTCCCCTGTGAGTTTCCCAGCAAACTGTATTGTTGTGATGAGAGTTGCTGTTGTGATGCTAAATATTTTGTGCACTGTCTTTGGAGAAAAATAGCAAAATTGACCAAATCATCTGGTTTTTGTTTGTTTGTTTTTTGTCCAATGACATGGGAACTCAAGACATTCGCAATTGTCCCTGAGGTGTCCTGGCCAGCACAACAGATCATACAAGTTTGATCTGGTAGTACTGGAGTTAAAAAGAAGAAGTGGTTGTACTGCTCAGACCATGTGGATGGCTCAGGGCTAGATCACAGGAGTCTATATATTCCTTAGCAGCCATTTTGGATTTCTGCAGTGGGGGAGGCTTGTGCTGTGTCATTTCTAGACTAGCCATTGTATTTGGGACCTTTGCACACTGGAAATAATTTTCATTACACTATCAGGATTAGTGTGGAGTGTGGTTGGATAAATGTGTTTTTTTCTTGGATTGGTTACATAAGTCACAAAAGTGTTAGGGATTATCTTCCTGCTCTATTTCCTTTTCTACACCCTTTTTCCCCTCATAAAAAGAAATGGCTGTGTCTGCTACTGCTAGAAAAAGCAAGTCAAATTAAAGATTTATTATGCACATCAGCCTTTCTGCTCATGTTAGACTTTTGGTGCATGCCCAACCCTCTGAAATTGAAGCAAACTGAACCTTGTGTTTGAGGTCCACCACATTCACCAAACATATGTGATTGTGTAGCATCCTTGTAGTGCTTCCCACTTTTCCTAGCATTCCTCTCTTTTTTCCTCCGGAAGAGCTGCCATTCTCCATTGGGAAAGGGACAAAATGGGAAGGTTTAAATTTTGAAATCAGAACTGGATTCTTTTTCCAATAAGCTGTCTCAGTTTATTGTTTTCACCATTCACAGGTTTTAGTGCCTGTTTATTGTTTTTTTTTTTTTTTTAAAAGCTTTGATGTGGAAATGTCCAGATTGCCCACATTTACTTGAGCAGAACTTGGTTCTGGACATCTTCAAAACTGCTCAGAATTGTGAAATCCAATTTGTACAACAAATATTTGGATGCAGATTTAGTTAGAATGGACTTGCACATGGCTATTTTGTAGCGTCTTCGTCCTGACCTGGAAAGACCCATTGACATTATAACTACTTCCTTGTAGGGAGGAAAACAGGTAGATCTTTTTTTCTAGGGAAGGGATAGTGGTGAGGTAGTCAAAACAGCTGCTTGCATTCTTTAGACTCTGGTGATGAACATGTATAACTTATAAGCTACCATTATGCTATGTAAAGGTGCCTCTCAGAAACACCAACACAAAAAACCAACTACTCTCTAATGCTTTCCAGTTACATGAAGCTTAGAAAAGCCATCATGCTTTAATGGCTATTGCCACAGACAGAATCTTGGCAAAGAACAGGTGTGTTTCTTGAAACTCCTCTAGGAACTTGGATTTATTTTTTATTTTAATTCATTTTATTTGTCTAAAGCAACCATAATTCTAGCTAGGGGAATTCCTGCTGAATTCTGGTAGCTATAATGAGGGCTGGGGATTCAGAACCCCAAGCCATGTAGTACCATCGGAAAGAAGGTCTATGTTTTATTGCATTGTGAAGTGTCCAGAGTGCACAAGACTAAGCTTTCCCAGTTTCCACAGACCTAGGCTCTTCTATCCAGTCACAAATAAATGGCTTCTTCACAACTGTGATTACATCTGAAGTCAAATCTGCTTATCATCAAGTTGCTGTTTGCGCCACAGAACCATCATTTTGCTGTATATATGAAAATCCTCTTGGAAAGCCTGGCATGATTCCTCCTCCCCTTTGTTCTTCAGCACTACTCTTCTTTTCTAGTAGGAGATTCTTTTGAAAGTCACTTCATTTTCCCCCCATTAATCAGAGCTCAGACCAGTACAAGTTGCCATCTGGGAGGCTTATGTAGAAATTTGCTGTGGTGCTACCGAGATCAGAGAGTTTATTGCATGGCACAGCTCAGGGAGGACTTAACGTGATAAATAATAGAGAACAGATAAATAATAGAGAATTATGGGAAGAATTGTTTGTGCGTAAGAAAATCATCCCCGTGCCTGCATTGGCAGCTATCTGTGGGGTGAGAGCAAAACATGAAAGGGATGAATGCATCAGGAAAGCAGGAACACAGGATTTGGGCTTTAATTGGGAGAAGAACTTGGTCCAGTTTTTCAACAGAAATGAAAGTCTGTTGCATTTTTCAGAATCACAGACGAGGATCCCAATTATCTTTCTTTTGTTTACTTAGGAAACTTTCTTTCAGTGTTTCCTATTATTCTTTTCTCTCTCTCTTTCTTCTTTTAAACATCTTGTTAGGGCAAGTCTCACTTTACTCCCTGGCAGATGAGATTCTTCATAACTTTGTCAGTCCACTCCACTATTCAGTAAGATAATTATTTTAATTGACCCAACTACTGAAAGCAATATTTCAGGTCATGAATAAGCAGTAGAACTACAAAATAAATTAATAAGTCTACAGACACATAGTTAAGATGATACTTACCAAGTGATCAAAAATGGTGCTTCTTTTTCTGTGTGTCAGGTGCGAAAGAATGTATACAAGCAAGTTTTGAAAAGACTATTGATAGCTGCCACTATAATTTAGGGTTTTTTGCAGTTTCCATACCTGCAAAACAGATACAAAATACATTACACTCAAGAGTTTTTAGTATTTTTGTGCTGGGAAGAAACTGCTCCTGCTGAATTTGTGCTGAATTTCCTGCGCATTACCAGATAGACTGTAGTACTATAAAATACCTCTTTCTGCAAGGCAGATAAGAAAGGTTCCCCATTATGGGACTGTAGTCAGTAGAGGAGGAGAATCTTTGGCTTTAGCACAACGTAGAGACAATGATTAGCGCGTAATATAAATGGAATCTTAAATACAAATAGGCAGAATCTTACTGGGATTTTAGTCCAGAGGGAGTAGAATGGTGTAAGTGATGGTGACAAATTGGTGGTGTGTCGATCATATGACCAGGCACATGATTGGCAAATTGTTCATTAGCTGCAGTGACCTCCATGGCTTATACAAATTTAACTTACGCTAAAATCCCAACAGAATTCTGGCCAATGTTCATTAAGGTTGCAGTCTTAAAATGCCCATTTCCATATAAATCTTACTGAAATGAGGGTATTTGGCTGCCTAACAATCATATTCAGGAACAATATTGCATGTCCTTTGAGTCACATAAACTTCATGTCTTACACAGTTTTATTTCCCTTCAAGTCAGCTATCAAAGGAAGACAGGGAACAACCTCATTCTGTGTGCTCAAAGAAGCACTGTATATTTCTGATGAACCAGTTTACAAAATGATTACGTATTTCCAAATTCATGGCCCTACCTCAGTTTGGGGCTATTTTAAAAATGATGTGTTCTTCAAATTTGTTTTAGCACTAAATTTAGTGTAGCTATATTCAATATGTCTGTGGACACCTGAAAACTTTCTCCTTTTACCACTTCTTTTATTATTATGTTAATGAAAATGTTAAAATATGAGCTGAATAAGTAAATAAATGGATTAAAAAGAACTGAGAAAGCCTAACTATTGATTCCATTGCAGGAGTTGTATCAAATTCAACTTAGCTGCATGTATACTTCCCTATACACATTTCAATCAACTCCTTAGACTAAGGTATTAGGTTTAATTCAGTCATCTCTCTGTGTCCAAATGTCCAAACAGATCTCCTGAACAAGTGGAATGACCTGTTCATCCCAATCATAAAAACTGATGTGTTTGCACAAAACAATATTCATACAGTCTCCTCTGCAACTATGTTTAGGAGTTATGAATGAATGTCCCAAAATTTTGTGGCAGAAAAGTTTGCCAGGCATATTTCTTAAGGTTTTAAGTGTTTTAAATGTTTTAATGCTTTGAATGTTTTTATTTGATGCATTTTTATGCTTTGACTTTATTGCTTCTTCTTCTTCTTCTTCTTCTTCTTCTTCTTCTTCTTCTTCTTCTTCTTCTTCTTCTTCTTATTATTATTATTATTATTATTATTATTATTATTATTATTATTATACCAAAACAAATACAATACAAAATATTTACTAACAATCTAAAACACAGTGCACCCCCATACCCATGGGACCCTTTCGAGCAATTCTTTTATTACAAACCTCCATTCCAAAATTGTATTGAATCCTACTTAGAGGCTTTCCCCTTTCCTTTCACCAGTACAAATTCAATAAATTTACCCCAAATAGCATAGAAAATATTTAAACTTATTTCCTGTCTTCTCATTTTAAGTTCAGTAGTCAATTTGTCATTTAGCGTAATGTCCCATACTTCGTTATACTAATCTTCTAATTTAATGTCATTTTTATCTTTCCAGAATCTAGCTAATAATATTCTTGCACTTGTCTAAAATTAGAAATCAATTCAGTTGAGCAATAATCAAGTTCTATCTTATCAAAAATTGACAGCAAAGCAATTTTATTTATTTGTTTGTTTGTTTGTTTGTTTGTTTGATTTTAACCCCCCCAGACAGCGTCTACTCGGGGCGGCTTACAAATATCAAAAAATCATAAAATATAATAAGCATCATCCGTTTGAAAGAGCTGTGCTAATCCTCTCTATCCTAGTTCAGCTATAGTGCCTATACCATTCAGTAGGGGTAGATGCAGCATAGGAAGAGGATTATTACTGGCTGAAGAAATTCTTGGAGCTTGCTTCGAATGCAGCACAATATCAGTATTTAGAGCTATCACATCCAAAGTCAACACTGCCATGCTGATGTCTGGCTTCTGGTAGGAGAGGAACAATCAGGAGACCACACAAATGTAAGGGCGAAACATTGCTGTTTCCCAGCCTAGAAGAGAAGGCTGAGCTTGAGTTGTCTGTCCCAGAGAATGAGTGGTATTGAAAACATGGTCAGGAGCCAGGGACATAAGAGACATCTAAACAGGTATCTAGAGGGACAGCACAAATAGGCAAATCACTTACACACAGATCAGGCATCAGCTCTTAAATATTATTAAAGCCTGCTGAGATTTCTCCCGCTCAAGGTTCTAAAAACAAAGTGGTCCATGTTAAGGGAAACCTAGCTACCCTTAATTGTGCTTAACAATTACCACAAGACACACCTCTCCACAAGACGCACCAAATCCCCAGGAGAAGAAAACAGGAAAAAAAACAATCCGGGAACTCCAGCCTGCTGGGCCAGCAGGGGCGAGGGCGGGGGAAGCCCCCAAAGGGTCCGAGAGTGTCCCTCAGGGACCTGGAATTAAGATTGGAAGGGTCCTAGAAGGCACCCCCAGACCTGCCCCTGGAGGCACCCCAATCCACCGGCCCAGCAGGCCGAAACTCCCAGACCACTTCTCTCCTGTTCTCCTCTCCCAAAAAACTGGTGAGTCCCATGGAGAGGCCTGTCCCATGGAAGACACCCTAGGACCACCTGGAGGCCCCCCAGCCCCCTGGGGGCTGGGAGGAAAATCACCACCCTCAGGGACACACACCCCAAAGCTTCCCAAGCCTCAGAAGAGTCCCTGAAGGCAGCGACTTCACCCCCTCTGCCCCATTGCGGGGTAGGGGTGGGGGAGCCTCCAAAGGGCCCTAGGGTGTGTTCCAGGACTCCTTGGAGGCCCACCCAGCCACCCTGGGGGCCAGAGGGGGAAATCGCCACCCTCAGGGACCCCCCAAAGCTTCCCAAGCCTCAAAAGAGTCCCAGAAGGGTGAGCCCCCAGAAGACCCCAGGGTGTGTTCCAGGACCCCTTGGAGGCCCACCCAGCCACCACGGGGGCCAGAGGGGGGAAATCACCACCCTCATGGACTCCCCCGAAGCTTCCCAAACCTCAGAAGAGTCCTGGAAGGTGGCAACCTCGCCCCCTCTGGCCCTGCAGAGGACATATTTCAGACCTTTGATTCTGTGGAATAGCCAACATTAAAGCTGCTTATAAAAGGTTGGGGATTTGGCAGAATATTTACATAGATCAATTATATTCAGATAATACTTCAGAAGTAATAGTTAATGATGGTTTAATAGAGCGGATTTTTCTAGGCCGAGGTACAAGACAAGGCTGTCCACTTTCACCAATATTGTTTTGTATGGTTATAGAACTGTTAGCTGATGCAATAAGAAATGATGAATTAATTAAATGATTAGGTAAAAATGATACAATTAAGGTTAATGTATTTGCTGATGACTCATTATTAACCATTAAAAACTCATTAGAAAGTATGGATAATATTAAAAATCATTTAGAAAAATTTGGGGAAATAACAGGACTAACTATTAACTGGCAAAAACACAAATAATGATGTTTAATTATAATAAATATGAACAAAAATGTTTGTAAATAAATATGGTTTTAAAATGTACAATTATATTAAATATTTAGGTATAAGTATAGTTAAAGTGACTCAAAAATTAAAGGAACAACATTTTAGTAAATTAAAAAGCAATATTAAAGATAAATTGCAGGAGTACTCTAAACTGAAACTTTAAATTGGGACAATCGCTATGGTTAAAATGAAAATACTACCAAAATAACTTTTTATTTAGGATGCTCTCAATACAATTAGAAGATGATTTTAAGTATTGGCAGGGACTAATTAATGGATTTTGTAAATAAGATATAAAACAAGAATAAATAAAAGATATTGGTCTAATACTTAAAAAAGGTTGTTTAGGTATTCCTAATATTAAAAATTATATAGTGAATAAACTAAGATTTATTGGAAATATTATATGTAATGAAGGAAGATTAATTTGGTGGGATATAGAATCTTCAGCAACACAAGGGAATATTCAATAATATTAGTTTAATATAGTAAAAAGAACTATAATAAATCAGGTGAATAACCCCTTTTAAAGAAACATATTGAATGTGTGGAACAGATATAAAAATAAGTTTTGTCCCTTTACTTCACCACTAAAACTAGTGACTGAAATAGAAAATTTCCCAGCAAATTTGAAGGGCTTAGTTGATTTATTTAAGGATTTAAAAGTTGCCAGATTGAAGGACTGGATGATTAAAATGAGATCGAATAATCAAATTATAGTTAAACTTTAAACTAATAAATTCTCATGGTACAATTATATCCAGTTAGATAGATGGACTAATGAATGGCTGAGGACTAATGGCAAATGTAGAGAATGTACTAAGTATGAACAATTCTTTCATCACATGAAGATATGCAGAAGGATGCTCTCAGGGAGTAGTAAGTAGAATGTATAACCTAATTTTGAATCAGGATGAAAATAAGATTGAAATAGGTTTGGAATCAATTTTGGAATATGATTTAAAGTCAGGAATTACAACAAAGGATTGGATAATAATTTGGAAGATGAGAGTTTTAGGAGTAATTTTGGTAAGAATAAAGGAGAATTTTTTTAAAAAAATAGTTTAATGTGGTATATGACTCTGGTGAAATTGAACATAATAAATTCAGATTATTCTAAGGCCTGTTGGAAATGTGATGAAGAAATTGGCACATATTATCATATGTGGTGGGAGTGTAAATTGATCCAGAAATTTTGGAAATTGATTTTTAAGGAAATATGTGATATATTTGGAAAAGATATTTAACTTAATTCTAAAATAGTTTTCTATTTTGCTGCCCAGAGTAGACCTTTGGTCTAGATGGGCAGGGTAGAAGTCTAATAAATACATAAAATAAATAAATATCCCATTGTTTCCTTTATATAATTTCTGATAAAATTCTTTTAAAAATCCCTAATTTATCTTTCATTATATTACACTGTCATCAACGCTACCAAAATGAATTTAACCAAACTCTGGGAGGCAGTGGAAGACAGGAGGGCCTGGCGTGCTCTGGTCCATGGGGTCACGAAGAGTCGGACACAACTTAATGACTAAACAAACAAAACAAATATTATACTACTTACCTGTTCTATCTTTAATTACCCCAATCGTATTTTAATCTTTTATTTTTTTCACATTCTAGTTAATAATTTTGAATTTTAATTGCTATATTCAAAAAATTCTCTTTGCATACATCAGATTCCTGTGAACTTTCTCTGTCTCTAAATTTTCTAATTTCTTTCTTTTTGCTTGTATTTCTGTCAATATCCTTCTTTCTCTTTCTAAAAAAACCTTGCTTTCCAAATTTCTTCTTCCAGTTTTCTCAGATTTATCACCTTTTTTTCAATTTACAGGATTCCCTTATTGCTATTCCTCTTGAAATTACTTTCATCATGTCCCATGCCTATTTTCCTACCTCCTGCTTCAATTATTGTCCATAATTATAACCATTCTTTCTTTATCTTTTCTATTACCTCTTAGTACTTGAAAATGTTAATATCCATTCTCCATTTATTAGAATCTTTGCAGTCTTTTTAAATTTCAATCTTCATTGACATCAAAGCATGATCTTTTTTTATAGAATTAATCTCAGTATTAACTATCTTAGAAATTAAATCTTGCGATGTGAATATAAAACCTATTCTAGAATAACTATTATGGGCTGCTGAAAAACAAATATATCTCCTTTCATCACCTTTCATTTCCTTTTTCCACTTCCATACCTGTTTTGTGCCAAATTCCTGAATGTACAATATATGTATGGATGTGTTTCTTTTACTAGATTGTAGGTATCTCTTTTTGATGACTGACTTAAAATATTATCACAAGCTAATATCTCACAGGATACTTCATTACAGCTTATTGTCAAGAGATATTACTTCTCTTGCCTGCCTGGTGGAGCAGCAGGTGGCATGACAAGAGGCCAAAATAAAATCACCATCCAGAGTCTTGATCATTATATTGTTAAGCTGAGAAGTCTGAAAGCTGACCAGCTGCTTCTATTGGTAAAAGTCAGACAACAGCAGTCACTAGTTTCAGAATACCTTTTAAACAGGAACTGATAGGAAGAAGCTCATCAGGATTTGTTAGAAGTTATTGCTCTTCAGCGTGTAACCTATTGTGTCATCACACTTCAGCAGCTCCTGTGCTTTTTGGGAACACATTCAAGAATGGTATGCGAGTATTTACAGCAGCAATTTTCACTTTACATGAGGTATTAAGATTTGATTAAGGCAGCTGCCCATCTTGCACTAGGGAGGATTGACCTGCTTTTGAACCTCAGTTTTGATTTGGGTCCAGACTCCACACAGTCGGGACCAAGCAGAGTGGTAGTAGAGGCATTTTTCCTTTTTAAAAAGATAATGTTAGTTCCTTCCTGTTCCTTCATTTCATCCAGGCTCCTCAAGGTTTTCTGGCTTTTGTCTTCATGCCCACTGTGTTTGGCACTACAGATCGGCCTTAAATTAAAGATCCTAAACACAAAAGAGATTCACATTTTTGTATCTTGCTGAAAGGGAGACTATAAAACATGAGAAATTTATATTTATGAAAGAGCAATATACATGAGAGTTTCATGTTTCTTTTGTTTGCTTTGTTTTATGTAAGTATTCTATGTCCATTTGCCTGTCAAATTACCTGAGATATTTTTCATCCAATAATGTCATGAAGGCTGACAGTAGCCAATCAGAACATCCAGAAGGAAGGTGACAGGGGGAATTTTGAATCAATAGAAGGACCTGAAATCCAGTGAGGAGTTTTCTTGTCCTAGCTAAATTGATGACAGTTGTTTTAACACTTGAATAGGTCAAGGATATCTACTCTGATAATGTTCTTATTTTGTCAGAATTCCTTTCTGTATTTTTAGATATCCAAGCTGGAGGGTGACTTGTACTAGTGGAGTAATCAGATAACCTCCAATTTATTAGAATCTTGGTCTGATTTTGCTGGATATCACCTCCTGTTGGGATATAGCGAAATGAACTGCCTGATTCAACTGCAAACAAAACCTTGCACAACTCTAATAATAACATTTCTCCGCCCTTGTCTCAAATTGAAATCAAATGATATTTCTTTAAGAAAATAAGATATGAGTCACAAAACTGATGGAAACTAAATAACGCTGGCTGGAGAGTCTTTTCCTTTTCTCCTGCTCTGCAAGATTTCCAAATTTTCTATCAGGAAGGTTGCCTGCACCAGACCTGTCTTTTTCAGGTAATGTCAGTACATTGTGCAGCTCTTAGCAATCTTTTTAGTATTGAGCAAATGGATTCTGATTTATCTGATATGTATGGAGTGCAAAAGACCATATCTTGTGGGATTGTCTACAGTGAGGAAAGAGCAGATTTCTTTAAACTTTTCGTGAATAAAGATACTGTGGCTGGTAATTTTGGAAGCACACTGTAGGATCATAATGTATAAAATCCAGTTTCAGATGCATTATGGTCTTTTTTGTGGTCTTGTAATTTAATAGATAATTTATAATCAACCCTCCCTACTTTTTTTCCTTCTTACTCTTCCCTCTCTTTCCTCTTCATATCTGTTGTTTGATTACAAGTTGTCTGTAGGTGGTGTTAAAAGGGATTTGGGGATTCTTTTGCCAGAAGAAGAATGTGGTCCTTTTTTTGCTGCTTCAGTCCTTCTTTGTGGGATTACTGTGCACTGAGTTTCTAGTGCCTTCCATCATTGAATGCTGCCTCCATCTTGGATCATTTCCTCTTTTTAAGCATTTCTTCAGGATTTTTTGGGGTGTGATTCCCCCATATCTTTGTATTATTTTTATTTTTTAGCAAGAAGGGGGAAACCTGCGCAGCCGTGGCTGCAGGCTTGCTTTGATCCCATGGGGCTTAGCAGGAAGGGGGAAAGCAGGGATCAAAACAATCCCACAGCGGCTGGGGGATCCCTTTTTTATTCCTTTCCCTTTGCTTCTGCTCTCCCTAGTACAAAGGGTGAGAAGGCAGGCATGGGTTGTGACTTTCCACCTCATCTCAAGAGACCTGGAGCTGGAAGAGGATTCCAATTCAGTTGTCCTCCTTATATATGTACTCTCAGTTCCTAGATGGCTTAGGTTCTTCCAGGTGTTCTACCTCCAGTTGGTATCCCCCATTAGATTCCTCTAGGGCATCCCCCCTGGACCCTTCATCGACCTCCTGCTCGACCATTAGGTTGGGGAGCAAGTCTCCTGTTTGTATAGCATACTCTACAGTCTCCTCCTTCTCTGGCTTATCCCTTCCAAGGCTCTTCTTATATTTTCCCCAATCTAGGGTCCTTCTTTCCCCTTCCCAGGGCTGGGCGTGTCTTCTTGTGTTTCTCCCTCCAGGGCTTCTGTTTGAGTGCTCTCCTCCTGCTGTCCGGTTTATTCCTGTCTGCGTTCCTCGGGGGGGTGTGTGCTTCAAAGAGTCCTGCCTCTCCCAGGTCCACTAGGCAACTTATGGTGCAAAACTAGAGAGCCCCAGGAAGGAGGCAAGATGACCCACCAACATGGGTTCTCACACCATTGTCTACAGCACTGGTTCTTAACCTTGGGTTACTCAGGAGTTTTGGACTGCAACTCCCAGAAGCCTTCACCACCAGCTGTCCTGACTGGGGTTTCTGGGAGTTGCAGTTCAAAAGCATCAGAGTAACAAAGGTTAAGAACCACTGGTCTACAGCCTCACAACGAGCCTTATGTAGAAACGATTTGCACAGATTATGATGCAAAAATAAGCACACCTTGCCATGCTCTTGCCTGGAGGCATTGCATCTTTGAAGTCTCAAAAATTCTTTGTTGAAATTTCTTCTCTTCAGTTTCCTTTAAATCTTTAAAGATTTTTCCAAACAGTTACTCAGACTGCCTTCCAGATGACACCAGATTTCTGAGTCAAGATATGCAGGCAGACAATTGTGATAAAAAGAAAATAAACTGAAATGACATTTTCGCCCATCCTTAAATAAGCAAAGGCAGCTAAAGCTTCTCTGTAACATCCATCTCCTGGGAACTGAACCTTGGAAGGCAATGTAACACTAATGGCGATGGGAAATCTGGAACTACGCTTGCTGAAATTCTCAACACACTAGCAAGCCACATGAATACTATTTGGTATAGCTTCATACCTCCAGTACGCTTACTACACACACTTTTTGCTACCTGAGACGTTAATACAGCTTGTTTTGTTCATATGTAGCATGTTTTCCTCAGTCGAAATGATGAGCAATCTATGAGCATATTTGACACTGAGGTCCCATTATATTTCTAAATATAGTGAAAAGAGAGTGCTTGCTGCATGATATTTCCCATATTGTTTTCTCAGGGTTGTATTATGTATTGTGTTTTGTTTGGGTCATTAAAACTTCCCAACTTGAGTTGAAAACTCTGAAACGTAGAACAGAAGTAATTAAAATGGTAAATACAGAATTACAATGCATTCCAAACTCCCTCTTCAAAGTTCTATAAAATGGAGAACGAAATGTATGTTTGTTGTTGTTGTTGGGACTACACCTGAATGTCACCCAGATCATCAGATCCCAGAAATTACAGGATTGGGTGGGTGGGTGTTTTAAATGTTGCTTCCATTAAATATTAAATGCCCTATGCATCCAAATTAAACTAGGCACAGGATGAGGAGGAACATTTTCTGAATAATTTATGGCTGTCATAGCAAATTCAGATATTGCAGGAGACACAGACATATGATGCTAGCAAAAAGACCCAAAGCTGTTTTTCTACTTAGTTCTAGAGATATGTCTAATTTCTTTTTGGATGTAGAATCCCAAGTGAAAAAAACAGATGTGTGTGTGTGATGTGTGGTGGTCTGATGTGCATATAACCTTTAGCATTACCCAGACGGCTCCCTCAGGTATTTTTCCCCCTTCCTGCCAACTTTTCCCCTCAAAATGACCTGATTTTCCCGAGAATTAATTATTTAGGTGAAAACTGGGAGCTGGTGGAGCTACTTAACTCCCTCTACATTCTCATTCCTCTCTGACAACTCTCAAACCCTTCCCTGGAGTCAATTTCAGCTACATATTCATGGATGCTATGCCTAGTTTGTTTAATGCAAACATGAAAAATTAGCTCTAAATGATTCTATATTTGGAAGATTTCTCTGTTTTCTGTCTGAATCATTTGCTGCTTTGGGAGAAGGAACAAAGGCCCGTATTGCTTCTAAAAGGACTGAGAAAGAGAGAGAGAAAGAAAATGAGAGAATTTTTTACATTTTTTAATAAAAATTAAAATGAACAGACATCTCTTCCATCATTGCCAGTCAAAATTAAATAAATACAGCTATTAGCAGCACGGAGAACACCATTTCGTATCTTCCTGTGATGTAGCTGTTATAAATTGGGGAAAAATACCCTTTAGGTCACATTACATGCTTAGTCAAATGAATATTTTCTACATGCAGTTTTCTCTCCAGATGCTCAGATCTTTCATAAACATACATTTGAGAAATCAGACATGTGACTGAAACCATGCTTCTGGCTTGATGTTTCCTTTTTTTTTGTCATGGAAATCTGAGCACTTTTTAAAAATCAAGATAATTGGAATAGAGATGTTCACACACACACACTGGCAGTTGTTGCCCATTGGTTTGTGCAAGGAACCGCTAAAGTCTGTAGAGCTTAGCACCCTTGCCAAGAGAATGCTACAAGGCAAATGGGCAATGCAGGGATTATAATAACCCTATGCAATTTGGCATTTCTTTCAGGGGGAAAAATCACAAGGAATCTTTAGAGAAATCTTTGAGATTTCATGTAAAATGCCTTGGTGGGAGAAAATCTCACTGTGAGAAATCCCACTCATGGTACATTTTCCTAATCTATCCTCAGAATCAGAATACTATGAAACCCCTTTGCATGGAGCAGAAACGTAACCAGGAACATTCTTTTCATGCTTCTCTAGATTATGACAGACCAGGACTCTGGAAAACAGGGTTCAAATCTCCACTGGGCCATGGAAACTCACTGGGGTATTGGTGGAATTGGTAAAATCAATCCTTAAATATCTTGCTTCTCTTGAAAGCCCTGTCAGCATCACTAGAAGCCAGTTCCGACTCAACATCACAGAAACACGCATGCTGTCTGGGGAATCTGACTAGGATCCAAAAAAGAGAGAAACTTTTCCAGGTTCTGCTTGTACACACATTGAAGTTCTCATGAGAAAGAGCCTACATGTACTGATTACTTAAATTGCAAGGCATTTTCTGTCTCTGAAAGATTCTTTTGGAAAAAATCCTTCTTATTGGTTCCCTTCTCCCCCAAAAATGAAGCAACAAGGACACAATAGAAAGCAGACCAAACATGAGTGAATGTTAACACCAGTGGCCAAAATCCTGTTGCTTAGCATAGTAAACGACACTAGAGTAGGCCCATTGGAGATTTGGTCAACTGCTCCATAAGATTCAGTGATTCAAATGGACCTGCTCTAACTGTAACTTACTTAGAAGCCCATTTTAGTCAATGGAACCCATGGAGTTGACTTACCAAACCCTCATTTATTCAATGGGCCTACTGTAGAGGGACGTGGTGGTGCTGCGGGTTAAACCACAGAAGCCTCTGTGCTGCAAGGTCAGAAGACCAGCAGTCGTAAGATCAAATCCACGCAACAGAGTGAGCTCCCGTCGTTTGTCCCAGCTCCTGCCAACCTAGCAATTCGAAAGCATGAAAATGCGAGTAGATAAATAGGTACCACCCCAGTGGGAAGGTAAAACAGCGTTCCCTAGTCACGCTGGCCACGTGACCGTGGAAACTGTACGGACAAATGCTGGCTCTCCGGCTTGGAAATGGGAATGAGCACTGCCCCCTAGAGTCAGACATGACGGGACTAAATGCCAAGAGGAACCTTTACCTTTACCTTACTGTAGAGTGATTTACTACACTAAGTGACAGGACTTTGACCAGTGAGTATAGAGGTTCAAACAACACATTTGTTAATGCAGGAGTGCATTCCAGAGAGAAAACTGTGTTTGTGAAGGGGGAACATCATCTGGCATTTGCAATAGGATTATTGCCATTTAAAGATTATCCTTTCGAGGTTTGGGCTTCCCTGCTGTATTTTTTTTTTAATGCAGGCCAAATGCCATAATCTGGGCAGCCATTGACTCATCTTGCTCTCTCATTATGTAGCATCCAAGCAGCAGCTCTAGTATGGCAGCAGTTCAGCAAAGGCGAGCGAGTTATTGTGAAATAGTCTCATTTTGTTCCTCATACAATGATAATAAGCCCAAAGCCTGATCTCTTACAATGTTTTGTCCAGCAGTATTTTATGCTTCTGAGAAAACAGCTTCTAGGGATATATAGAAATCACATGAAGAAGGCTTTTTAAACCCCTATTATTTTCTACTGTTCTGGAACTATTTGTTGCTATGTACCATCAAGTCACCCTTGACGTATGGCAACTCCATGAGTGAATGATCTCCAAAATGCCTATCCTTTGGAGTTGTGGTAATCCTATATCTAATGTCAATCTTTACACCAGCTGTGGCCATGTGACGTTTTCAAACTTAATATATTTCATGATGTTATTATTGTTCCCAGTATGGAAATAGCCTGATTAGTTGTGGACAAGCTTTCCTAAATTGGGGGTGTGGGTGGGAGGGGAGAGGAAGTTAGTTTTAAAATACTGTCACTCAACATTGGAGTCGGACGGGTATGAATGAGTAGGAAGAAAAGCTGGGTAGCAATAAAGAGGGAAAAATGCTTACAAATTTTCTCATTCGTAACAGAAAAAAGAGTGTCTCAGCTCAGCCTGACAAAAATGAGGAACTGCTCTGAGAGTTTTCAGCCCTAGATGAGAGCAAAACTACAACTTTTCATCAGTAACAACATTCACAAAAAGTGTTTTTACCTGAAAACTTGAATTTTTGTGATGAACAAAATACAAAGTTTCTGCATAGAATACAAAGTTCTTTGCACAAAATCAAATCTTTTCTTCTCAAACACTACACTTTTTTTGCAAAATTCTGCAACTGCTGGCGAGTCTGAAAGACTTCGGCCAGCATGGCAAACTCTTTACCCTGCACCCCGGATAACGCGAAACTAGCTAGCCTCATGAGAGCTACAAGGAGGAGGGAACGCCAGGTTATTTAAGGGGCGTTCCCCCCTTGCACCACCCTCTTCTTTTTCGGGCACCAAGAAAGACAGCAAAAGCGTTGCTGCATGGCTGGAAATTTTCTACTGTGTCATTGAAGTTGAGTATTCCTGCAGGAGGGGAGCGAAGCATTGGCTCCCTCCCAGGGTTACCTTTGGACTTATTATCTGTCACTTATTGCTTTATAGTTTTACCATTTATTTGATAATTGGCAGCAAATAACAAGAGAAGTGTGGACAGCGGCAGCATGGCTCGTGCTGGCTATGCTTAGGTGTCGCATTCCCAGGGGTTTCAACAGTAAAGTGTAATAAGCCAGTCCAATATCAGAAGTCCAGAGGATGCAAAGCTGAGATCAAAATGCCAAAGCCAAATCACAAACCGTAATCCGAGGCCAGGGTCCAAAGCCAAGGGTCCCCAGCACAAGGTTCAAGGTAGTCAGGAGCATGGATGCAAGCCAGAATTTTCACTTGTTGCCAGAAGTTCTTCGTGCAGAGGTCTGACAAATTGGTGTGAAGATGCATCAGTAGCAATAGGCTTAACCCTGGCGCCAAGGACAAGAAAGGGTTACTCAGCTGTGAGTATAGAATTTCAGGACTTTAGGAAGATAAATAGAAGGGGCTTGGTGCCTGGCACTATCCAAGGTAAGCTGTTGGCCCTGGCTTTTTACGCCAAAATAAATGGCTATAGGGATTTTTCAGGGGACTACTACATAAGGAAAATGTTAGAAGGATGGTCCAAAGAGAGGGAAAGGGTTCAAGACACTAGGACACCTGTCTCCCTTCCACTATTGGAGCGCATCTGTAAGCAGAATTAGGGAACTGGTGGCTGGGGGGAAAGCTGATAAATCTAGGCTAGCCCTACAATGGCAGGATGTTAAAGTCCAGGAAAGAAAGGTACAGATTTTGATTAGGCGATCCAAGGCTGATCAAACTGGCAAGGGTAATCATATCACACTTGGGCAGTGCAGCGTATGTAGCATATGCCTTGTGAAAGCCATACAGGCATGTTTTAAAGTCAGAGGACAGGATTCAGGATATTTCTTCCAGCACCCTGACAAGTCACCTGTGACAAAATATCAGTTTAGGAAGTTAACTGATTTAGCATTAAACAGAGTAGGTATTCTTGGCACATGGTTTGGCACCCATTCATTTAGAATCAGAGCTACCTCCACTGCAGCAGCCCTGAGGAAATTAAGTGACTAGGCCGATGGTCATCTTCAAGTTACCAAAGATATATAAGAACCCTACTTAATGTATAGGCGGGTGTCTGGTCTTGTGTCTTTACAGGTCCTTTAGGATCCAGAAAATGAAGACGTTGTGATCATCAGTCACAGTTATATACACTGGGCAGAGCGTTATGCTGCCACATCCCCGTAGGGGAGCAATTTAGGGCATGGAGCCCATGCACATATCACTTGGAAAGGACTGCGTGGCATGCAGTGGAACCAGTTATACAGGTTGACGGCATTTGGCCATTCTCCACCAGATGTATTAGTAGTGCATCTTGGCAGCAATGATTTGCCCAAACTTCACAGTAAGGCATTGATCCTGGACATTATTGGTGACCTTGAATGGTTGAATGCCAGGTATCCTACTATGTGGATCGTGTGGTCCACAATCATTCTTCGGTTGGCCTGGTGAGGCACTAGAAATCTCCTTAATGTTAACACAGCCTTGATGTTAACACGAGTGGTATGCAGAGTGGTCTGTAGCAGCCTTGGATTGGTGATAGGTCACCAAAGGATCAAAATGGGTAGGCCTGAATTTTTTAGAAAAGACAATGTCCACCTTTCTGATTCAGGTTTGGATGTCTTCCTAGAAGACATAAAAGGGGGCCTGCTTGTCAAGCTCAAGTGACTCGATGTAGGGCATGGGACATAGTGTGGCTAGTCCCTATGCTGTGGCGGTTAGTGCGGACAAAACAGGTATTTTCTGGTGTGTCCCACTGTAATTTCAGGTAAGCGAACAGTGCATCTGACCTCCCAGCAGTGCAGATCATGTGATTACAGTGCCTATGGGGGGGAATATGCCCTGGGTCACTTCAGGACCAACAGTCATCAACTAAAGATGGCTTGAGGTCTGGGGGTGTTTATTAGCAGCTGACAGGGTCCCTGCTGTCTTTAAGACTGCTTGAACCTGGGGCCGGGGACTCACCCATTTGTTTATCAAGGGGTATTTGGATACCTCTGCAATTTACTTGTTTCTGCACTACAGCAGCCCCCCCCTTTGCCAAAGGATGGCAAATTTTGAATTTCAATTTAAATCAATAAAGTGTCTTGTGTCTTTATTCTGGGGTTGGGAGGGCAAAGAAAATCACCTGTACAATCTTTTTGCAAAGCGGCACTAAAATAAAAATATATGATCATCTCATACAGCAGGGAGAAAATTGTGCACTGTATTTTGCTTTGGACATATCTATGGCAATGCGAATAGAACAAATTTGTTAGCCATCTTTAATGGGCAATGCTAAGTAAAGAAACGTAACTTACTCCATGTAAATAATGTAGTGGCAACAAAGTTTGCAGGGTTTTCTGGCATTATCCACCACAATCCTCATAGCCTTTCCTCTTCCCTCTGGGTCTTGTGCAATTTTCAGTGCAGTTGGAGGAGAAAGGGTTTATCCCAGGAACAGTATCTTGCCATAAACTGTCTCTATCATAATACTGAGTGTTGATGGTGAATGAGACTTGAATGGACCATTTTCAGCCTCTGACTTGGCAAACGTCTGCTTCTGATTGAGAGAAAAACTGCTGGAACTCATTTCTTCATGTGGATCCAGTTGCCAGCTGTGGACCCCAAATGTGTGTGTGCATGTGTATTTGGTTGACTATGCAGATTGTCATAATGAGAGCCTGTATTTTCAAATTTTCCACTACAGCACGGCCTCCATTTTCCCAGAGCTCCCATCTTGCTTCTCAGGTGCACCATCACAGCTTGTAGACATTAAAGATATTGTTTCTTCATTCACACCTCCCAGGACAGAGTGCTGGCACTAAAAATGTTCTCATGATGGCGACTTTAATGAAGCTGAAGAATACCATACATATGGATGTTTCCTAGTTCAAGTTGGCAAGTTAAATGGACAAGAGGAGGAATCAATGTACTGCATCGTGGCTAACCACCCATTGCCCTTCCCAGTAAAACTAAAGTCTGTTGTAGATCCCTTGTGGAAATTTTGTCCTCAACGATGCTGGTGTTGCTGAATGTCTGATTAATTCAAGTATATGGGGAGCTCCTAGATTATTTACCTAAATTGCACTCCTATATTTCTCAGTACTCACACTGAATGCTCACATTCTTCACCTATATTGCTCTCCGTATTATTTATTGGGAATGTTTAGAATAGAATGGAAGCTTATGTTTGCCCCTTAAATATAGCTATTTCCTCTTCCACTTTCTAAATTAACCAGATTCATGGTGGCAGCCACAGTCCATTCTTCCTGTATGGTAGGGCATTAAAGAAATTTAAAAAAAATTAAAGATGCTTTCCAATAAGAAGCTGAATGTTCTACATGGGGTACATTGGTGCAATTTGTGACTTAATATAAATAGCCTAATTAGACAAATATAATAAGCAGTCCTCTTAACTTGCTGAATGAGCTAGCCATAAACTTCAGTGCCACGTTATAACATTTTATGTGCTTTTTACAACATATTTATAATGTTGTTAGGCATGAAGTGGCACAATTTTAGTCTGTCATAAAATCAAGCATTAGACCAAACTGATTCTTGTCACCTTTATAATGTTGCTGTCGTTGGCAGCACTTGAGGCCCATCAGTTGCAGACTTTTATAAGAAAAATAACTAGTAAATTATCCTGGCCTCCCGTTTGTTGCTGTGAATCTTAATTTCTGAGTCTTCATGGGACATACTTCCAGTCCCTTTGCTTGGAAAGTTTCATGAAGACTCCCAAAGAAAGGGTTAGGAAGTGTTGGTTCTAAAGTTTTCTGTTCAACGTTTCATAACAATTAGACTTGTTTTAATTCAATCTAAGCATTTTTAAACTCATAAAGAATTGCTGTCATTTTCTTGGAGAGAAAAAAATTAATAACAATTGCCAGTTGCTAGGGCTGGCCCACAGTGCTGGATCCAGGCACCAAAGCAATTTTACTTACTCCATGACATCCTAGTTCAGATTGTAACCAATCTGTGAGAAATATTTTGGTTAGATTACATCATGGGAAAGCAGCCCTACTAGTCCCTGAGAATATTTTACACCCTGAACAAGTTTCCTGCTATTTGTTTTTTAAGATGCCATTTGCTACGAACAATGCTTCTATGGACAAATAGCTTTTGGAATAAACAGGGACATTTCACTGGGAAACTGGCAAGGCCCACATACTGTAAATGTGACCAGCTTTGTTTTTTGTTTTTTTTTTAATAGAGAAGTTAAGAAAACTAAAAGTAAAAAAAGTAAAATTCTACTAGGTTCTTTGTACAGAAGAAGGGATGCAGACGTGAGAAGAATCTCTATGGATATTACAATTAGATCTTAAACAGGGTGGTTTTTTAAAAATGAACCCGCTCTTTGTAAATTCCCAATTCAAATCTTGTATATAAAGCTTCCAGTGTAAAACTGAAGAATCAGAATTCTACATGGAAAATGGCCATCTAACCCTTAGGCTTGTTGCCATATCTTGCTGTCTTTGGCAGTTTTGAGGTATGAAAACTCATAAAAGTGTCACCTGTCAAATTAAAAGACATACATCAAACACTGGTCCATGCCAGGACATGTCAGCTGTGAAAGACAGATGTGTACTAATGACTGTATTCTACAAAATGCTAAATACCACCACATCTCAGTTATTACATTCTGTCAGATATTGTGTACTGAAATCAAATGGCAAAGTCAAATGAGAAACCAAAGGAGACGGTGAAAATGGGAGGAGAAAGACAGGCCCTAATGAAGTATTTAAATCCATATAAGAGTGCAAGCATTCCTTTGTACATACATGCTCACTCTACTCCAGTATTGTAATTAACTAAAGTTTCATTTCATTTTGTTATATTTTAAAAGCAGGTGGTGGTGACAAAATCAAGAATGCAATGCTCAGGCAAAAGCAGAAAGGAGAGGGAAAAAAGAGGGGAAGAAAGGGGAAGGAAGTCCCTCATGTACTCATTGTGGGCCTATCGCCAGGTGGGCCCGCTTCCCCCCTCCAGGAATAAGACACATTGACACATAACTTGGAGTGAAAAGGCCACAGCTTTATTGATAACAGACTGCAGTTCCCCTGGCATGAGCATGGAGGCTGGATCCAGTCCCACCAGGGGACCTAAATGCCCCCTGATGTCTCCTGCATCTTCCTGGGTGATAACACCAGAATGGCAGCAAGTGGAGACCTGTGGGTGTCAACCACTCTGTGTCTCCCTGCCACCCAGGGGCAACGGCAGGCTCCCGTCCACCCTGAGCTGGGAGACCTCCCAGCCTCTTATCCTGGGCACCTGTAGGGGTTCCTTACCAATAGAGGCTGGCAGGTCCCCACCTGCCAACCATCACTCTTCTGGATCCATCCCAATGCTCCCAAAACACCAGCAAGCTGTGACAAGAACAAAAAAGAAACCCTGCTAACTTGCAACAAAAACATGCCATGAACTGTAACCCCCTCATGCTTTCAGGGTGGAAAGGTTGGGAAACGCTGCTGAGAACAACTGAATCCCCAGGTGGCCCATAACTAGCAAAGATGAGGTAAATCTTTCATATAATAATAATAAACCTTTATTGGCATACAGTAAATCTTTCACACTGGTCTACACTTGTAAAAATTGAGTGGCAGCAAAGGGATCTATGGGGTACAGCAATCTCTGTCTGAGCTCTCTATAATGCCTCAGTGGTTGGAGTGTCCAGAGCATTAGACCTTATTGAGAGATTTAGCTGTCCCTTCTTTCTACTCTGTGGGACGTGGTGGCGCTGTGGATTAAATCACAGAAACCTCTGTGCTGCAAGGTTGGAAGACCAGCAGTCATAAGATCGAATCCACGCAACGGAGTGAGCGCCCGTCGCTTGTCCCAGCTCCTGCCAACCTAGCAGTTCGAAAGTATGTAAAAATGCAAGTAGATAAATAGGTACCACCATGGAGGGAAGATAATGGTGTTCCGTGTCTAGTCGCGCTGGCCACGTGACCATGGAGACTGTCTTCGGACAAACGCTGGCTCTACAGCTTGAAAACGGGGATGAGCACCTCACACTAGAGTCAGACATGACTAGACTAAATGTCAAGGGGAACTTTTTTCTTTACCTCTTTCTCCTCTGATACCAATAGCTTTGTCTTGTTGATTTCCACTTCATTCATTCAAACTGCAGGAGGGCATCTTTGGTTAAAAACTTTAGAACCCCACAGATGAGGCAGCCATTACATCTTTACCAGAGATGGGGACAAATAAAAAAAATTGGCGATTCATTTTACTCTCCTCCACACAGTCACCCCAGAACTGCACAAATAACATAATTCCATACGTTTTGCATATTTGTCCCAAAGCAGTACTGACACATTTTATTCCCTTTCCATGATTTCTAAATGCATCACTTTTTTTATTTAACCATTTTTAGCCCTCAAATGCATGAGGGATGTGGGCAAGGGCACTTCTTTGCCCTGTGATTTTCCTGGGCACTCTTAGCATGTCACAGTCACTAAAACCATATAACTGTGATTGTGTCAAGTTTTTTGACCTTTGGCCAAATACTGTGCACAACCCTAGTTTTACATAATGATACAATTTTGATTTTCTTTTAACAAAGAAAAATGAATATATAAATTTGACAGTGGAAAATGCTAGGTTTTCATGGGGAAAACTGCAAGATAATTGATTCTTAGAACTGCTGAGCTGGAAGAGACCCTATGGGTCATGAAATCCAGCCCTTGTCAAAAAAGGTACAATGGGGAACCAGGCTATCTGGAATTAGCAGCATGGATGCAAAGTAAAATAATTGTGCTATTTTTTTATAGTACACTATAAGGCCAAATTGTGAGGAACTCTTGCCCTGACTCTTTCCCAACATTATTGTCTTTTCCAGAGAATCTTGCCTTCTCATGATGTGTCCAAAGTGGACCAGCTTCAGTTTCAGGATATTGATTCCAGTGGAATGTGATTTCACGCCCCTGTGAAATCATGCCCCACTGGAATTAGTAGAGACTCACCTTTCTCATGGCTAAACTGACCCATTAATTTCAATAGGGATAAGAGATGGCTAACTTTGCCTAGAGGTAATCATATTTCCCTGATGTGTCAACAGATAAAAACAAGATAAATATGACACTTCTCTTTCTAGTTGCCCATTTGGGATAGAGCATTCTTGCACAGAAAATACTTCAGCGGCATCTAGAAATATTGCTGTGACTCTGCTTCTGGTGATCTTTATCATTCCTCTCCACCTTTTTCTGATACGTTATTCTCTACTGCTATAATTAATTTTCTTTCTGTGGGTTTCTTCCTTTTTAAACAATCCCTCCTGGACCACTTGAAATCAAAACCTAAAAGATAAGAGAATTGTAATTAGGTCTGATTGACACAAAGTTCAATTACATGAGTTTCTTAAGTGTACTCATTTTTTTCCCCATTTTTAAAAAATATTCAGTTTCAAATGGGAACTGTGATAAGGTTAAGATGTCATTTGAAGGTTAGGCACTATAGCACTAATTTATATGTATCAATTTTACATTCAAAAATATGCAAGTACACCAACTAAGCTTTCTAGAATTTTTGGCTTTGGTTGTTGTTTTCCCCCTAACATAAATGTTCTTGTGTGAAAATTACAATACAGAATTCCCTTGGGACTTAATTATCGAACTCAGTAGATCTAACAGATCTCTGATTCTGAGGTCACTTTGGTTTTGAATCAGAGTTTCAGAAGAGCAACTAGTTCAGAGATGTAGCTATATATGCCCAGAAACAAACAGAAAAACAGACACGCATGCACGCACGCGCACACACCCATCCATCCATCCATCCATCCATCCATCCATCCATCCATCCATCCATCCATCCATCCATCCATCCATTTATTTATTTATTTATTTATTTATTTGTTTGTTTGTTTGTTTGTTTGTTTGTTTGTTTATTTATTTATTTATTTATTTATTTATTTCCACTTGTATACCACCTCATTAGTGAGAACATTTTCTCCCAAAATGTTGAATCACCATTAAAATCAATAAGACGAAATGACAGTATACAATAAGTACAATAAAACCCTGTCACTCGCTTAAAAAAAGACCTCCTGCATTTGAATTGAATCAGCAAATTTAAACCAGCTCAATGGTTAAAAGCATTACTTAAAAAGCAGCTTGATATAACTCAATTTTTATTAATTTGCTAAAAACTGAGAGTGATGGTGCCTAATTAACCACTGTGGGAAGCTTATTCTAGAGGCAAGGGGCCATGACTGAGAAATCACAGTTTCTGCTGTTAGTTCCTTTACCCTCCTTAGGTGTCACCATTTTTAACATCAAGGGCAATGAGGAGCAGGTGGAATGAGTAGCTGTTTTTGTGGAAGAGACATCCCAACATGTGTCAAGGTCATAAACAGTTATAGCTTTATAGGTAATGACAGGCACCTTGAATTGAGCATGGAAACTAACAGGAACAATCTAAAATGGGCTTCCAGTCATCTGTATTAGGATGTAAAGATGGTTTTTCTCTGGAATACATAAAGCCATGGAGTACAAAGAAAAGTTCCACCTGTTGATTGGAAGCAGCCTCAATTAGTTGGCTATTGCTGCTTTTAAAATGTTTATTACGTATTTTCTGGTTGTTTCTCTGACAGCTTGCCAGGTTGAACTCAGTGAGATCTTCCCTCCATCTGCTTTCCAGCCTTCTTAGTTGTTGCTTCATCGTCCTTAAGTCCTCCATGGACCATGGAGAAGACCAGGCTCTGCAGTGATGATGGCATTTAGGGTTGGTTGTATATTCAGCTTAGTTCATCTCTGAATACTAGTGGGTAAACAGAGAATTAACAGGAGCATCAACCATATCAGCTAAAAGCTCTGCTAGGATCCATCAGTCTTTGGGGGCAGACCATGGTCATTTTTTTAATGCAGAGTAGGGCAGGGGGCCTGATATGACTTGGAAGCTGAGCACTTAGATCCTACCCCATCTCTCCAGTGCAATCTGAATCTAAATCTAGTGTTTGATATCTGCAGTTTATGTTAGTAAATAGCTACCTACTGTATTTGTTTTAATAAGCCCCTATTTTATAACAAGCAAAACTAAAAGAAATATAACAAAATATAAAATATAACGAAGCCAAAAATGTTGTGACACCTTAAAGATTAACTGCTCGATTTTAATGTGAGCTTTTGTGCCAAAATCCTTTTCCTCAGACATAAGAGGACATCCCTATTTAAGTGATTAAATTTCAGACTCAGGTGACAGATCTGAATTGGGATCATAGCATGGGTTTCAGCCCCCTACTTCTTAAATTAGGGTCTGGGTTTAGATTTGGGACCTGCTCTTACTCTAGAACAGTGGTTCTCAATCTTTTTCAAGTCACAACCCCTTTTTATAATAGCCAAATAACCTGCTGTCACCACCATGTTTGCATTAAAAAAAAGGCATTTTTAATGGAGTAAAGTCATTGCTTCTCAGAACGTAGAGGATTCTTTCTCCCTCAAAGGCCCTGTTTCTCATGCATGTACATACACACAAACTTTAATATCCTGCTGTGAAAGGTCAAGGAAGAAATTACTTGGCAAGGGCTACAGCACATATAAGGCGACCCATGACTCTCCAGAAAACACTTTGCAACCCCCTTAGGGGTCATGACCCCCCAGGTTGGGAAACACTGCTCTAGAATTAAAATGAGGGGGACATAATGCTCAGAAATGGGCACTTGCCACATCACTTCTGTAATATAAAACAAGTCCAAAAAACCTGTTCAGCTTTTCAGCAATCTGCTTGCCCTCCTTTAGTACATTTTAACTCATTTCACTTCCATAAGACCATCTCCTAAAGGAGTTTGCTTGCCGAAAGAAACAGAAGAGGTTTGTTCACTTTACCACATGGAAAAGCTATTTATATTAGAGATATAGAGTTTTCTTGCGCATATGCACTCAATTAACGGTTTGACAGACCATTAAGAAAAGCATGGGTGCATTTTTCACTCTCTCATCATGAGGAAACTGTGCATGTTTTTTTCTTTATCAAATTATATGTAAGTTGTGTACCGCTCAAAATGTGTGCATATAAAATACGAACATAGTGATGCTTCATTCAGTGGGGAAATATGTAAAAATGCATACATTAAGAAAAAGCCTCATGGAAAAAATTCAATGCCAGAAGGGAATCTCACAGTCTAATAAAGAATCTGAATGAGATGAAAATGCCGGTGAGATTCTGAACAATGAAGCTAAAACTAAACTAAAAATAGTCTAGCTTAAAGCCATGTATAGCAGTTTTTCCATAAGTAAATGGATGTCTTTGATACTTTATTCAAAAGCTGAGAGGTGAGAAATCATCAATTTGGTATTTCTCATGATGATTTAAGGGTCCTTGATCAAGTAGCATTCACTACAAACCTTTAAAACCAATTCTGACTTACACTTAAGATAAGGCCTGGCACCCAGTTGCTAAGCAAGTAAATAGCATTTCATTGCTGAAAAGCCATCTTTAGGTCTTATTTCCTAAGATCACATGTTGAAAATTCAAATAGCAGACCTCACGATCATGATTAACTTCTGATCACAATTATTATACCAACTTTGGAAGGTTCCACTAGATTTGTAAAATAAGTCCTTCAAATAATACATAACCTCTCAAAGTTGACATAACAACCATTTGACCAAAAAGCTGGCATCACTATACTTGCCTCAAGTGTATTACAAATCTCAACAATTGCATGGAACTTAGCATTTTTAGAAATATCAAACATTCTGAACGATCAGTAGCATTTTATTTTATTTTTAAGAAACCCATCTTGTCGTGGAGCCATTCATATTTTGATGTTATCACAATTATAAGATTCTTTCATAATTATCCATGGGTCTATTTTTGCTTCCTCCTCCCCATTTAAAACTTAACCTTCTTGTGAATTACCACTTCATAATAAATAATCATGTGCTGTCAAGTCAAATCTGACTTATGGCAACCCTTTTTAAGGTTTTCCAGGTATGGCACATTCACAAGTGGTTTACCATTCCCTTTTTCTGGCGGTGGCCTGGAACTGTACAGTTTGTGCCAAGGCCACACAAGACTGGCTTCTCTGGAATGCACATTGGGGAATCAAAATCCCAAATTTTGCTTTGCAAGTGGATATCTAAGCCACTATGCTATCCAGACTGCTTAGGGTGTGAAAAATACAAAATTCTTCAGTTGTGTCCATTTAGACTGTTTCATTTCTAGGAGACATGTCAAAAAGGATTTTGAAAGCCCTCTGAGACTTCTTCCTACCAGTCAAGGTTGAGACAAAGAATTGTTTTCTTTTCCTTTTCCATAATTTGTGGAAAATATGAGCAAAACTTCTTAAGGAGCAAAGCATAAGAAAAAAAGCAAAGAGAAATAATTTGCTTCTTTAAAAAGATACAGTCAACCCACCCAAGGTTTAAAGTGGTGTGTCAAAGAAAAAATCATCTTTGTTCAAAGAAGAAATCATCTCTGTTCTACATAAACGTTGTGCAAAAGTTCATGAATGACAGAGAATCTTACATAGTTATCACAGGCGAGGAGATGAATGTTGGAATTCCATCTGATCATCTTTGAGAAGTCAAGGGAGAGTTGACATCTCCAGTCAACAGCAAGGGGTAATTTTTCTCAAGGATCTGGTAAAATATCATACTTTATGACAAAGACCCCTGTTATGGCATTGTCTTGTAACAGCCAATAAGTGATACTTCCCCTCTTTCTTTTGGACTTGATTGCTTGTTAATAGAAGAGATTAGCAGTTTTCTCAATGAGGGATATTTATTTAATGGGCAATCTACCTGTCAGTGGAGTCTCTCCCCACAGTGATAGAGAGAAAGAAGCATCTTGTATTTTGATCATGGCTAATTAAAATTAGGGGTGAGCAGCTTCAGCAGCCCTGAGGACCAAATTTATGCTCCCAAAGCTCACTGCAGTGTGCATCAGGCCCTGGAATGGTCGTTTTGGTCTATTTCTTTAAAAAAGAAAACTTGAATTCCCCAAATGGGGGCTTCTGAATAGTTTTGGTGTGTGTGCCGAGAGGGATGGAAGCTGGGGGACTATAGCCAAGCCCACTGCTCTTGGGTATGAAGAGGAACTAAAATAGTGGGTTTTATGGGGAGGGGGGGGTCTATGACGGGATTTTATGCTGCTTTGTTTTCTGTCCTATTATATGGGTGACCCAGTATGCTCCATTATTTGTTTATTATAAATAAGTATAGATATCACAATAGCAGTCATACATGTCCAATATTTTATATTATGACAAAAACTTGAGGGTTTTTTTTCAAATTAGGGAAATAGGCTCAGAAGGTAGCCTTCTGGGAAATGCGTCCTTTATCTGTTTCTTAGAAAACTTTCCTTTCCTATTGAAAAAAATTAGGAAAAAAGGAATGAAAAATGAGTAACATACCCTATATGGGAGGAATAATAAAAATATAGTTTGAAAAGACCAGATTTATACGGTATCATCTACACTTCGTATTCTTCAAACACACACACACACTCCAGTTTGAATGTGGGATATTCTTTTTCTGCACCCATGCTTCAGAATGCCAGGAGATTGCCCAAGATTGCTACACAACATCATGCCCACATTGCCAGCAAGGAAAAAGATGCCAAACTTTACATAGCAAAGGACAACCTGAATGTTGACAGCAACAGTGGCAGCAGTGAAGATGATCTAAGCAGCCATTCTCAATGGGGGTCATGTCCTCTCTGGCAATTTAAAGGGGGCTACATAATGGAACATTTCTTCACACACCACCTTATAAGGTCCATTAGGTGACCTATACAATCCTGATTTGACCTATATTTCTTTCATATTGGGTTTGGGTCATGGTCAAAAAAGGGTTGAGAGTGGTTGCTCTACAGGATGCCCTCTTTTGCTCACTACTATTTCCACTTGTTGAAAAACACTTGAATTTTCCCTTGCTTGGTGTCACTTGGGAAATGCATACAATCTACAAGATGTGCCCATGCTTGCGTTCATTGAGAAAAATAAACCATGAAAGATTCTATTCTATTAAGCAACAACATCAATCACCAACCTGGAGTGGGTAATGAAAAACATCCACAGAGGTGGACTTTAGAGACCTGCTTCTCTCTAGATGGCAGAGATTTTTTTCCCTACTGCACTGTGCCTTTTCCCCGTTATCTACATTATTCGGATATAAACAAAATTATCATTTCCTTTCGTACAGGATATGCCAGAATGGGTAATAGGAGAAGGAGAGTTAAAAGAAAAAAGAAAGCAACAGTTGTGCCACTTCTTCATTTGGAACCTAATAACTTCAGAGTCCTGCACATAGATCTTCTATCTTAAACAACTGCATACGGCAGAGGAGTCACACACAATTGGATAACACACAATTGGAAATGTCATATGTAACTTTCTGAACAGCAGTGGTTTGATAGAATTTGGGAACCTGTGGTTAGGTACAAACGTTCCCAGCAAGTATAATGAGCAAAGCACTCCAATTTTATAGAGCATATGATGGTGCCATCGTTTCCGTCTGTCTTCTGTGTGGATACCTGTCAAGTTTCTGATCACCTTTGTAATCAAAAGCAGATGAATGTATCTTTTTTCTGGGTATGATTTGGCTTCATAAGTTAAACGGCTAAGCTCACTCTGTACTTCTTCTTTGGTTGGTTTTGTCTTATTGTCTCAAAAGCTCATCCTTGATGTACTTAGATTTGTAATGAGTTAATTACTTCCCCCCTTAATTAGTGCTCTTGTATCATCATTTGTGTTGTTTGTTGCCTTTGGACAGGATCCATATGAGGACTTCATTTGGTAAAATGGGGGAATCCAACAGAACTGGGAGGGAAGTGATTCGCCCATTTTCAGCTGTAGTCTCTCTCATGTGATTCCAAAACTACCTTTGAAGCTGCTAGTTTTCAGGTACTGTATTTGTCGGCGTACAAGATGACTTTTTGGGCCCAAAAAACATGCCTCCAAGTGGGGGGGTTGTCTTGTACACCGGGTGCACTGAATGATGCGGGGCCGCGCTGGCCGGGGAGGAAGGCAGGCAGGCGGGCAGGCAGGCAGGCAGGCAGTCTGGATGGAGGGAGGGAAGCACAGCCTGCCATGCCTGAGCGACCAGAGCCTGCTACCGGGCTGCCCGCTGCCCCGCGCCGCTGAGCCAGCAGCGCGCTCGCTCGCCCGCCACCCGCCCGTTTCCCTTTTCCTCCTCCTCCTCCTCCTCAGTCTCTTGCCTTCTTCCTCTCCCTCTCGCTGCTGAGCCAGCCGTGCACTTGCTCGCCCGCACCCGCCCATTTTCCCTCTTCCTCCTCCTCCTGTTGGGGGGGTCATCTTATACGGCTGGTTGCCTCGTGTGCCGGCAAATACGGTATTCTAGAAGATCCAGAGGGGAGTGGACTGGAAGAAATGTTTGTTGTATCTACCATAACAATGTTGGATTTAGCCCTATGCTTTTAACTTTCATTCGAAATAAAATTTCTGATTGACTGATTTTTAAATAGGGAAAAGGTATTACAGTATACCTGTTTTCATGACCATCATAGAGACGACATAATCTCCAGATCTGAAGCTGTTATCAAATCATGAAGATCAGTGCATAAAAAGTACACATCCAGAGATAATATTTTGGATATTGGTAGAGGGTGGGGTAGGATTTAAAGGCTCACATCTGTTGCTAATTCAGACAACAAACTAGCAAACAAAAACAATGCGCAGTATGGACTCATCTCTTTGTTTTCTGTTTCTATTTCTAACAATACAGTGCTTGAAATTCAAGACATGACTGAAGAAGGTACCACAACAAAATGCAGGGAAACCACAGCAGCTCTCAGTTGGAGTGAGAGAAAGTGGACTCTTGAATAAATAATACTCTGTTGATGAAGGTACTACAATTCTCAAAAGCTGCTCTGTCCTACATTTTTCTGCTTAAGAAAAATCTTTTTCTTTCTTGGCTTGAACCATTTTGTTCTTGTAGAAAACTATATCAGCATTGTCACCCATGAAATGACTCTGTGTGTGGTTTTAAGTGGTGCTAACTACCCATATTATAGTCAAGTGTGTCAACGTTTAAATGCACTAAATATATGCAGGGGGCAAATGTGAGTCAGGGTAAAATATAGGAATCAGCATCTTCCTTTAGGAGACAGTAAGTTTCTTTCCATTCATGAAGGGCTTCAAATCCACAGCATCAACAAAGTCTTCTTTTTATAAGAAGATGAAGCTGCACACATCATGAATTTGAAAAGAAAACTCTTTAATTAGTGGCAATCTAGTGCTACTAATTAGTGGCAATCTGGTGGCCTTGTTTCTGTGGCACCAACAGATTTCCACAAGAGGATACTGGCCATTGCATTATCATTTTTTGTTATGAAACTAGACCTGAAAAGTATGAGAGGGCACTACATTTTGTTGTGAACTAGGACCAGAGTTTCATGTGTAATATGATTAGTAAGTCTAAAGATCAGGCTGACAGATTAATAAACAGCTGTCAAACTCCCATTATTAAAGTTCATGATAAAGTTGCTTTTTATGTTGCATATGAAGTAAAGAATCCAAACTAGTGAATCCTGATTGGTTGTACAACTAACATTCCACGACAATCTGTGGGTCACTTGGTCAGAAACAGGAAAGGCCATGGGATTCTGATTGGCTGGACTTTTATGGCTGAAAACTATTTAAAGCTATCAAGTTCAGTTCTGTCAGTCTGTGGGTAGTTGTTTCTGGAGAGAAAATAGCTTGCACTTTGTTCTATAATAAGATCTGTGTTAGTGTTTGTGATAGAGAAGTGGAGAGTAAATTCATTAATGCATCTTGCCTACAAATCTGATTTCCATGTATTAAAGTTACAAATGAAGAGCAGGTGCCAGGTAGCACTCCAAACTGAAATACAGCAGAAAGTACTCATGCAGGAACTCATGCAGGAAATCATGAATTTATTATAGAACCATTGAAGGAGTTCCAACACATCTCAAACCACTAGGATAACCTTATCAGCAGTTGATGTTTTTTTGCCCAAAGCAAAATAATGGCTAGAATCTCACTTGTGCTTGCATGAGGCTGGTGTAACTTGCCAAAGGTAATTACAAGGACTTAAACTGTTTGCTGTGTGTGTTTGTGTGCCTCAGTCACGTGTTTGGTTCTGCATCTAACTAACTATCTGAGATGCCCTTTGCACCTCATTAATTAGTCACCACAAGTTAAGCAAACACTAAATGGACAGCAATAAGATTCAGCCATTGCAAAGTAAATTGGTTGCTTTGTCCTTCGGTCAGAAAATGAGTCTTGAGGGAAGCCCAATGAGTTTTGAAAACACTTGAAAACATTGTTTGGGATGAAATATTTTCCAGACCCCCCTCAATTGTTATCAACAATTGTTTGAAGTTAGGTTTGACAATGAAGCTGCAGATGCCTTTTCTAAGTGTTGAAGCAAGCCAGAAGACATTTGACGAATCTCAAAATATTTAAAGCCAGACACAAATTCAGGTGAATGGGAGTTTGTACATTCTAAATGAGGTCTGAACTTTTCTATCCTGTACCCAATATTTTTTCCAGTTTTCTCTCTTATTTTTCTTTCAAATCCATGATTCAGGGCAATGGATTTTAGGGCTTGGTGAGTTATTGCCATATGTTGTCTGTTATATCAGTCTATAAGAGTGCCTGTAACATCAAACTATGACATTGCCCTCACTGATTAGCATTGACGGGGCACTGCTTCTCCTGCTGTGATTTTGGAAAATCCGTTGAAATACCATGAGACCAAAATTATGACTGGCAGGCTTATCATAATCCATATCTCAGAGAAGCCTTTTATTAAGTGAGGCTAAGGTAGGACTGTCCATCATGTGTTATTGTTCAGTGAGAAGTTCTCTTGTGAATTTCTTTGAAGTAATAAAAATGTTGAAAGAAGAGAAGGGACATGATATTCCTTCTCCCTGGATCTATTGCCATTTGATTTACATTGCAGATTGCATGTGTTCCTATACAAAACTTTAGCAGGGAATCATGGGGTTGAATAAAGATGTCCCAAGAATATAGTTCCACTCATGAAATATTCCCTATCATGGAGGTGGAGAGAAGCTTTTTACAGAGTTTCTCCAGCCCTGTTGAATGCTGCATCTCTCGTATGTTCTTCAGAGGGGTGGACAACTCATCAAAGCATCTGAGAAAGTAGACTTGTCCACCAAAGTTCACATTAAAATATAGCAGTTTGTCTCTAAGGAGCCACAATGTTTTTTTCTTCTTTATTTTTTTTCCTTTTCCTTTTGTTTTTGCACATCACAGAAATTGGTAAGTGGAGGGAGGATGTGCCATTAGCATAAGTTCCCTTTCCTGACAGAAGTGTTAGGGGAGATCCCACTGGATCTCCATTAGATTTCTGATTTGAAAGACTCCTTCCATTCCTAGTTCTTGATCTTGATCCAAGTCACAGTATGTTGACATTATTTATTTATTTATTTATTTATTTATTTATTTATTTATTTATTTATTTATTTATTTATTTATTTATTTAAAATCATTTTGCCCTACCTTTCTTCTTGAAAAAGGACCCAGGGCAGCTTACAAACAGTGAAAGTCAATATTTAAAGTTGAAAACAATGAGCATACAACAGTGGTTACATCATTAAAGGACAATATTTAAAATGACAAACAATGAATAAGGAGACATCTCACAACATTAACAACCAATATTAAGGAAAAGATCAATAAGTAAACAAAAAAAGTCACTCTGAGAAATGGAAAACACAAAAATGGAAAACACAAGCAACTTTCTAGTTTTTTTAATGGCCTTTTAAGGATTTTTTGGCTTGAAAGGTGGACTCTCAATTTCTTGAGAACTTTATTATAGTTCCTTCAGTAGTGCCTGAGTACTGATGGACAACCATGTGTGGAAGATGACTTCTCCTCCAAAGATTATAAGTCAGTTGCATCCTGAAAAAACAACAACACTACAGTATATCCAGACTTTTTATTATTATTACCCTGTTTACCCTAAAATGACCTAACCTGAAAATAAGCCTAAATATGATTTTTCAGGAAGCTCGTAATATAAGCCCTACCCCAAAAATAAGCCCCAGTTAAGTGAAACCCCGCCCTCCACCATTGTGCAGCTACCAGAAGAAGATGACAGGAATGTATTTGAGCAAACGTAGATTGCTGAACATGAAAAAAATAAAACGTCCCGTAAAAATAAGCCCTAATGCATTTTTGGAGCAAAAATTAATACAAGACCCTGTCTTATTTTGGGGGAAACAGGGTTGTTGTTGTTGTTGTTGTTGTTGTTGTTGTTGTTGTTGTTGTTAGAATGGACACCCTCGTCCAGGACCCTGGGATTTACAAAGCCTGGAGTCAAGTATACTTTCCTTCATTGTTTTCCTAGTTCCTTCCCCTTCTTCTGCTGAAATTAAGATAACACATTTACTCCAGTGAGTTACATTAAAGAAATGGAGAGGCTTCACTGACGGAAACCATTTAAGGGTTTCCATGTACCAAATGCCACCACTTTATTATTCATTCATTCCTTTAAATCATGTATTAGCTTCCTCTCCAGAGTGGTATACAGTGCATCATAAAAGACAACAAATTCAGCAACCAGTGGTGGATAGAGGGCAGCTCCAATAATAATCAATTATTAGATTAAAATTAGCCAGCAGAAGCAAAAGCTGGATAGAAAGGATGAATTATGGACCCACTCCAGAATGCCAGTGATGATGGACCTTAAGAGTGGATGGTTTCATTTCCCAGACTCAGTCACTTGGACATAAAGTTCCAGCTTCACCGCACCCCACCATTTTCACATAAAACAGTCACTCAGAGCAGGGACTGAGAAGATCAAAGCTAATGCAGGAGAGATTATTGTGAGAAGTGCTTTCTGCTAAATTAGTCCCATGACATAAAAGACTTTTATATAAAAGCTCCAACATGCTGAAATAGACATGGGAGCAAAATTGGCAGCTGATAGTAGAAGCCGTACTTGTGTGTGCTTAAAGCAGGGGTCTCAAACATGCGGCCCAGGGGCCATTTGTGGCCCGCCAGACAATAGTTTGTGGCCCCCACCTCGCCTGGCCCCCTTGAAGTGCCCACACAGCCACTGCTGTCAAGAGTTAAAAAAAGCCTCACCTCGCTCGCCGGCAAGGTGATTCTGTGAGGGTTTTTTAAATTTTATGTCATGCCCTCCTCTCCCCCCCCCCCTGCAGCCAGGTGGTCGCTGGTGCTCCTTCCCTTCTCCGCTTCTTTATCCTGCTGCTGCTGCTGGTGGTGGTAGTGAAGAAGGAGTCAGAGGGGGTCATGGCCAGCGATGAGGGCTTGCGCCCCCTCCTCATCCTCATCCTCCTCGGAGCTCCAGCTGGTCTAAGGAAACTCCTGAGTGGTTTCCTCTGGCTCTTGCTCCGCTTGGCGGAAAATCTGATGCAGCCCAGCCTCACCCAGACTCTGCCTCCAGTAGCCCCCAGGTAAATTGAGTTTGAGACCCCGTGTGATGTAGGGAGCGTGCCAGCCCTCCTCATCTTCACTTTAATCCCAGAAGCACAACCATCTTGGATAAAGGGAAGCTACTCTGTCCTCATCAGCAATCTGTGTGTACCAAATTTGTGAAGAAAGTCAGGATCTGGCTGATTTGGGGAGACTGTCCACATAAAGCAGCCTCCCTCTCTTTCTGTCATTCAAGTGCCTACAGAGGGAGCAGGGCTAACACACTTACCTCATAACATGTGGTGTCCGCAAATTTTAAACACACCCTTTTAATGAAAGGATTTTAGATTCCGAAAGAGATCACCTTGCATTCAGTGCAGCTTCTTTCCCAGTCAGTAGGTGCAAGAATGTAGCCTTGTTCAGCTTGGTATATGATGAACTGAAAGTAACCTTTCTGTCTTTCCTAGGTGGACCATTGTCTACACTCAGAGAAAATCATAACTTCCCTTTTTGTATCTCTCAGCATGTGGGCACCCTTTCGAAAGCCTTCCCCTGTCAGCCTCAAGCTCCTGACGGGATTACAGTCTCTTTCCCAGTACACTTGCAAAGATGACACATTGCTCTTTTCTCCCACACAGGACAAAAATAAAATAGCTGGCTGATTTATCTCCAATTGTATTATCTTGCTTCACCTACCCATTTGCTTCTTATTGGAACAATTAGAAATCAGGCTGAGTAGTTCCATTGTACAGCATACTATGACAAAGGAAGTGAAGAGAGAATTTGCTTGAATACTCTTTTTGGCCCAGATTCAGTGCTTGTTTTATTTTATTTTATAATAAAAGATCATTCATACACCCGGTATTCCTAGTAGAACTTGATTGCTTCTGGTTCCTGCTCCCCAACAAATCTTCACTTCTAGTCGTACAGACATGGAAGATGCATTTACGGAAAGGAGACAACTGTAATGGTTTGTATCCATGTGCCCATAAATCCTAACTGTTCTAAGTCAATCTAAAATATTTACACAATATGAGTAGAAGAACATTTTAAAAACAAAATCTAGGAGATGCCTCCAAACTGGATCCTACATCTATTGTTCCTATGCAGTTTGACTTTCAGGTGCATACATATATATATATATATTCATCAGTGTCCTACATTCTTCTGCATGTTTTAATATATGGTTTTTCAAGGTGGACTCAAAACATTCTGCTTCCTAAAAGATAGCAGCAGCTGGAAACTCATTCTCTTAAAGTCGAGGCTTATGCTACCTTAGAAAAAAGAACAAAGAAAGAAGAAATGGTTAAATGGCTCTCAGAATGCTAAGATGTTGGCAGGTCTTGGAATACTTTTAAAATTGTGAGTAATTTTACAGAGGCCTCAAGGCCATGCAAACTGTATTATCACTGCATGAGAGTGCATACATGAGATTGTGCAGCAGAGCAAACCAACATTCTACGAGGCAATTCTACAAACAGGGGCAGCTCAAACAAAAGTGGACTTCTGATCAGCGCCAACATGGAGACAAATGTAGCAGACAGTCTGCTCTTGCTCTGTGCCAAATTGTGCTAATTACCATTCACATTTGTCAAAAAACAGCCCTTACAATTGCCTTGTGTTTGTGTGAGAAGTGGTTAACTTTTGAGAAAAAAAAAGAGTCAGCTTCTGGGATTTGTGAATGGTAGTGAGCACAAGAGGAAATGCTGTAGACCATTTTAACTGCTGCCATTGGTGTCAACATTCAGGCTGCTCTGCGCTTTGTAAAGGTATTCTTTGGCATCCTTTTTCCTGCTGGCAAAGCGGGCACAATATTGTGCAACAATAAAAGACATTTATTGGCATTTTGAATTGTGGATACAGAAGCACAAGATTCATAAACCATTTTTTTAAAAAAAGAATTGAATTTATATTGGTTTTTTCCACCTCCCTTTCTGGCATGCTTTCCTACTTGCTATATAACATAGTTTTAAAATGTATTTTCTTCCTTAACTTCTAGTGTCAAAAGAAGACCTCCATGGAAAACTAAAAATGTCTTGACAATATAGAATAAAATACTTATACTTTGGCATCCAGAGATCGGGTCTTCCTTTTTTTTCTTTCTTCTGGCAAATACCTGCCAGATTTGGTTTATCTCATATACACTACCTCAGAATGATCATTTGGGCATCTGAGGCAAGGAATCTTATGTACTTCCCTCTTTTCCTGATAAATTTTACCTGAGACCATCTGTGTGATTTAATCTCCAACTCTGCCTAATGGTTGGGCGGGCTCCAGAGTTGTGCCTTTTTACTGTATTTCCAGAAAATATTGGCTGCACAGAAAAATCCAGTCTTATAAATTTGATTTTGCTTTCAGATTGGTATCAGTGGCTGCATCCTCTGTTCACGGAATATTGGCTTAGTCTCAAGGACAAGGTTGTGACCAGAAGTACAAAGGAAGGCTAGCACTGAGCTAGGTATTGCACATATACAGCTGCTGGGAAAAGAGCAGTCTTGCTTCTCTTCCTCCCATTCCACTGTAATATCTCATAAAAATAAAGCTACAGTCACATGTGACACAACCTTGTTGTGCCCCCTCTCCCTTTTGGGAGCTCTCTCTTGTGGCATACAGAATCACATGGCAGCTTCCTAATCACATGAGCAGACTGTAGCTAAATGGATTGTTACCCACATAGTTTCCTTTTGATCACCAAACCACCTATCCTTATTTCAATGGAACTACAGGCATGCCAAGGAAGAGATGCCCCTCCATGTATCAACAAGAAGGCACATGGACTTTCAACACCAGCGGAGCAAGACTGCAACCACTTTTCCCATGCCCCCATGGGAAAGCCTGGCCCAAGCCATCCTGCAGCCCTGCAGCCTTTGAAAATGCAGCGGGGCTGGAGGATCCCTTTGATCCTGCTTTGATCCCTTTCCTCTTCTTCCTATGTCATGATGTCAAGCCATCCCCCAGCCCTGGGGGTAGGTTTCCCTTTGGACAGGCTTTAGCAAGTTGCCCGCAAGGAAAACCCCTCTGCTTATGCCCCAAGGAACAGCTGATCTGTGGGGGCATAAGCAGGTAGGGAATGAAGGGAAAATATAAAAGGGTTAAATTCATTGCTTCATATTCACCAGGATCTCTGGACCCCAAGAACAAGAAGCAATGAATATCTGATGAATCAGGGATATTGGTTGAATATCCTGATTCATTTTTATATTCGTCCCCATGTCTAATCACCATATCCTCTCTGAGATTAAACCTTCTTTTGAAAAGATGCAAATATTTGTTAGGAGAAGGTTAAGGTCAGTGAATGAACATGCCAGTTTTAAAAGTAGGTATCCAAACCAGTTTGGAGCATAGGCATGAATGGAGAGAATGTAACAGCTAAGGCTGTAATTGTATAGCAAGGAAAACACACTTGGATCTACTGTGATACACATTTTTTTCAAAGCAGGCTTATGTGGGTGAAAACATTATAGCCATCTAGAGATCATGCAATTTGCAGGAATCAGTGGGGCAGGGGCAGAGGGCTGTATTTTCACAGCAGAAGCTGCCTTCGACAAGGTGCGAACTGGCAATTTCTCTCTCTCTCTCTCTTTCTCAAATTTAATTTCTAGCAATATGGTGTTCCAACACTGCTTTCATTTTTTTTTCTAAAAAAACTTTTTGCACCAATGTTCCCTCTAACTTTCAGCCCCGCTTGGCAGTGCTCTGACCCTCACTTGTGTGACTCCATGTACACCCTGTGTGGGGTTCTATTGCAACCAAAACGAGAGGAGTTGAAAACAGTTGCTGTGGGAGCATGGGGTGGAGGAGCCCTGCGTGGAGGGGGGGGCAGAGTCGTGTGTGTGTGTAGGTATGCATCTTGGAAGGAACCTTCATTTGGACACAATGGATTGAGGGGAACTTGTGGAGAGGTATTCATGGAGTATCTCTTTGCCCTCAGAGCAGGAGATCACACTGGGCAGAAAGCACCCAAAAGCAATGTCAACTTGATCAGAGTACAGTATATTTAAACCCCATCTCCTGGCTAAATAAAAAATATATGATTCACTACTAAAACAAGACAGGCTACTTTGCTTCCTGAGCTTTACCTGTAACCTCTGGATTTTAATTCAAATTCCTTTGTTCCTAATCTGTTGCAAATTGTGGACTAAAGGACAAGTGTAGTCATCACATAATTTGGTCTGAAGACACAAGTTCTTTCAGTATACAAGGTGTTCCTAGTTTTCCTCAGGGAAGCATTAGGAGTAAGGGGCTACAGTAGCTTCCTAAATGATTTTTGTTAGGCTTTCTTGTTATGATACAAAATGGCAAAAGCTGCTCAGGAGGATATTGTCTTTTTTTGTGGGGGGAAAGAAAGAAGGGATTTGATCTTATTTACATCCTAGCTCTTTTCCCCTTCTGCAATAACTAAATCCATTGAGCTACCTTTCCTGTAAGCATCTGCCCCTGTTCTCTCAGAGACTTCACAAAACTAAAGAAAACATAAATCAAGACCGAGAAGATGCATTAGCCCCTTCACCCAGATGATTTGGGCTATCTATCAAAACCCATAAAAGCCATTTTCCTATGAAAACCTTGAGTTTTGAAGTAGATCATTCATCAAGGGGAATAAATAAATAAATAAATCCTAAGGAAAGAGGTTGTTTTTTCCCCCCTATCTTTCTCCCTTCGATTTTTGTCCAACTCACTTTGAGCTTACTGTGAACCAAATCTTTTTCATGCTGGCTGTTCTGCTAGCCAACTGGGCAGCTAGATAAGATAGCTGTGATAGAACGGTCAAGCCAAACCTTCCCACCAATTTACACATTTAAGTTTTGTTGAATGATATCCGTAGCTTAGCAAACTGATATAATTATGTATTGCTTAAAAGGAACTTGGTAGGGTGTCATGTTGAAAACTATCATCTCTCCCTCCCCCCAATATATGAGTGGTTTGAATCTGAGCTTGTGATATGACGGGCAGTACTTTCTTTCAAAGTATGTGTAGTCTATACAGTAGTTGTGATGGAACAGGGAAGGAATTACTAGGTAACCAATACATTGTGTGAATTTCTTTAGGTTCCCTCCTTTAAAACCCCCAAATCCTCTATTGCTGGGGAAAAATTGGGCTAAAATGAATATCCAGAAGCTTGGAGAGATGTGAATGCTCATTTGGATCCTTGCATCTCTTGTTGGCCCTGAATAGTCTTTCTTCAAAACTGGAAATAATCTCTCCAAATGCACAGGGATCCATGAAGTGAAGAAAGGGGTCCGTTTAGCCCTCTAGCTTTCAATGGCTTTGAACCATATCTACCTCATAAGCTGCACACTTGGAGTAATGAAGGGGTCAGCAACAAAATGTCACACTATGAAATGCTTCTGTTCTAGGCATTCCTTGCCATATTGTCTTCCATCCATATTTCCATTCTGTTTTTTAAAGACAATAGCTAATGCCCAATGAACATACCCATTAGATTGCTGTGGGAATGCCTGCTAGGTACATTTGTTTGTTTGTTTGTTTGTTTGTTTAGAAAATCCTCCAGGTCCCCCCCCCCAATCCTTGGGAACATGCCCCTCTTGTGTGTGTATAGTGCCCTTATGCCATATTGCATCCATGAAATTTGTCATTAGAGGAATTTGGTCTGCTAGAAGTTTATAATTATTTTTGGCCCATAGTTGTAGCTTTATTACAATGTTTCAGATTCCATACCTGCATTTATGAAGCCTACTTTGAGAACTGGTTGACATGACAGTGTAAATCAATCAGTGAATAGGTGAGATAAGATAATCTTGTCTAGAAGTAATATGGAAGAAGAATTATTATTAAATATGTCACTATTTAATTTGAAGCAGATTTTCTGGGTTAAAACGGGTTTTGAGATGCATTTCAAAATGGATCTTTTGATGGGAAATGTGTATTCAGAAGCATGGATTTTGAAATATTTTAAATGAAAATTACTTGCAAAATTTGTTCTTAAAGGCTAGCAAACCAATGAAGGAATAGAAGAAAAATAGCAAATGAATCATGAATTTACTGAGGAACCCCTGGAATAGATATGGAAAAAGGAAACAGACAGATTCATTTGTTCTTATTAGGGTACCACTCCAGCAGTGTGTGAACTATGGTACAGTTCACAGAGTTTAAAAAGGTAAGAAGGCAACTAGTTAATGTGGAAGCTCTATGAATGGGTGCTTCATCGAACAGTTGAGGATGATTCAATAAGACACATCTCTTGCTTTCACCCAGGCGCATTTATTGTATACCATCCTTTCAGTGGCACAAAGGATTCAGATCAATCTTAAAGGGTTGTGAAAAGGAAAATAAGGCAGTCTGTCTAAGATGGGAGAACACCCACGTTATGCTCCACAGAATTCAGCACAAGCTTGTCCACCATGACAGGTAAGCTAGCTCACCTCCAGGTGGAAGTGCTCTTGTTTTCACTGAAACATGGTACAGACAGCCTGTAGTAAAAGACAGACTAAAAATATATATATATAACCACAAGAGCAGGGGAATTTGAACTGCTACAAGCACAAAGAGACAGCCGAATGGGTCAAATAAATTATGAAATATTTGGAAGAAGATCACAGGATCATGATCTTATTTTTCAGCTTGGTTTGTCTCTTCCCCTGTGCAGAATATGTCAAATGTAGTTTCCTAGGTTCTTTGATCCCATTCATGTTTCACTTCTGCTGACACACCCTCTCTGAACTTGATTTAAAAAAAAAGAACCCAAAAAAATCAAGCATATGCATAATAAAACATGTTCACGTTAGCTAGATCAGCTACTATTGGAGGAGCAGGGGAGGTGTTGTGTTATCCAGATATTACTGGCAGTTACTGCAGCTGAAGCATACAGCATACACAGATTCTGTGGTCTTTTAATAGCCAGGGAAAGAAAACTGAAAAGATTGTGGTTACAGTGGTTTCCAACATACACATACAGTGTGTGCGTGCACACACAGACAAAGAGACAGAGAGAGAGAGAGAGAGAGAGAGAGAGAGAGAGAGAGAGAGAGAGAGAGAAAGTCTTTCAAAAGAATAAACAAAAAAATAAAGATCTGGACTTTTCACAGCAAGGACAATTTCTTTCCCACTGAGTCACAATTTCCATCTTTTGTCTTAGGGTTACCTCTGAAGAACAGATAAGCAGTGTCTTTGAGATCTCAGAGTTAGCGTGGTTCATGGCTGAAGCAGCAGGAGACACTACTCCCAAATTTGGCCCTTCTCTGTTCAGATGACAGGCCACTCCTCCTTGCAAGACTGGAAGGACACCTAGATTGGTAGATCAAGCATCCACTTCTCCCTTCCTATCTACCAAGACGCTTGCAACTGCTCCTTTATACAGTTATGGACTGGAGAAAAGAAATGCCACATAAGTGATCTCAAAACACTCTCTCCCTTTCCTTTCTGCACCAGAGGGCTTCCTTTTGATTGGATATTTATGTGTAGGTCCACTAGAACTGTGATAAAGAGTGATATTTTAAACAAATTAAAACTAAGACTGGAATATATTGCCATTATTTCCCCTGTCATGCAACCACTGAAACAAAAATGTTGTCTCTCTCACACAGAGAGAGTTCTTATTCAGACAGCCTATCAAGAACTCTTTCCCCCGCAAGAGTTCTTGATTCCAGTACATGAAACACCACAGAAGATGGATAACATTTTTTTTTGCAGCTTCCACCCACTCGTCCCTCTCAGAGTTTATGGAAGGTGACATCCTCTGAGCACTCACCCACAATCTTCCTCTTGCATCTACTTTAAACTGGCTCCCACCAAATCAGGTCTGGCTCATTGGCTTCAGCTTCCTTCCTCCTAGTTTCACTCATGCTCTCAGCTCCCTCAGGCTGACCAGTCACCAAGATCTCCCTGAAGTCTACTGGGTGGGGTGAGGGCAGGACAGCCAGCCAGCCCACTGGGGACCATCAGAGCATTCCTTTCACAATGTCTCTACACATTAAGGACTTTCCGCTTTATGAAGCAAAGCAGAGAGAGAGAGAGAGAGAGAGAGAGAAGGCAGGCAGGCAGGCAGGCAGGCTAGCTGGTTGGCTGGCTAGCTGGCTGGCTGGCTGATTGATCAGAAGATGCAAACAAGCCACATAATGCCCCCCTTTTTTTCACTGTCCAGGCACCAAGACAGTAGCTCAGCAAGTTACATGCATTTGCAAAAAAAAAAAAAAAAAAAAAGTGCAAAAATTAGCCTTACAAGTGGAAGAATTCCCATCAAGAGCTTGATCCCATTACCAATTGGGTCTAGCATGTTTTTAATTGTTTTTTTAAAAGGTAATTACACAATGTACAAGGAATCTTGTTTCCCACACATGTTATTTTAACTCCCCTACCAGGGGTCCTTTATTTTAACTCAAGATATATCACTGTTTCATGCATCAATGTGCCCGATGTGCACTCTTTTGTCAGAGAAAATTGCTCCCCTTTGCTGTATTGTTGTGCTTGTACTCCATGTGCATATGTTGTTCTCTCCTCCATCGGAAGGGGAGGAGAGGTAGGTAGGAGGAAGGCTCTTTGTTTGTCAACCACTGCAAGCAAAGGGCAGGTTGGAGAGAAGAGGAGAGACCAACATACAGACAAAGATACAGAGATGCCACAGCTGCTAGGCTTGGGGGAAAGGGAGCACCTTCCCTAGCCTGCTAACCATTCTTTTGTGTGTGTGTGTGTGTTTTGTTTTGTTTTGTTTTTGTTTTTTGTGGGGAGAGGGGGTTGGTCATTGCAATGTGGAAAGAGGAAAGATAGGTAGGAAGAAGATTCTTTGCCAGATGTTGTAAGTAAGGCTTCACTGTTGCCTCCTGGAAGGAAGAGGGGAGGTGGCAGCAGTGGTCCCCTCACTGCCTCTTTCCCCTGCTTGCCGATCCTGCTCCTGCCAATCTTCCTTCTTGCTGCTCTGCCTCTTCTCCAGTTATTGCTGGTGCTGTGCATGGTCACCATCATCTCTTTCCCCTGCCTGTCCATCCTGAATTTCTCTGGGTGCTACACACAACCCAGGAGCAGAGGAGAGGCTTTTTATTCCTTTAGTCTAATTTTTTTTCTTTGTCTTTGTCTGCCTTACCTTACCTTATTTGTCTCCACTTTTCCTCCCCAGGTGGCCTCTCATGAAACAAAACTTAAAATGGGGAGAAAGTATGTAGGAAAAATCAGCAGGGCTGCTTAGGAACCCAGGCAGCTAAAAGCAACCCATAGATGTCAAGCAGAAGTTAAATGGACACTTCCTCTCCCCTCTGCTCCTGGGTTGTTCACGGCTCCCAGATAAATTCAGGGCCAGACAGGGGAGAAAGGTAAAGCTTTCGTATCCATTTGTCAGGTGGAAATCAATCAGCAGGCAGGGAAGAGAGAAGAAACTAGGAAAGTCAAGGGTTGAATGGATGAGCAGGGTGATGAAGAGCATAATCTGCATAGGAAATAGGAGGGATAGGCTTAAGGACCCAGTTTGATTTCAAGTGGAAGAATCCAGTCTGTTCTGCTGGCTCCTTTAAAGAACAAACAAATCCAGAAGAGCACTTGGCACAGCAGATGTGCACAGTGATTCAAAGACCGTGTGACTACCATATGACTATAAATTGCTTTGGTTAACACTGTGGCATATTCCGGGCTAAGGGACGTGGTGGTGCTGCGGGCTAAACCACAGAAGCCTGTGCTGCAGGGTCAGAAGACCAAGCAGTCGTAAGATCGAATCCACGTGACGGAGTGAGCGCCCGTCGCTTGTCCCAGCTCCCACCAACCTAGCGGTTCGAAAGCATGCAAATGCAAGTAGATAAATAGGGACCACCTCGGTGGGAAGGTAACGGCATTCCGTGTCTAAGTCGCGCTGGCCATGTGACCATGGAAGATTGTCTTCAGACAAACACTGGCTCTATGGCTTGGAAACGGGGATGAGCACCACCCCCTAGAGTCGAACACGACTGGACAAAAATTTTCAAGGGGAACCTTTACCTTTACCTTTATATTCCGGGCTATAGCATCAATGTAACCTGGCTCAAAAAAAAGGGGGGGTGGGTGGGATTCAGAGTCTTGTTTTCATGTACAAGAGTAATACAAATGAAGATTTACATACTGTATGTAGTCAGGGATTTCAACAGCAACAACATACCCTCCACAGGGGGACATTTCACTGGTGCGACCATGACCTCAGTGAAACAGTGACAGTTGAAAAACACTTCATGCACTTGCCAAATGTGAACCAGGGGTGTGTGTCTTTTCTAGAGCAGGTCCTCTTATGCTCTGCTGTTCCTAGCAGCTTCAAGTTTCTCCAGCTGACAGCTGGGTATGGAAAGGATGAATGCTTGAAAAATCCTGAACCAAAAGAGAAAAACAAGGATATGTGTCTGATGCTATATTATTTATTACCATATTTCCAGTTAAATGATTCCAAGGTTTACCCTCCTATTATTACTATTTTTTTCTACATCCAACATTGGGCTGAATCTGCAGGATAAAAATCATTGGTGGTGAAGACATTGTAGCTCGTTTTTTCCCCCTCACTCTCTGCCATGCCTTTGGCCTGGTTATACTGTATGGAGCAGGGCGGGTAGAAAGGTGGAGGCAAATTGTTCTTAAGCAGTTCATCAATCCTGTCCCTGTTGCTAATTGCTCAATTACAGCCTTGTGGTACAATTACTTCCTAGCTTTAGAGATAAACTGCTGTCTCTTTTTCTAAAGGATTTCAGTTATTGCTTAGAAAGAAAAAAAAGAGAGAATAAATAAGAGGGGAGATTTTCAAATCCAGAATAACAGCAATGTTTTTCTTCCCTTTGTTTCTAGTCTGTAAGGAAGGCTGAAGGATAATAATGTATTGGGTAAGAATAGGCCATTTCGATTATTCTTCTTTGGATTGGATTCTGTTTGGATTCTTACAAATGCACAGAGGTTCATTCTACCTGGTTTCTGCCTCAGTTTGTAATGTGGTATTTTAAAAAGTCAGCACAAAAAGAAAAAAAATCATTGCATTTTTTTCTGTACATTTCTCCATAAGGTATGCATTTTGCAATCAATTTTCCCTTTAATCTCCCTGATTTTCTCTCACTGGATATATTTTGTATACATATTTTGTTCACAGAATTGAGTTGGAGATTCCAAACACTTGGTGCCATGAGAAAGGATTTAACCACATACACCCTCAAGCTCTGACCTCACCTCTATTTATTTATTTATTTATTTATTTATTTATTTATTTATTTATTTATTTATTTATTTATTTATTTATTTATTTATTTATTTATTTATTTATTTATTTATTTATTTATTTATTTATTTATTTATGTATGTATGTATGTATGTATTTATTTATTTATTTATTTATTTATTTATTTATTTATTTATTTATTTATTTATTTATTTATTTATAATACTGCTCATCTGCTGGGGCCACTCTGGGTGGTTTACAATGTGTAAATACCACCAAGTACAATTTAACATAACTAACAGCAGCAACAATAGCAATAGCAACAGCAACAGCAGCAGCAGCAGCAGCAACAACAACAACAACAACAACAATAATAAAGCAATAAACTCAAAGCATTAAAAATGCATCAAATAAAAACATTCAAAGCATTAAAACATTTAAAACACTTAAAACCTTAAGAAATATGCCTGGCAGACCTTTCTGCCACAAAATTTTGGGACATTCATTTATAACTCCTAAACGTAGTTGCAGAGGAGGCTGTATGAATATTGTTTTGTGCAAACACATCAGTTTCTATGATTGGGATGAACAGGTCATTCCACTTGTTCAGGAGATCTGTTTGGACGTTTGGACACAGAGAGATGACTGAATTAAACCTAACACCTTAGTCTAAGGAGTTGATTGAAATGTGTATAGGGAAGTATACATGCAGCCAAGTTGAATTTGATACAACTCCTGCAATGGAATCAATAGTCAGGCTTTCTCAGTTCTTTTTAATCCATTTATTTACTTATTCAGCTTATATTTTGACATTTTCTGCTGCTTTTTAACACACCTTTTCTCTAAACTGTGAGGACAAATAGTGCACATTTAGATCACTTTTAATATTTTCCTGACCTGGTTCTGGGAGGTCAATTGTCTTTGTGTGTTTGCATTTCTAAACAGACTATGTTACTTCCCTCCATCTTAAGGTAGAATTTATGGCAAGGTCTTTAATACTGAGTTGTGTTGTGGAGGTTTGAAAACAACACATTTTCAGAGTTTGTATTATTATTATTATTATTATTATTATTATTATTATTATTATTATTATTATTATTATTATTATTATTATTATTGTTGTTGTTGTTGTTGTTGTTGTTGTTGTTGTTGTTGTTAAAATGAGGGATACATTAGTCTATTTGGCACTGGTTAGGCTTCATTTAGAGTATTGTGTCTAGTATACTTTAAGAAGGATGTTGACAAATTGGAGCAAGTTTAGAGGAGGGCAACAAGGATGATCAGGGGACCAGAAACCAAGTCCTATGAAGAAAAATGGAAATAACTGGGCATATTTAGCCTTAGAAAATAAGATGGAGGGGAGATTATTTTACAGAGCAGGGGTAGGAACTGTTCTAAGTCATTCCAGAGTGCTGGACATATAATCATGGACTCAAGTTAGAGGAAGTCATATTTCAACAGAATATCAGGAAAAACTTACTGACTTACTGTTAGAGTAGTATGACAATGGAGCCAAACACTTCAGGAGGTGGTGAGTGCTCAAACGGTGGATGCATTCAAATGGAAGCTAGAAAGGCATCTGGATTCCTGCACTGAACAGGGTTATGAGTCTGTGAGTCAATATTAACATGCATATGAGTACACAGTAACAAGAAAACAATGGCTTAATACATTTCACAGGTAAGGATGGAGCACTAAGCAGCATCAAAGTGCATAGTATCCAAGCAAGGATTTGTGGAAGCCACCAAGCCTGTTCCATGATGTTGCCCTATGGTGACAACAAAGAACACACAGCTCAGGGCTACTCTTCCCTGTGCAATTTTGGAGACATTCTGTCCCAACCCTTTTCCAGATCCATGATAGTATTTGTGTGCTTGCTGCCCTCTATGAGGACACTACTCCTGTGAATGGAGTAACAGAAACACCCAGTCCATAGCCTAACAGTGGAGGAAAGACCTCTGGTCAAGACAGTAGTAGTTGCAGAGCTAGGAGCTCTGTTTTTTGTTTTTATTCTATCTTCTTTTTGGAGTTACCAGGAGAAAGATCTAAACTAGAGATGGGGATGACTCACCATATTGGTGAGTTGTCGCATTTCATGTGTTGTCAAAAGTTGACGACTCACAAAGCATGAAGTTGCCCCCGTGAAGCGACGAATAACAAAGTTATTCATTGATTTGTGGGGGGTTAATTTTTTAAAAAAAACACTACCCCCGCAGCCCCCCTCCGTCCCCCAGTCCCACCGACACCCACTTGCTATTACAAATAAATAAATAAATAAAAATTATTCTTCAAAGAGCAGCCAATCTCCCTTTTTACATGCTGTGGTTGGGAGGCCAGAAGGAGACCTCGGCAGCAGCCATTAAGGTAAGGGGGTGTCAGTGGGGGCAGGGTGGAGGCTAAGGTAGGGAGAGGAAGGGGGTGCAGTGGGTAGGCTGTTGGGGTGGCTCCCTATCAGCTGCCGATCAGCTGATTGGCAGTTGGTAGGCAGAATGGGGTGTGTGTGTTTTTAATAGGAAGGGGGTGTCAGTGGGCATGGGAGAGGGCTAATGTAGGAAATGGAAGGGGGTGGGCTTTGGGGTTGTGTGGCTGTGGGGGGCGGCTGCCTATCTGCCGCTGATCAGTTGATCAGTGGCTAGTAGGCAGAATGGTGGTGTTGTGGTTTTTTCAGTAAAACGAAGGATAAATAAAAATGGGTAGATATTTGTCCCTTCATATTTGTGGGGGTCTCTGGAACCCATGAATATGAAGGGATGAATATTTAATGAATCAGCTATTTTCATAAAAAATAGCCGATCAGTTTTTATATTCGTCCCCATCTCTAATCTAAACCACTTCCTAAGGCAATCACTCAGAAGGGAGTGAGGAACTTTCAATGGACAAGGGGCATAAATACAGTAATTGTCTTTCATTCTATCCACAGACCATGCTCTTCTATGCTTTACATCCTATCGGTCTGTCTCCATTCCTCCTGCCCCCTCAATCTGAAATTAGTGACACTCTGGCCAGACTTTGATATTTTTAATCAATGACTTTGTGGCATTCCTCTGTAAAGAGTACAGAACTTGTATTTTATTAGCAAATATGTTCAAAGGCATGCTTTTAAACATTTGTTAAAATACAGCTTTTGTGCAGAATATTTTGAAATGCAGAGTTATGGGAAAATGAGAGGGAATTGAGTTATCAATGAATACATGCAACAGTGGCCTAGATCAAAGCTGATTATTCCTACATCAGTCCCTTATGAGTGCCTAGTTTCAGGGATGGCAAAATTTCCATTTTTCTGTTTTGTCTTGCTTAAACTCATTGCTTAGCATAACTGTGTGTCTTGGACTCCATAAATACTGTTTCCCTCACTTCATTTTTCCCAGTCCAGAGTCCAAATAAGGCCTCAGAGAAAATATGTAAGGCAAGATGGATTCAAATTCTTGGATGCTCATTTAAGCTATGAAAGAGCTATCTGACGTTCTGTCCCTAATTCTGGCTAGCTGGTGACCTTTGAGAAATGAATCCTTAAGATAGAAATCCATTGCCCTCCTCAGGCCTGTGTGTCCCTTTCTATGGGTGAAATAACAATTGTGTAACACAGTTTTAATATATAGCTTGGTTTTTAATGTTCCATAACACCAGAAGGCAGGAGTGGTACAAATACAAGACCATGCCTGTCATAATAATGGCTACATATTTTCCCATTAGAAACATCTAATAGGGCACCTTTTCAATTCTCTGTTTCCTTGCTAGCCACAGGGGACAGTAATTAAATTAACTGAAGCCACCTTCATTTTGAAACGTGCTTATGACAAAAAGCCACAGGGGGAAATAATTAAATGGAATCAGAACTTGGAGAGAGTTGCTGTTTCCCCCACCGGTCTTTGCTGTTTCTTTCACAATGGAGATAGGTAGCAGAAAGAGTCGACCCATGCAGCTAAAGTGGGGCTGAAAGACAATACCCATTGGGTTGAATGATCCTGAGGTGAGTCTTGATGAGCAGAAGGACTCCTTCTACTTGTGGAAAGGGACTCAGATCAAGCAGAAGCTGCTGCTGTGCTTCAGGGGGAGGTATATCTCACTACTTTAGTCTTGCAACTTCCATCACCACCTCCCACCCTATCTCACCATGTCCCCATGAAGCAGCTGTTCACAGTGCACAGGAGGATGGAGGGTATGTTGGTGGTTTATACCTCCCCTGAAAAGATGACATGCCACAGAGGGGACCAAAGAAGATGCCGGTCTGCATTAATGATAATTTATATGTAAGAATAAAAATAGATGCGATTTTTAAACAATTTAAATAGAATTACAGTGAATCTTATCTGGTGGAGAAAAGGATGACCAGGAGACATGGGTGCAGGGTAAGTTTACCAACCAAGTGCTGAGTCTGAATGGACAGTTCCAAGGCCTGATCTTATTCCTTAGGATACTTTATAATTGAATCAAACTTGGACAGGATAGCTCTTCCAACAGAAAGGATAACTGTCCACTGGCAACCCATCTAACTGGGGACTATCCTCCGTAAAAGAACACCCACCATCACCTACAAGCAGGAATATGTCCCCAGAAATCCCCCTCTTTCCAGAGTGAGACTTCTGTGGATGGAATACAGAAGTCTTGATTTTATCCATTTAATCCTGGGTAGCCAGCAGAATTTATCAGGTGCAAGCCAGCTGTGCATCTTGGTGTGTCGTGACTAGACACGGTGATGGATATAAAAATGAACCAGGATATTCACTGAATATCCCTGATTCATCAGATATTCATTACTTCATATTCTTGAGGTCCAGAGACTCTGACGAATATGAAGCAACAAATATAACTCTTTTATATTCATCACTTTGTCTACCACTATCTGCTTATGCTCCCAGGGATCAGCTGATCAAAGCAATTCCTCACCCTCAGGGGTAGGGGATCAATTTGGGTCCCCCTTCCTTTTTCTATGCCAATCTGGGCATAGAAAGGCAGGGGAAGCCTAGCAAAAGTGAACCACCACTCCCACTGTCTTTGCAAAGACAGTAGAGTGGATGATCACTTGGGTCCCACTTCCCTTGTCTTTCTATGCCCACCTGGCCATAGAAAGACAGGGTAAGCATGACAGAAGGGATTCCACAATTCCACTGTCTTTGCTAAGATGGGGAAACCTGACTGAAGCAGTCCCCCATCCCGCTGTCTTGACAGTGGAGGAAATGCCTCGATCAGCCTTCTCCACTACTCCAAGCAAAGGCTGGGCTGCTGGAACTGAAACTGTGGTTTCAGCAATCTAGCTTCTGTTTTGGCAGAAGCCACTGTGGAGGAGACGTCACTTCCGCTCGGGGGGATGACCAGCTAGGAGCGAACCCTCCGTATCGCCTAGCAAGGTAAAAAGCTATTAAAATGCATTTCTTTCTTTAGAAGAATGTTTTTTTTATCATAAATCCTTGGAGAGAAGGATAAGGAAGGCATATCGCTGATTAAAAGCCTTAAGGACTATGTTTTTTTAAAGTTATGAACTACTTTCATTTTCATGGCCGATTAGCTACTGGTGTTTTCCAGCTGCCCTGCTCCTAACGAAAAGCCTGAAACAACAATAATTATTTTTAATTAGAACTCTCTATGTCAAGGAGGAGGGATAAAACTGCCAAAACCCCCTCAGATCGCAGTTTGGAAAGATTGACGACACAACCAACTGAAGACGATAGGATGGACGAGGTTACAAGGCTTATAAAAGATCTGTCTTGTAAAATGTCTGAAGGCTTTGACAAAACAGAGCAAAGATCTAAGTCCATCGAAAGAAGCATTACTAAGCTTCAAGACCAAATTTCAGGGGTGTCACAGGAGTTAAAGGACATGAAGAGCAAAATTAGGGACCTTGGTGATACAGTTCAAGGAAATAAAGAAGAAATTGTCTCCATGGCTCAGCAAATTTCTGAAACCAATAAAAAGCTCATATTTATGGATGATAACCTCAGAAGGTCTAATATTAAAATAATGAACTTCCAAGTGCAACAGGGCCGAGATCTCAGAAAGGAGATAATGGCTTGGATAAACTCTATAATGGGCACGCAGCATCTGATTGAAACAGATATAGAAAAGGCATATTTCCTGGGAAATCCAAGTAGTCTCGGTATTAGACCAGTGGTTGTGAAGTTTTTGAATCATACAAAGAAAGATCAATTTTTAAAAGCAATCAAACAAAAACAAGACCAGCTGGTTTATAGGGACAGAAAAATTCAGATTTTCCAGGATTTTTGTAAAGAGACTGTGAAATGGCGAGGATCTATGCAGCCAGTTACAGCAATTCTGAGGAAAAATAACATCAGATATCAATGGGGCTACCCAATTTTTTTGAAAATCTGGAAAGACAAGATTTTGTTTAAAATCCACTCCTGCGAGCAAGGTTTACAACTGCTGAAAGATTGGAACATTTATGAAGGAGAAAGTCAGGAGTTAATTCCAACCACAAGCAAAGAACTAGAAGGCTGAACCAGAAGGAAGAAGATGGACCAGTTTTTTCTTATATTTTTTTATTATTTTATTTTATTCTATATATCTTTTATTTTTTTTCCTTTATCTTTCTCCTAACAAAATCTTTCTTATATATATGTATGTGTGTGCATATATATATACATATATATGTTTCTCTCCTCCCCTCTTTCCCCTCTTCTAATTTTTGAGGTTCTTTTTTGTTTTTTTTTTTTAAATTAGCTTTATAGAATAATACCATTTATTTTACTCTTGTTCTAATCATACTAAACACACTAAATTTAGATAGTAAAAGGGGTAACAAAATTAAAATTACTAAAAACTAAATATAAACTCTTTAAAGGATTCCAGTAAGGGGAAGGGGGGAAGGAGAAGGGTATTCTTATTCTTATTCTTATTTGTTACTATTGTAGTATTAAACATTAAGTAGAAATGCAAAAGTAAAATGAAAAGATCAGAGGCAAGGCTCCGGTCATGGTTCCGCCGGACGATGGTGGCGTCTCCCCCCCACCTTTTGCTCATGCCAGTGGTCATGGCATGGGACCATGGTGGAGAGGATACAAATGTATATGTTCACAAAATTGGTGAAGATCAATTATGGGGTGTTGTTTTGTCTGTTTTATGTTTTAGTTTATGTTTGGTAGGTTGGTGGGAGGTAAGGTTACACACGGGACCTATTGGAAAGAAAACTTTTGAACACATATGGGTAGAAAAATAAGACTTGCAACTTTAAACGTTAAAGGCCTCGGATCAACAGTGAAAAGAAGAAGAATAGAAGCATTGTTGAGGAAAAACAAGCTGGATATTGTCTTTCTACAAGAGACGCATCAATCAGAAAAAGGAGTCAATGAGTTAAAGATGAACAATATCGACATTTATGAAAAAAACTTTGGAACTTCTAAATCTAGGGGTGTAGCAATTATAATTTTCAAAAACTGCGAATTTAAAGTAGAAAAGGTAGTAAAAGATTGTAATGGTAGATTTATAATAATGCAAGGTAAAATGGGGTTGGAAGAATATACTTTGGTAAATATGTACACACCTAATAATAAACAAGGTGAATTTTATGATTTGGTTTTTAAAGAAATGGAAAAGGTAAAGAAAGGTTATGTTATTATGGCAGGAGATTTCAATATGGTTATGGATAAGATAAAAGACAAAACTGCATACAGTCGGAATGATATTTATCATAGAAACACAATATTAAGTAAAAAGATAAAAAATAACCATTTGAAGGATATTTGGAGAGAAATGAAAGGTGATGAAAAAAGATATACTTATTTTTCAGTTGTGCACAATACTTACTCTAGAATAGATTATATATTTACATCTCAGGATTTAATTTCTAAGATTGTTGATACTGAAATAAACCCTATTAAAATAACAGATCATGCATTGATGTCAATAGAGATTGAAATAAAGAAAGATTATAAAGACTCCAAAAGATGGAGAATTGATAATAATATTCTGCAGCATCCAGAAATAATAGAAAAGATAAAGAAGGAATGGCTAGAATTATGGACAATAAATGAAACAGGAGGTGCTAACCCAGGCCTGTTGTGGGACACAATGAAAGCAATCACAAGAGGAATAACGATAAGAGAATCGTCTAAATTAAAAAAAATTAAGGAGGGACATGTGAAAAAACTAGAAGAAGATTTGAAAAACTTAGAAAATAGATTTTTTACAGAAAGAGATAGAAGAATATTAATAGAAATTCAGGCTAAGAGAAAGGAATTAGATAATATAGAAATAGAGAAAGTTCAAAGAGATCTGATGTATTTAAAGAGACATTTTTTTGAATTTAATAACAAAAACTCAAAATTGTTAGCTAAAATGTGTAAAAATAAAAGAGCAAAAAATTCAATAGGGATAATTAAAGATCAAACAGGTAAAAATTGTAATATAATGAAAGAAAAATTGAAGATTTTTCATGAATTTTTTCAGAAACTATACAAAGGAAATAACATAAAGAAAGAATGTATAGAAAAATATATAAACGATAATTTAAAAACTAAATTATCGGAAAATGATAAAAGAATATTAGAAGAAGAGATCAATGAACAAGAGATTGCTGAAGTTATAAATAAATTAAAAAATGGTAAAACACCAGGTCCTGACGGATTGGGTCCAGAATATTATAAACACTTTAGCACCATTTTGATACCTAAGCTAAAAATGATTTATAATAAGATAATGGAAGGAGAGACAATACCAGCTTCATGGAAACATTCATTAACGATTCTCATTCTAAAACCCAATAAGGATCAAACAGATCCAGGATCCTATAGACCTATATCTTTAATAAACCAAGATGCTAAGATTTTTACCGCTATATTGGCAAATAGATTAAATAGATTTATAGCAAATTATATTAAAGAAGACCAATGTGGTTTCATTAAGGGTAGACAAATGGACAATTTAACTAGACGAGTATTAAATATTATACATGAAATAGAAAAAGAAAAAATAAAAGCAATGATTTTATCATTGGATATATTTAAAGCCTTTGATTGTGTTGAATGGTCAACACTAAAACTTCTTATAAGAGGTTGGGGATTTGGTAAAAAGTTTAGAGGTGTTATAGATCAATTATACTTAGATAATACTTCAGAAATAATAGTTAACGATGGTATAACGGAAAAGATCTTTCTAGGCCGAGGTACTAGACAAGGCTGCCCACTTTCACCAATATTGTTTTGCATGATTATAGAATTATTAGCTAATGCAATAAGAAATGATAAATTAATTAAAGGAACAGGTAAAAATGAAATGATTAAAATTAATTTGTTTGCTGATGATTCCTTACTGACTATTAAAAATCCATTAGAGAGTATGGAAAACATTAAAAACCATTTAGAAAAATTTGGGGAAATAACAGGTTTAAGGATTAATTGGCAAAAATCACAAATGATGATGTTTAACTATAATATACAGGAGCAAGACATGTTTGTGAATAAATATAGCGTTAAAATGTGTAATCTTATCAAATATTTAGGTATAAACATAATTAGAACAACTCAAAAATTAAAAGAGAAAAATTTTAATAAATTAAAAAATGAAATTAAAGATAAATTGCAAGAGTACGCCAAATTGAAACTATCATGGTTTGGGAGAATCGCTTTAATTAAGATGAAAATATTACCGAAGATCACTTTTTTATTTAGGATGCTCCCAATACGATTAGAAGAAGAGGATTTTAAATATTGGCAGGGATTAATTAATGGATTTTGTAATCAAGGCAAAAAATCTAGAATAAATAAAAGATATTGGTATAAGGCTCAAAAAAAAGGAGGTTTAGGTATGCCCAATGTTAAAAATTATTATATAGCAAATCAATTAAGAGTTATTGGAGATATTATATTCAATAAAGAAAAATTAATTTGGTGGGAGATGGAATCTTCAGAAATAAATGGAAATGCTGAAGGATACTTGTTTAATATACTAAAGAGAAGTTCAATAAATCAGATTAAAAACCCCTTTTTAAGAAACCTGTTAAATATTTGGAATAAATATAAAGAGAAGTTTTGTCCCTTAACTTCACCATTAAAACTAGTGACTGAGACAGAAAACTTTCCTATAAATTTAAAGGATTTAGTAGAATTATTTAAGAATAAAAGGGTTGCAAGATTGAAGGACTGGATGGGTAACATGAGATCGAAGGAGTTGATTATGTCTAAACTGCAATCTAATAAACTATCATGGTATAATCTTATTCAGTTAGACACCTGGACAAAGGATTGGTTGAAAACTAATGGTAAATGTAGAGAACTTACTAAGTACGAACAATTTCTGTCATCACATGAAGATATGCAAGATACAATTTTGAAAGGAATAGTAAGTAAAATATATAATATAATTTTGGAACAAGAGGAAAAAGAATGGGGAATAGAAGGTTTAAAATTAATTTGGGAAAACGATTTAAGAACAGATATTAAAATAGAGGATTGGACAAAAATGTGGAGGATGAGAGTGTTAAGATTAATGTCAACAAGAATAAAGGAAAATTTTTTTAAAATCTGTCTAAGGTGGTATTTGACTCCTGTAAAATTGAATATAATAAATCCAACATACTCCAAAGCATGTTGGAAATGTGATGAGGAAATTGGTACGTATTTTCATATGTGGTGGGAATGTAAAGTGGTTAAGAAATTTTGGGAATTGATTTTTAAGGAAATGTGTGATATATTTGGTAAAGATATTGATTTTAATGCCAAAATTGCTTTATTGTCAATTTTTGATAATACAGATCTGGACCATCACTCGAAAGAATTAATCACTAATTTTATGACAGGTGCTAGAATATTAATAGCTAGATTTTGGAAAGACAAGAAGGATATTAAAATTGAAGACTGGTATTGTGAAGTATGGGACATTGCATTAAATGATAAATTGACTATGGAACTTAAAATAAAAAGAGGGGAAATAAGATGTAACAATTTCTATGATATTTGGGGTAAATTTGTGGAATTTGTGTTGGTGAAAGGAAGGGGGAAAGCCTCTAAAGAATACTCAATACAATTTTGGAGAGGTAATTTGTAAGAAAAAAATTATTATAGTAAATAGAGTCCCGTGGGTATGGGGTGCACATTAGAATTTAGTTTATAATAAGCACTATTACTTGTATTTTTTTGTATTTTTGTTATGTATGTGTTCTTTTGTGTATTTTTTTGTATAAAATAAAAATTATTTAAAAAAAAAAAAAAAAAAAAAAAAAAAAAAAGAAGCCACTGTGGAGCAGGTGGAGGCAACCTGGCCAGGTGAATAACAGTGGGAAGGGGGTGGGGCAGGCTGTGGGAGTAGGGCGCTTTCACCCCCCCCCCAGATAGCCTATGGGCTAAAAAACCCCCAACAAACCAGACAAATTGATTCATGATTCGTTGGGCCACAGGGAGGCAATTCATGGTTCATCAGAATTGATAACCCACAAACCAAGATGAAGTGCCATTTTGGTGCTTCATCCCCATGTCTCATTATGACTTGTCATCAAATATGGAGTAAAAGCCTGGGATACATGTTGGATTTGCTAATAATTAGCAGAGAAAGTTACTAACAGGACTTTCAAGTGCCTTACTTTCAAGGTGATCTTTCCATACTGTATTGACCGTCAAGGAACCAATCATGACTCATTCTATAAGATTCTGCCTCTCTCGTCTTTCACACAAAGTACTCACCAGGCATTGCTAGATGACACCATTGTTGTCCCGTGTGGAGTGAGAGTTCACTCTCAAATAAATTTAGCCTTTCCCAGCATAGGAAAAGCAGTAAGGTAAAGGTAAAGGTTCCCCTTGACAATTTTTGTCCAGTTGTGTTCGACTCTAGGGGGCGGTGCTCATCCCCGTTTCTAAGCCGTAGAGCCAGCGTTTGTCTGAAGACAATCTTTTGTGGTCACATGGCCAGTACAACTTAGACATGGAACGCTGTTACCTTCCCACCGAGGTGGTCCCTATTAATCTACTCACATTTGCATGCTTTCGAACCGCTAGGTTGGCGGGAGCTGGGACAAGCGACGGGCGCTCACTCTGCTGCGTGGATTCGATCTTACAACTGCTGGTCTTCTGACCCTGCAGCACAGGCTTCTGCGGTTTAGCCCGCAGTGCTACCACGTCCCTAGGAAAATCAGTAGAGGTGAACAAACTGTATTTCAAGGAAACTTGTCTCCTGTTAATAGACTTGTCAAAAACAATCCTGACAAGCTGGTGAAGAACCAGTGGAACTGAACACAATTTAAAACCCACTAGTGGATAAAACTCTACCTGGAGGAAATGGCAAAATGGTTCACAATAAGTAAGCAGTGTCATTTATTTTCTTTCATTTGATCCGTGTTTCAGAAATACAGTCGTAGTTTCATGACAAACTGACATTCCATTGACCTCAGGTTCAAACTGTTATATCCACAAAATTTGAGGTTAACTAGTTCGTGCATTTTAGATCACTTTCAAAGCTGTAGATTTAATTAGTCCTTGGTTTGAATGAATATTTGAATGAATATTTGCTTATTCATTCAAAATTTGTTCTACTTTTCTGTGTGTAGCCTTGGAAATCAATTGGATACCACATAAAATCAGATTTTAAACATATGCATTACCATTACAAATAAATTATCCACCAGTAAATCTAGAAACCAAGTCAAAGATGCATATCTGGAACCAAATCCTGGTAAAGGAACCAAATGTGACAGTTATTTTTCTTGAAAATAAATACTAAACTAAATTTCCTGTGAATTCTTAACATAAGTCTGCTAAAAAAAATCCTCATTCCATCCTGATAATGGCCCATAGATTTTTTTTAAAAAAAAGAATGATGTTCACAAGATGCCTATTCATCCTTAGAAGAAATTGAAATAAGAGGTTCAAAAATATGATTAAATTGCTTGAATTTGTAGCAAATAGCTGAAGTCAATTTTAGCAGTAGTTCACTTTCATAGAATTGCTGTATTTCTAAGAAAATATTTCACTGTCAAGGAAATGTTGTGTTTCCAAGAAAATCAGATAAATCTGACCTCATCACTGGAATCAATGAGATCGAAATGTCCTTTTAAGAGCATCAAAAATACAGATGATAAAGTGACTTCTGCAAGCATAACAACCTCTCATTTTCCTTAATGTATTTGTAGTGGTGTGTGTGTGTGTGTGTGTGTGTGTGTGTGTGTGTGTGTGTGTGTGTGTGTGTGAGAGAGAGAGAGAGAGAGAGAGAGAGAGAGAGAGAGAAAGAGAGAGAGAGAGAGAGAGAGAGAGAGAATGCATTCAGTATAATTTGGAACTTGAGCTACAAGTGGGCCAAGTTCCCCTGCCACTCAACATAAGGGAGTAAAGCATTATCAGCACAGAGAATACAGCAATGTACTATGGAACCCAAGCGGGGGTCAGCCCTACCATTAGCCAAACTGAGGCAGTAACCTTAGGGGTCAGAGCACTGGGGGTGATTAAGCTACCACCAGCAGACAATTCTGGCTTCTCCTCTGTTTCCTCACATGTTTCCTTCCCATTGCATGAGGTCTGAGGCTGCTACCTCTTTTGTTCCTTCAATAATGCCAAGTAGCTTTCTGAGTAACGGCTCGCTGCAACAGGTCCTGAAAGCAATGGCATTGTGGGAAAGTTGAATTAACAACAACCTATGTAGATAGTTAATTTTGGGTACTGCCTTCAGAGTGCCTTGGTAGCAAGGGCCCCTCAAAGCCAGGTATTGTGGATGGGAAGAGGGAAGCAAGGGGTCCCTTTAGAGCAGCAGCTGTTGCTCCTCTTCTTTGCCTTCTTTGGTGGCATGTGAGGAAACAGGAGAGACGCCAGAACTGCCTGCTGGTGGTAGTTTAACCACACCCAGTGCTCTGACACCTAGGCTTACTGGCTCAGTTTGCCTAATGGTAGGGCTGACCCTTGCTTGTGTTCCATAGTACATTGCTGTATTCTCAGTGCTGGTAACAATGATAAACATATTAGACCTGCAATGCCATGTCACCACATGGCAGGAACCTGGGCAGCTTCACCCTTTCCAAGGAAATCCTATTTCAATTTTCTCTCCTCTAGTTTCCTGCCTCTCTTCCCAAACCAATCAGTCAGCATTCTGCACGTACACCCCAATCATACTTAATGTCCAGTGAATTGTTTTGTGTCCTCACCAGTTTAGGAATATTGGACGGGGAGGGCTTGTGTATATAGTCTGGCCCAGCCACAGCCCTTTCTCGTTCTCACTTTAATTGAATAAATGCCCATGTGGAGCTGAACTCTGAAAAGAGCCTGCTTTTTTTTGGGGGGGGGGACACAAAACAATTCACTGGGCATTAAGTATGTTTGGGTTGTACGTGCAGAATGCTGAATGATTGGTTTGGGAGGAGAGGCAGGAAATCAACCCTGAGTGCTCACTGGAAGGATGGATCTTGAAGCTGAGGCTCCAATACTTTGGCCATCTCATGAGAAGAGAAGACTCCTTGGAAAAGACCCTGATGTTGGGAAAGTGTGACGGCAAGAGGAGAAGGGGATGACAGAGGATAAGATGGCTGGACAGTGTCTGCGAAGCAACCAATATGAATTTGACACAACTATGGGAGGCAGTGGAAGATAGGAGGGCCTGGTGTGCTCTGTTCCATGGGGTCACGAAGAGTCAGACACGACTAAACGACTAAACAAACGAAACGAACGAGATCCCCCAATCTGAGATGGAGGCCAAGTTGCATTCTAAACATAACAGGGGGAAAGAAACCTGTTAAGAGGCCTATGTCCTCTGACATGGCTCCATCTCTGTATATGATATAATCTCATTGCATGCAGCCCATGTGCAATGCACAGTCAGAAAGGGAGATCTTTAATCCATGGCAATCTGTCACTGACAACATCATTGTTGTGTGGGCAGAGCTATGCCAGTTTACTGGCCATTAGGCTGCTTTTGGAAAGAAAGAAAAATAAAAAGGTTGACATGATTTGTGCTCCACTAAATTTAATTTGTCCTTCGGACCCAATATGATTTTAGAATGCACTTTGCTTTGCCATGCAACTGATCCTGATCTTTTTGCTTCAATCTGGACCCCATGCAACACAATCCAGATCAGACTGATTTGGTTAGTAATTCCAAATTTGTCTGAATCTAGTGCACAGCCCTATCTAATACCATTGCTCCATCCAACCTAGCAGTTAGATCTTGGCTGTCCTTTTCTTTTTCCTATAAGCTGATGTCAGGAGAAATAGCCATTGCTAATGTTAATTAATGGAATACCATGCTTCTGCTTTCATGATAATAATCTTAGAACTGCAGAGCTGGGAGGGACACTATGGATCATTGAGTCCAGCTCCTGAAAAGGAGGCACAGTGGGGAATCGAACCCCCAACCTTTGGCTCCACAGCTAGATAACAAAACCACTGATATATCCATGTTTGATGTCACAATGTTCAGCAATAGAGATGGGGATGAATATAAAAACAGATCATTTTTTTCAACAAATCTAGCCAGTTTGTTAAATATTTGTTGATCCGTATCCATCAAATTTTATGTCTCGACAAATACGGCTTGACAAATATTTCCACATTTTATTCATCCTTCATAATTAAAAAAAAAACATTTTGCCTACCGGCCATCAATCAGCTGATTGGCGGGCCGATAGGCATCCACCCACCCCCACAGCCTACCCCCACCCCTTCCTCTCCCTACCTTAGCCCCCCCACTCCCACTGACACCCCTTACCATAATCATCTCTGCTGCTGCTGAGGTCTCCATCAGGCCTCCACAGCCACGGCATGTAAAAAGGGAAACTGACTGCCCTTTGGAAAGATGGCAGCTTTGGCTTCATTTAGAGTATGGAAGCTGCAGCTCCCATCTTTGCAAAGGGCAGCCTGGATTCCCTTAGTCTCCCAACTTTTGAAGACTCATGAAGCAGGACAACTCACCAAAATGGTGATTCTTCTCCATCTCTATTCAGCAACCATCAGAAAGACATGCCTACTTCTGCAGCAGATACTTGGAAAAGGGCTGTTAGCTTTTGGTGTTTAAATAAAACAGGCACTCAAAATACTGTAGTCCAATTTATATGTCAAAACAAGAGGAAAATGTCTCTCTGTCATATTAAACTTTAATTTGGACTTTATCTGAATAACCAAGCAATTTCCTGTTTGCAGAATTCTTGACATGTAGATTTTAGCAGCAATTTGTAGCTAGCATACCTGACAGCTAAGTCTGAAGATCAGCTCTTCCAGAAAGTCTGTGTTGGTAAATCAGTACCTATGTATATAATGTACTCAATAATACATGCACCATCAAGTCAATCCTGACTTATGGTAACCCTTTTCAGGGTTTCTCAGGTACAGAATACTCAGAAGTTGTTTACCACTCCCCTTTTCTGGTGGGAGTGTGTGCCCTAGGACTGTGCAGCTTGCCCAAGGCAACACAGGCTGGCTCTGTTCACAGGAGGTACAGTGGGAAATTGAACTCCCAGCCTCTGACTCCATGGCTAGATACCTAAGCCATTGGAGTATCCGACCAGCTAATGTACACATCAGTGTTTAAAAATTCCCTTTGCTCCCTTTATTATAGCTTGGCTGAGAATTTTCAAATAATTTTTCTGAAAAGTTTTATGAAGACTTTTTTTTTAGGTTTCCCATCCCCCCAAACTGCTGGCATTTAGCACATCCTCCCTCCCAAGAAATGTGGTCTAGGATGTCCGTGTGATCACTTTGCCAACAAATTTCAGAGTGAGTTATCGCTCCTTTTTAAACTGTGCCGCTTATATATTGAATAGTTTGTAGCTTTTCAGGTAAAATTTGGGAATTTGGTTCATGTGTAGTTATAAAGCTGTTTAATATTAAGATGACAAAAATCATAACTACAATTTTGTAACATTAATGTTAGCAGTGAGGAAACTAGAAATTGTTGAAAGTTTTGTATTCTTTGGTTCAATTATTAATCCAGCCAATAAATCAAAAGACTTGAGATTTAGAAAGCCAAGTACAAAGGAACTAGAAAAGATCTTGAGGTGTAAGGATGTGCCACTGGATACTAAAGCCTGGGTCATCCATACTACGGTGTTTCCAGTTATTGTGAATGGATGTGAAAGCTAGATAGTGAAAAAAACTGACAGGAAATAAAATGATTCAAAGACAGTACTGGAGGAGAGCCTTACAGACACCATAATTCACTAGAAAGACAAACAAGTGTGTGCTAGGTCAAATCAAGACTGAATCTGCTCTAAAAGCAAAATGACTAAAGTGAGGCTTTCTTATTTGGGACACAACATGAGCGGACAGGAGTGAGGAAAAAGAGGAAGACCAAATATGAGAGCGATTGACTCAATAAAGGAAAGTTTAAGTCAGAGGTGACTTGACAGCACATAACATTTTTAAATTTTAACATTTTTACCAGCCATATAAACCAATGCAAAAACGCAAGCCTTCTTCAAGCATTTTACTGAATGTCGTTTAGAGATGGGATGCCTATATAATGATTTCACTGAACTTGAGTACAATCTTCTACACCCAGATATTTAGATAAAACAGAATCCTTGATTGCACATTGCTTTCTATGGATATTCAATTGAACAGCAGTAGAGTTTACATGCAGACTTCACTGGGGAATGAAGGAACTGGGTTGCAGTGTGCATAAGAAGAGCCCTGCTGGATCAGGCCAAGGGCCCATCTAGTCCAGCTTCCCGTATCTCACAGCAGCCCCACCAGATGCCTCTGGGAACACATGAGACAACTAGATACCTGTTTCCTGACATGACTCCCCTGTATCTGGCATTTGGAGGTACCTTCCTTCTAAGCCTGAAGATTGTACATCCCCATCATTGCTTGTAACTAGAGATGGGGGTATTTGTATTCATATTCTAATATGAATATTCCCTCCACAGGTGCAGTTAATGAGGGTCCGGCCCCCTGGGGCCAGACCAACCACTCATGATTCTGCCACTGCTGCAAGCTCCATGGTCCCTTCCTATCTCTCCGTTGCTCGTGATGGTTTAGCCACTCTTTGACCTGGCAGAGAGGCCTTCTGCCAGGAGCGGCCAATCCATCGCGAGCAATGGAGCAATAGGAAGAGATTGCCAAGCTTGTGGCAGCGGCAGAATCATGAGTGGTTGGTATGGCCCCAGGGTGCCGGACCCTTCTTATCTGCGCCAGTGTGGGGATATTTCATTACGAATACAATTACCCCCATCTCTACTTGTAACCACTGATGGACATTTCCTCCAGAAATCTGTGTAATCCCCTTTTAAAGGCATCTAGGTCAGATGCTGTCACCACATCCTGTGGCAAGGAGGTCCACAGACTAACAACATGTTGGGTAAAGAAATATTTTCTTTTGTCTGTTCTCACTCTCCCAACACTCCACTGGAGTGGATGTCCCCATGGTTCTGGTATTGTGGGAGAGGGGAAAGAGCTTCCTTATATCCATTCCCTGCATAATTCTATACATCTCAATCATGTCCCACTCAAGTGCCTTTTCTCTAGACTGAAAAGCCCCAAACGCTCTAGCCTTTCCTCGTAAGGGAGGTGCTCCAGCCCAGTCATCATTTTAGTCAATCTCTTCTGCATCTTTTCCAGTTCCACTATGCCTTTTTTTTTTTTAGGTGCAGCAACCAGAACTGTACACAATACTCTAGGTCAGTGGTGGCAAAACTTTTGGGCTCGTGTGCCCAAAAGGGGGGGCAGTGGGTGGTGTGCCACTGGACCCAGAAGACCAGAACTGGAAGTGGCGGTTTAAGGGGGAATCCTGGCGACGATCCTGGAGGACCTGGAACCGGAAGTGGCAATTTAAGGGGGAATCATGCTGACGGACCTGGAGGACCCAGAAGTGGTGGTGGAAGGGGGAATCCTGGCTGCAGCCACCTCATGAGGTTTGGCTGTGCAGTGGGGCAGGGGTAGTAGCGACCTATGGCTTGCGTGTCAAAAGAAAGGGCTCCATGTGCTAGCTGTGGCATGGGTGTCATAGGTTTGCCATCACTGCTCTAGGTGCAGCCTTACCAGTATTTAGGGTGGAATCTCTTGTTTGTAGCCCCATCCCCGACCCCACTTTCATCCTGTAAAACCCCAGGCCAGGGTCAGGAGGCTTATGTGGGAGTGCCGTCACTCCCGTCCCATTCTAATGCAACTCAGACTTCCCCCCCACCTTCTCCACCTAGAAAAGAGAACAAACAGGTGGACACTAAAGAATTGGAGATGAGAGGAAAAGAAGGGCAGAGACATCAAGGGGTTGATACTAGTCATCTGGTAGAGGTGATGAAAGGGTTAAATGTATCAGAGAAGACCAGGAGAAATTTGGCAGGAAAGGAGGGAGGAGAGATAGAGGCGGGGGCAGGGGATATAAAGGAGAAGCGGGATGAGATCCCGGGCAGTTGGGAAATGATTTGGGTCCAGGATCCCTGGACAGGGAAATGGGAGCAGGTAAAGGTTCCCCATGAGGAGGCGGAGAGAAGGAGATGCCAGGGACAACAACCCCGTCCATCTTATTGGGGAGAGACTGAGGCGAAAGAGTGGAGGCGTCAGGTAAGAGACAAGCGAGAAGCGGTGGCGAGAGAGCTAGAAGCAAAAAGGGAATGGCATCTCGCGGAGCTGCAGAAGATGGGGGTCTACCCGGACCGTGAATGGCCATTCCGGGAGAGGGTTCCCCATTTTGGGGTTGGAGACCCTTCCACTACTAGAACCAGAAGCAGATGACAGCAAAGAACCAGTTGCAGAGAAGGTATTATCTGGACCATGGACATTTGATGAAACCAACCCTTTTGTTAATAATGTTTGGACTCCCTTGCAGGCGAAGCTTAGGCCACAAGAGACTTTGGAACCCGTTCATAGAGACATTCTGGTTAATGTTGAATTGTTAATAAATGAAGACAAGGTTGAAAAGTTAAAACCGTCTCATGCTTTATTGCGAGTGACTGACCCCCTTAACACCGAACCCTCGCACATCCCTCATGCATTATTCTAAACACATGAAAAGAGCTGAATCCTTTATATGTCTCATCAGAAGAAAGTTCTACTGAGTTCAGTAGGATGCTATCTCAGGTATGTACAGGATTGCATTCTTAGTCTACAGTATTGTTTTAAAGCTTCATTCCCTCAACTATTTACCTAATAAAGACTTCAGTTCATTTCGCTGTAGCTGAGACATAGCATTTCCCTGCCAACATTTTTGGGTGAGCTTATAAAATCAATTTTACTTAGAAATGTCACCATTCTGAGGTTAGTTTTATTGCAGCTCTATGTTACTGTTGTTTAGTCGTGAAGTTGTGTCCAACTCTTCGTGACCCCATGGACCAGAGCACGCCAGGCCCCTGGACTGCAAAGAGAGTCCCCTGGACTGCAAAGAGATCAGACCTATCCATTCTGAAGGAAATCAACCCTGAGTGCTCACTGGAAGGACAGATCCTGAAGCTGAGGCTCCAATACTTTGGCCATCTCATGTGAAGAGAAGAATCCCTGGAAAAGCCCCTGATGTTGGGAAAGTGTGAAGGCAAGAGGAGAAGGGGACGACAGAGGACGAGATGGTTGGACAGTGTCATCGAAGCTACCGACATGAATTTGGCCCAACATCCGGGAGGCAGTGGAAGACAGGAGGGCCTGGCGTGCTCTGGTCCATGGGGTCACGAAGAGTTGGACATGACTTAACGACTAAACAACAAAACAACAAGAGCAACCAAAAGCCCAAGAAAAACAAACAAACAAAAAACACATATTCTTCTAATGCCAAAGAAGTGCTGGTTTATGTATCTTGCTGTGGAGCCAGAGGCTGTGAGTTCGATTCCCCACTGTGCCTCCTTGATAGGTGCTGGACTCAATGTTCCGTAAGGTCTCTTCTTGCTCTGACATTCTAGGATGATGAGGATTATTATTACTGTACTACTATTAAGGTTGCAGAGTACCTATCAGGCAAACCTCACTGGACAGAAAATCCCATAAATGTGGCACAGTTGATAAGACTTACTTCCTTACTCTTTTGTGTCAGGAGCTGCCTAGTAGATAACAGATAGAAGAGTTGCTACAAGCTCTCCCTGGATAAATTCAAAACTGGTTTGATTTCTTCTGGTAAATTAGAACAGATATGGTTTCTTCTAGGAACAGGGAGGGATGGACACCCAGACAGAAACCACAAGGAATTTCATTTTCCTGAGGTAATCCATGTTCTGAGGATCAAACTAGATAGCAGCATGTTTGTAGAAGAGATGCTCCCTCAGGTGGTGAAAGATAACTTTGTAACAGCATGTGATTTTCCTCAACTGTGAATCTTTCATTTACTGTGCTTCATTTTATGATGGCTCAATATTTAATGTGACCTATGGAATAAAGGGTTCTTTCAAGGGTGCCTCTTTTGTCTTCTTGGTGTGTGCACTGGTCCTTCTGTTTTTACCTTTTTCAATTTCCCCATTCACATTCCCCATTCTTGCTTTATTTATTTAAATTTATGTAAAATATTTTACCGTGTCTTTCTCTTAATAAAAGGACCCAAGACAACTTATATCATGAAAACACAATATTAAAGCCAAAAACCATGTATTATTCAAATATTAAATGAATTAGTAACATTATATTATGAACGTTAGGTAAAGAATCACTAAGTCTGTTACTAAGATAAAACCTGCCTGAAGAGAAAGGTCTTTGCCTGACTGGGGAAGGACAGCAACAGTCGGGCAAATCTAGCCTTCTGTGGGACAGAGTTCCAAATTTGGGAGCAGTGACAGAAAAAGTCCTCTTCTATGTCCTGTACGTTTTCTGGCACACCAAAAACTCCACAGAACATTTAAAAACTACTCTTAAAAAGCAGGGGAAGAGGAAAAGAGAAATCAATATATTCTGAAAGTAAACAACAGTAGATGAGAAAGGAAAATCGTTATCTTCAAACCTGTGTAAGCACTAGTTCATACTACCGTAAGTCATAAAGTCTAGTGATAACACTGGAAAAATCACAGAGTCCACCCTTCAGGTCCACTTCAGGTCCACCCTTCAGGTCCACAAAAAGTCCCTTTTAACAGAAAAATACCCAGTTTTTTAAAACAAAAACCTATCGGATATGGGCAGTACTCCTGCACATACATACACACAGAGGGGGAAATAGCAGAAAGAAGAAGGAAGGAAGGCACATATAGTCCCTTCTCCCAAAAATCCAGAAAAGCAAGCAAACAGATAAAGGCTAAAAATATAATCTACCCCCCAAAAAACCCTATTAGAATATGGGTAGATTTATCTCCCCCTACCACTTGATAACTTCTCTGCTTTGAGTCCAACAGGCAGGCAGCAGGCAGGCAGCAGGCCAGACAATAAGGGAGGAAGAGATCCTCCTCAAAGAAATAAAGAGGGGAAGCAATCCAAAATATAATCCTAAGGAACAGCACTGGCACAGCAGGTGCATGGCAGCAGCAAAAATAATCCAAATAAATAGGAAAAATCCCCCCCTAAAAAACAACAACAACCCAGACAGATGAGAAAGAAGGAAAGGATCCAAGTTGGATACAGGCAGGCAAGCAGGCAGGCAGGCAGCAATCCAAGGTGAAGGGTACCTGGAGATCAGCTGACAGTAATCTCACAAAGGAGGCAAGCAAAGAACACTCATCAAGGAGCTCTTGGTCCTTTTACAAGTTCAAAATTCCTGCTTTTCCCCAGACATTCTGATTGGCTGTTGTACTGGCCTCATAAGAATACTATTGGATGAAGCTTTCTCTGCCAATATGAGTCTTGGTGGTTAAACTGGTATGACGCTGGAAGATGGGCCCCTCAGGTCGAAAGGCATACAACATGCTACTGAGGAAGAGCAGAAGACAAGTACAAGTAGCTCTAGAGCTAATGAAGTGGTTGGGTCAAAGCCGAAAGGATGCTCAGCTGTGGACGTGCCTGGAAGTGAAAGGAAAGTCCAATGCTGCAAAGAAAAATACTGCATAGGAACCTGGAATGTAAGATCTATGAACGTTGGGAGGCTGGATGTGGTCAAACAGGAGATGGCAAGAATAAACATTGACATCCTGGGCGTCAGTGAACTAAAATGGACAGGAATGGGCGAATTCAATTCAGATGATGATCATATCTACTATTCTGGGCAAGAATCCCGTAGAAGGAATAGAGTAGCCCTCATAGTCAACAAAAGAGTGGGAAAAGCTGTAATGGGATATAATCTCAAAAATGATAGAATGATGTCAATACGAATCCAAGGCAGACCTTTCAACATCACAGTAATCCAAGTTTATGCACCAACCACCAATGCTGAGGAGACTGAAACTGAACAATTTTATGAAGATTTAGAACACCTTCTAGAATTGACATCAAAGAAAGATGTTCTTCTCATTCTAGGGGACTGGAATGCTAAAGTAGGGAGTCAAGAGATAAAAGGAACAACCTGAAAGTTTGGCCTTGGAGTTCAAAATGAAGCAGGGCAAAAGCTAATAGAGTTTTGTCAAGAGAACAAGGTGGTCATCACAAACACTCTTTTCCAACAACACAAGAGGTGACTTTATACATGGAAATCACCAGATAGGCAATATCGAAATCAGATTGATTATATTCTCTGCAGCCAAGGAGAAGCTCTATACAGTCAGCAAAAACAAGACCTGGAGCTGATTGTGGCTCTCATCATCAGCTTCTCATAGCAAAATTCAAGCTTAAACTGAAGAGAGTAGGAAAAACCACTTGAGTACTCAGGTATAATCTAATCCAAATCCCATATGAATACACAGTGGAAGTGAAGAACTGATTTAAGGAACTCAATATGGTGGACAGAGTGCCTGAAGAACTTTGGATAGAGGCTCGTAACATTGTCCAGGAGGCAGCAACAAAAGCCATCCCAAAGAAAAGGAAATGCAAGAAAGCAAAGTGGCTGTCCAACGAGGCCTTAGAAATAGCAGAGAGGAGAAGGGAAACAAAATGCAAGGGAGATAGGGAAAGTTACAGAAAACTGAATGCAGACTTCCAAAGAATAGCAAGGAGACACAAGAGGGCCTTCTTAAATGAACAATGTAAAGAAATCGAGGAAAATAATAGAAAAGGAAAAACCAGAAATCTATTCAGGAAAATTGGAGATATTAGAGGAACATTTTGTGCAAAGATGGACATGATAAAGGACAAAAATGGGAGGGACCTCGCAGAAGCAGAAGACATCAAGAAGAGGTTGCATGAATATACAATGGAATTATATCAGAAAGATTTGGATATCCCCGACAACCCAGATAATGTGGTTACTAACTGTCACATACAGCACTGATGGTACCTGTCTGTCATGGGTTTGGAGGGAAAGTTCCATCCTATGGGGAGTGGAAGGCGGGACATCAGGGGGAGGAGCTGTACTGTATATATATTTGGAGCTTGTGTGGAGAGTGAGGAGTTGGAGTCTGTGTGTCAGACTGAGTACAACTGTGTGTCAGTTAGTACATACCTGATAGGTTCAGGTCTCTATCTGGGTAGCCAGAACTGATAGGTTCAGGGTCTGTGCTTTACTTTAAAGTGTTCTGTGTGAACCAATCTGTTGTATGTATATGATTGAGACTAAGCCACGTTACAGTATTTTATTTACCTGATCTTTTTATTTACCCTGTTTGTTATTTCAATAAACCTTGTTCTTTTGTTTATTAAAAATCCATTCCTGGTCTGTGTGACTCCTTATAGGGAATGGTTGGTGGCAGCATATTTATAGTGTGGCATACTCCAGTAGGTCTGGGGTTGCTACATTGATTGGTGTCCAGCGTGTGGGATACGACTGGTCCAGTTGTCCAGTGGTCCAGCAAAGCCTTGGCAAGTGGGCCCAGAGCAAGGGGGGTCTAGTCAGGGACAATCTGAGGGCGCGTAGGTAATCTTCTAGGCTTACCTCACGGGGAGGTACGCTAGTGGAAGAACGTGCACACTCAGATTGGGGGGACTAGATTAGGGAGCTCTGAGGCAACCCGTTTTGGCGGGAAAGGGCTGAGGCAAAGCTGTGTGAAGTAACAGTGATCTCGCCTGTCTGCTGAGAGGCCTAGCAGAGGGGGTGAATTCTGCCTGGCAACAGTTGCAAGTTGGTGCTGAAGGAACAGCAGCAATCTATAGAAGGCTGTTTCTGAGGCAAAAGGAAAAAAGTCGTCGCTTTATTTTGAGGCTTGACTTTTGAAGGCAGCCTGTTCTGGGGGGATTATGCCCTTGACTCGAAGCCAAATAGCAGAAATGGGTGAAGTGAGAGATCCACAGGTAGACCAAGGTTCTGAGGAAGAATTTGGCTCAGTGCAGGATGAGAGCACGGGAGAACAGAACCCAGAACTCAGAAAAATGCTCCTAGCCCAACAGCATGAACTGAGGGTGAGGGAAATGGAGGAAAGATTAGAGAGAGAAAGAATGGCGTTTGAAAGGGAGAAGGAAGAGAAACAGGAAAGGGAAAGGGAGAGGCAAAGACAATTTGAATTGGAGAGAGAGAAAATGGCGTTTGAGCTGAAGAAGCTGGAGATAATGAGTAGAAATAGTAATAACAATAATAATGAGGGGAACCCAGGGAATGGGGAAGGCAGCCTGTCTAAAACTGACCTGAAGAAATTCCCTGTGTACCACAAGGGAGATTGCCCTGAGGTGTTCTTTTCCCTCGTGGAAAGAGCGTTTGTGGACTTCTCAGTAAGGGAAACTGAGAAGATGACCATTATGCGATCTTTAATCAGTGGCAGCCTGGCAGAAGTCTATGCAGAGATGCCAGTGGAACTGCTGAAAGACTTCGCTGAGTTTAAAAAACTGGTGTTTGCCAGACATGGGATAAATGCTGAACAGCTGAGGCAAAGATTCAGGTCACTCACCAAAAAACCAGAGCAGACTTTTACCCAAGTGGGGGCCCAACTGGTGAGGCTGCTAGAGAAATGGCTGTCTCAGGAGGGGACAGAGACCTTCCAGCAGCTCAAAGACCTGATAGCGCTGGAACAGTTTTATTCAGTCCTGCATGGGGAACTGAAGTTCCAGGTGAGGGAGAGGAAACCTAAATCTGTGTCAGAAGCGGTGGAGATCGCAGATTTTATTTCCCAAATAAGGAAGCCCTTAGGTGCTGAGGGGAAAACTGTGGGTAAGCCCAAAGGAACCTACAGCAGGTACTCTCAGGGACCAGGGAAAAACCAGCAAGGGGGAGGGGCCCATGTTGAAGGGAAGCCCTCAGACATGAAACCACCAAGACCTCAGATTTTGGAGGGAAAACCAAAACCAGATGAGAAAGACTCCAAATACAGCAGAAAATGTTATTTCTGTCAAGAAAAGGGCCATCTAATCTCAGAGTGTGAGAAATTAAAGCAGCTAAAGGGGAATTTGCCTCATGATTTGAGTGGAACCAAGCCAAAAGCTGTGTTCTGTGTCCAGACAGAGCAAAGCTCCTTGCCATTGAGGGAGCCTGTTACCATGGCTACTCCATCTGGAACAGTTACATCTGCTGATCAGGCTAGGGAAAATGGTCCTCTTGTAGAGGTCAAGCGCTGCTTACTAGTGAGGACAGATTCGCAATTGTTTGAGACCGCAGGGGTGGACGTAGGAATACTTGACCATCAGTATAGGGGGCTAAGGGATACTTGTTCCCAGGTGACCCTGTGCCATCCAGATATTATTCCTAGGAAGTATATAATCCCAAATGAGAGCTTGAAGGTGGCAGGGATTGAGGGGCAGGTGATCTCACTGCCAGTAGCTGAGGTACCTGTGAACTTTCAAGGCTGGAGGGGAGTTTGGCGGCTAGCGATTTCATCGACTCTGCCAGCAGCCGTGCTCGTGGGAAATGACCTGGCTGAACATGTGAAACGGGTGCTAGTGATTACACACTCACAAGCTACCACGGGGACAGTTCAGGGGGGTACTGAAGAGCCCGAGACGGAAGCAGATGAGGGTAGTTCCGAAGCTGTGGTAGAAACCTTAACCACAGACAGCAAATTTGGCCAAGAGCAAAAGGCAGACGCGACTCTCCGAAAGTGTTTTGAAAAGGTGACAGACACCCAGCTAACACCTGAAACCACAGCAAGATTTCGTGAGAAAAAGGGAATTTTATATAGAGAGACCCTGATGAATATCTCAAAAGGGGGAGATGGGATCAGAAGTCAGCTAGTGGTACCTGAAAAGTATCGCCCCATGATTTTACAAAGGGGGCACTCTGACATGTTTGCTGCGCACTTAGGGGTGAACAAAACCCAGCAGAGAATCACACAAAATTTTTACTGGCCTGAAATAGGGAAGCAGATCAAGGAGTTCTGTAAACAATGTGATGTGTGTCAGAGGCAGGGGAATAACCGTGACAGGACCAAAGCGAAGTTGTGCCCTTTGCCTGTGATTGACACCCCGTTCAAATGTATAGGAGTGGATATTGTGGGACCTTTGCCCAAGGCCACAAAGAGGGGGAACAGGTTCATTCTCACCATGGTGGACCATGCCACAAGGTACCCCGAAGCCATTCCCTTGACTAACATTGAAACTAACACAGTGGCAGATGCCTTGGTGGGGTATATGTCCAGGATGGGATTTGCCTCAGAAATAATCACAGATTTGGGCGCATCGTTTACATCAAAGCTCATGAAACGGTTATGGCAAATCTGTGGAATTAAACACAAGGAAACCACTGCCTATCACCCCGAAAGTAATGGGTTAACGGAGAAGTTCAATGGGACTCTGATGCGCATGATTAGGGCTTACTTGGCAGAGAATCCAAACAATTGGGACCAGAAGCTGCAATCCCTTTTGTTTGCTTATCGGTCAGTGCCCCAAGCCAGTACCGGGTTCAGTCCGTTTGAACTTTTGTTTGGGAGAAGGGTGAAAGGGCCACTTGATTTAATCAAACAAAATTGGGAACAGATCACCCAGGATGACCCACAAGATGTTGTGACATATATAGACTCTTTGATGAATGACCTAAAGAGAAACCTAGAGCTAGCAGCAGAGAACCTGCAAGCTCAGAAGGTCAGACAGAAAACCTGGTATGACCAGAAAGCCAGGGAGAGGCACTTTAACCCAGGGGAGGAAGTGCTTTGGCCTAGGCCCTGCAAAGAGAACAAACTGCAGCTGGGTAGCCCAGAAATAAAATACTTGGGTCACATAGTAGGGGGAGGAGTAATCAAACCCCTAGAGGCCAAGATAGAAGCCGTTCGTGATTGGCCCAGACCTAACACCAAGAAAAAAGTCAAATCATTTCTTGGGTTGGTGGGCTACTACAGAAAGTTCATCCCGAGGTTTAGCGAGATGGCGACTCCGCTGACCGATCTGACGCGGAAGAAGACTGATGACCGCATCCCGTGGACCAGCGACTGTGAGGAGGCGTTCCAGAGGTTGAAGGAGGCGCTCGTCCATTATCCAGTGCTGCGTGATCCCGACTTCGACCGGGAGTTCATCATCTACACCGATGCGTCTAACAGCGGGGTAGGAGCAGTTCTTTGCCAGGAGGATGAAAATGGTGACCAGCATCCAGTGTCCTACCTGAGTAGGAAACTCCAGAAAGGTGAGAGACATTTGGCAACCATGGAAAAGGAGTGCCTGGCCATAGTATACGCAATTCAGAAGGCCAAACCTTACATCTGGGGAAGACATTTTGTTCTGTGCACTGACCACTCACCACTGCAGTGGTTAAAGACAATGAAAACCCATAATAGTAAACTTATGAGGTGGGCTTTAAACCTGCAAGATTTTGACTTTGAAGTGAAGGTGGTCAGAGGGTCAATGAACTGTGGTGCTGACGCCTTGTCAAGAAGACCCGAAGAGTGAAGACAGCGAAGAAACCATGGACTATGTATATTTTGGTGACCAAAAGTTAAATGTACCTGTTTAGTGAACAGGCTTGGTTTGTATTAATAAAGGTAACTTAATGTATTGTAAATATGAATGTTTAAATGCATAAATGATATGTTTAACCTAGAGTGTAAGTATGGGTTATGGTATTGTGTTATAATGTGTAACTGTTATGTGTTTTGATCCTGGTTGTTTTTTGGAGAAAAGCACTTTAGCTTTTCCCCTGCAAAACAACTTATAAAGAGGGGAGGTGTCACATACAGCACTGATGGTACCTGTCTGTCATGGGTTTGGAGGGAAAGTTCCATCCTATGGGGAGTGGAAGGCGGGACATCAGGGGGAGGAGCTGTACTGTATATATATTTGGAGCTTGTGTGGAGAGTGAGGAGTTGGAGTCTGTGTGTCAGACTGAGTACAACTGTGTGTCAGTTAGTACATACCTGATAGGTTCAGGTCTCTATCTGGGTAGCCAGAACTGATAGGTTCAGGGTCTGTGCTTTACTTTAAAGTGTTCTGTGTGAACCAATCTGTTGTATGTATATGATTGAGACTAAGCCACGTTACAGTATTTTATTTACCTGATCTTTTTATTTACCCTGTTTGTTATTTCAATAAACCTTGTTCTTTTGTTTATTAAAAATCCATTCCTGGTCTGTGTGACTCCTTATAGGGAATGGTTGGTGGCAGCATATTTATAGTGTGGCATACTCCAGTAGGTCTGGGGTTGCTACACTAACCTTGAGCCAGACATCCTGGAGAGTGAAGTCAAGTGGGCCTTAGAAAGCCTGGCTAACAACAAGGCCAGTGGAGGTGATGGCATTCCAGTTGAACTATTTAAAATCTTAAAAGATGATGCTGTTAAGATGCTACATTCAATCTTAAAAAGCAGAGACATCACCTTGGCAACTAAAGTCCGAATAGCCAAAGCTATGTTTTTTCCTGTAGTGATGTGTGAAAGTGAGAGCTGGACCATAAAGAAAGCTGAGCACTGAAGAATTGATGCCTTTGAATTGTGGCACTGGAGGAGGCTCTTGAGAGTCCCCTGGACTGCAAGGAGAACAAACCTATCAATTCTAAAGGAAATCAGACCTGAGTGCTCAGTGGAAGGACAGATCCTGAAACTGAGGTTCCAGTACTTTGGCCATGTCATGAGAAGTCTCCCTGGAAAAGACCCTGATGTTAGGAAAGTGTGAAGGCAGAAGGAGAAGGGGACGACAGAGGATGAGATGGTTGGACAGTGTCATCAAAGCTACCAACATGAATTTGACACAACTCCGGGAGGCAGTGGAGGATAGGAGGGCCTGGCGTGCTCTGGTCCATGGGGTCACGAAGAGTCAGATGCGACTAAATGACTGAACAACAACGACTTTGATTACAGTGATGAGAGAACAATTATGTTGTGCCTCATTGGCTCAGGTTATAGCCACACATGACTAGAGGTAAATATGCCCACCTGTGTTTCTTGAAATACAAAAACATAAATACACACTTCACGGGCCCAGCAGCTTTTATAAGTATGTCTATTTAGCTGCACAGATCATTTATAACTCTGCTCTGCCTCTCACTATAAAGTATTTTGAGATGCTGTGTATGGGATTTTTTTTTTTAAAAAAAAATCTTTTTAAAAGCCACATTTTCTTTTAGTTTTGCTGCATCGGAAAATAGAAATTACCCTCTCATTATGAGTCTTGTGGACTGTAGTGCCCCTCACATATGTGGAAACAGCGTCCTCATTTATTTCCTTTTCATTTCAGATCCTGAATTGGAATGAAGGCAAGGGAAACCCAAGGCTCAGGAAATTAAGCACCAAAGTTACTTGTTAACTGAAATTATTTCACCTTCTTCTACTTCTTTGCTTTTTATTTTCTGTGTTCATTTTCCTTCAGGATGTGATGAGATAGAGAGTGTGATGTTTGTTTTTAAGTCCTGAAATTCAATTCAATTTGCTTGCTTGTTTACTACTGTAATTTCTATCCTGATTTTCTGAAAACTTTATTATTTGCTGAAATGAAAATGACTGATGTTCTCCCCTTCCACTTCACCTCTGAGGGCTGGATGCCATTTTTCTGCATCAACATTACACCTCCAAGATGATTTATAGTGCCACAAGTCCTATAAGGTTTCCAGCTCCCTCTGCTTGGGCACCCCTAAAATGGGCTCAAAAACATACTTCTTATTTTGGAGACAGGTTATAAAGAATAGTTTTGTGAAGGCACAACATATAGAATAAAAATGGCAGGGAGGGAGAAGATTTAGCAAAATATTTATTTAATCCTCATAAGTTTGGCACTTAGGTTAAAAATGAGTTTGGAACAGCACAGTAGTTTAATACATGACCATGGCAGCAAATTCTCCAGCTGGTGCTTCAGGTCAAAAATCATAAAAATAAAAATACTGAGTTCTTTGGAAAACTGAAGGTATCAGAGAAGAAAGAAAAAGGGAAAAAAGCCACAAGAGGAATAAAAAGCTCTTTAAATTCAGATGTAACCATCTTAATTTTGCTTGCTTCAATTCCTTCTCCTTTATTTATATATATATATATTTCTTTCATCTTGTATGTCAGTTTAGCTTAATGGTGAGATAATAAATCTGAGAACTGCAGAGCTGAAGGGAACCCTGTTGGATCATCAAGTTCAGCCCCTCTCAAGGAGGCACAATGGAGCATTGAACTCCGAATCTCTGGTTTTGCAGCCAAATACCTAAATCATTGACCTACCCAGCAGTTGAGTTCCATGAAAAAAATCAAAAAAGCAAAAGTCTATCTCAAGAATCAGGTCATTTACCTGTGTCCTTATATGTTCAAGCCTAGAAGATAAGAGGTTGGCATGACACCCAACCCTCCTAAATGATCCAATCGGTGAAAATCAACCTCTATTTTCCCTCTAACTCAAAAGCTTTCAATAATAAATTTCAGTTGTCCTTTTTAAGGTCACTCTGGTACTCTGCTTGGGTTAGAGGAAAATAAAAAGGCCACAGTGATATATAAATTCCAATCAGCCATGCAGCCTGATAATATTTTTAAGGTTAAAACTGTTTCAGCTGTTCTTTCATCTAACAAGACCGAAATAGATTTAATCCTAATTAAATTATCATAGAAACAGAACCATACAAACAAACATTTGGTGATATTTACTAGCAATGATGGTGACATTTCCAACTTATTAAAAAGCAATGGAACACTGAATGAGCTTTCCCCCCTCTATTTTACCTCAAAAACCTTGATCTTTGCAGCACTGAGCTAATGTGATACCAAGCACATTATCTCTGACAGCTCAGTTAAGAGGGAGACAAATCCTGCAAAAATAAAGCAAAAGACTATATGCTTGAAATCTCAACATTTCAAGCATATAGTCAACTTGGTTCCAATTAAACATTGCTTTGTTCTTTCTTTTGAGTAAGATGCCTATTCTTGTCTTCTGTGCACTACAATCTTCTAATACAATTCCAATTTCAATTAAGAAGTGTCATGAGCAGTTGTCTATACATGTACATTGAATGCATTGTTTCTGCAGCATGAACTATGGACGCAATCAAATTAATTCAGCTGGGTACATTAATCCTTGTTTGTTTTATTTTCCCATTGCTCATACTATAGAGTTTTTGTATGTGCATGTGTATGAATACATTCAGATTTCCAAAATGTTTTCCTAGTGACATATTTTCTTCAAATACTGCAGACTGTTTCCCATAAGTCGAATAGGATTCCTACCTGAGACTCTGAGTACAATTACATTGGCTATTTACCTTGCAGTTTGCATCAGATTTGGCTTGGATAAAACTGAATTAAAAACTGCCAATGACACAACACAAAGCTAAGCACAGAAAAGCCTAGCGTTCTTCATTAGGGAACTATCTCTTTGTTCAGCTGGCAAGAAACAGTTCCTTTTGCTCTGAGTTAGTTAGCATCTCTTTTCTCTGCTTTCTGGCATGTGTGACTGCCTAATCTGATACAAAGAGGCAATAGTGGGGGTATCAGTGGATGTGATATTAGATGACTTCCACTCCTCCAAATGATTGTTGCTGCATCATTTTGGGGCCAAAAAAGTTTTTTGAAATTAATAAGAGTATGGGGGGGGGGGGTGAATTGTTTTCTTCAAAAAGATATGCACTTGATTTGAAGCAATGTTAGCAAGGATGTACTGAATTGCTGATCTCAGCAAAGATGGCTCTTCTCACAGCTTTCTGATGCTCCACTGAATCTTCCAACACAATAATTGATCATGCTGGCTACAGCGATTTCACTGGCAGAAACTAGCAGGGACCTGGTTTGAAAAATTTCAAAGCAAACTGGGTTTTCCCCTGCATCGTTATACCCTTCGCCAGCTTTCCCAGAGTGGCTGAGAAAGCCGGAAAGGATAATTTTAAAGATCAGAATTCTCACAAACTCAGAGCTGGCACTGTGATTCTGGGCAAGTTCTGATCCAAACATTTACCTTATTCTATCTCTTAAGTGTTATGGAGATGGGAAAAGTTCTAAAAACGTCCAGCTGGTGGCAGCAAAAAAAAAAAAAAAAAAAAAAAAAAAAAAAAACAAGACAGGGAACAGAAAAAGGAGTGTGAGCAGCACCTTATCAATTCTGGTTTTTCTTGCTATCCTTTTTGATCTTGGGCTTTGGCAGTCCATGACAGATTGTTAAGCCAAGTTATCTTCTGAACAGCTATCCTAAGAGTAGGAAAGGTGAAAAGAAAAGTTTGCTTTCCTTTTTAATACGGGTTGGTAGACATTTAAATTGCAATTTCCAAAGCGCATTATCTTAGGTGTTTGGTTTGGGGTTTTGTTTTTTGTTTTTTGGCACTCCTCCAAATTCTAGGATATAGCTTTCTGATTTTAAAAAAAATCTCTGAAGAAGGTGTACTTCGGATAAAATGCCGTGCTAAGGAAAAGCACAGCGTAGTTAATGGAATGTATTAGGGGAGAGCTTTGCAAGACTGTGTATATTAATGAGATGTGATTTTTCTATACATAATGTGTATAGGTGTTCATAATAACTTTGAAAGGGAATATTTGCAAATGGAAGGAGGAATGGAATGGAATGAATCTGCAGACAAAGGAGGCAATAGAGAGGCAAGATACAAGTAATGGCTTTTAATTAGGGCCACGTTTATGTACTGAAAACAACTGTCAAGCAAAAACATCCATCTAAATCTGACTGTCTGACTCCTCCCCCTCCAGCAAAGCCTCCTAGATATAATTGAATGATGCCACTAGGTCATCATTCCAAAATCAGGTCATCACTTCATCACTGTAGGTATAATGAGATGTTCCTTGTCACATACACCGACAAGGCCTCATAACTCCAAGCAGGGTCCCTTCACTGGAAAAAGGGGCATACAAATGAAAATAAATTAAAAAAAAAATAAACCATGGGGGTCCGGAGGGGTCTCTGTCATCATCAACATCATTATTTTAGAACTGCAGAGTTGGAAGGGACCCTCTGGATCACTGAGTCCAGTCTATGTCAATGAGACACCATGGGGAATCCAACTTCCAAACTCTGGTGCCACAGTAAAACTCTGGCAGTTCAGAACCTACAACCTTGGCATTATTAGCACCATGCTTTAACCAACCCTATTGTAGCGGGCACGCTGAAGCCTCTAACAACTCAGGCCTCCAGTATGTGCTCACTCTTCTTCTCAAGTAGCTGCCACCAGGTATTGCTGTTTCAATACTGATAAATCACTGAATCATGTGTTTCTTTAAAACTTAAACTTGTTTATTTGATTAATAAAATAAAATAGGTAAATCACAAGTGGTTAATCAAGGTCTCTCACTCACTGACACACACACTCTTCCCTCACTGACTATTTGGCTCACAGGCCCATAGACACATTCATCACTCACTCTCACAAAAATCTCTCTCCCTCACATACCTCCTACACCCCTTTATATATTCCAGCTCCTCCCCCTTCTGCACCACCTTCCGTCCCCTCATTGGCTGATGTTCCACTGCCCAGCTGTGATGGACAGGTGAGGGCAGGGCTGAATGCTACACCTATCCTGCTCATGAGTCCCAGAGACCTGAGCTGCAAAACCTGGAAAATTGTTTCCTATGGGTGCTTTCAATCCTATCTCTGAAAAGAATTCCCTCTCAGACTTGCCAGTGTAGGCCAAATAGGACCAAATTCATGCAAAACCAAAAATTTACCTGCAGCTATGCAAACCCTTCATCAAATGCATCTGAAAACTGATACTTATCCACCAGTCTGAAAATGACTGGAAACATCTGACCAAATGAACATAAATAGCCAGACCATACTAAAAACAGAAAGCCTTTCAACCCACCTAGTTCAGTATGGAGCAGACAAAAAAAATAACCCTGCAAGAATGTGGAGAGGGTCAAAAGCTTCAATTTGGCCCCAAAACAACAGGTAAAGTCTATACAGAATACATGGAAGGTGAATCCTGGAAATCCAAAAAAGCTGATAGTGTGGCTCAGAGTGCCAACATCTACTCTGACCACACACCCTCCACAACATAAAAATGTTTGTACCCACACACAGTTATGGTGTGACATCATATATCTCCTGCTCACCAACAGGAGAAACGTCATGTGCATCTGGCTTTCGGACTAGAAAACTGCAAAAATCACAGAAAGCAGAACAGATTATGTCCATAAGTTACTGAGAGAGAGCATGCGAGGGAGAGGGGGAGAGAGAGATTTTCCTTATAAAACTAAAAAATTACCTCTTTTGTTACAGGTCGGGGATAATGGCAGATCCCATGTCTGGAAACAGTGAGGACTGGAGTGCTAAACAACAGAAAAAAGACAGGATTCACATCATGCAGGCCAGTACTATGGAGGAAGACAGATGTGAAATATGATATAATGATCAATCATATGGTATCAATTATTAATCAATCAGCTTCATTTAGTCATCTGCACGTTTGTTTTTCATCTTCTCATTTTCTGAAGAAAGGTCACTTTGGCAGACTCAATGCACTAGACATCTCTCTATCTCTCTCTGGGCAGTGTGAATGAATAAGAAAAGGATCAAAAGAACTCATTTGGGACATTTCTCTATTACTGTTCTTCATCTAAGAACTCATTTGGGACATTTCTCTATTACTGTTCTTCATCTATCGTTCCTGAACCATTCCCATCAAGACTTTCAGAAACAAATCTCACCGTGAGAATCACCTTAAATATTTTCATACTGTAGAAATATACCTGAATCTATATTCTTTGTTATTTCCTTGGTACCCAAGGATGAGACTTCCATTCAGTTCACTATTTCGTGGCAATACGGCTGGTGAAACGGCAATATTTTGCTATCCATATTGCTTCCTCAGAATGTCACCCAGCAGAGCTGATTCGGGTGGGGTGCGAGATCTTCTTCAACTGGGAAATCTGGTGGAGGTTCCGGACAGTTCATCAGCATACTATGATGAGTTTGCCATTGATTTTGAGGGAAAATTTGCTCAGATTCACAGTGGGTTGGACTCTACCATTAGTGCAGAATCAGAGGATCTGTCCGGTGTGCCATGTTTTGATCAAGTATTAATGGATGAGTTTCAATTGTTGAGATCTGAGGAGGTGGACAGGGTGCTTGGATCTGTCCATTCTACCATCACTCCGTTCAACCCTTGACCATCTTGGCTAATTGGAAGATCTGCCATGGGGGTTCGCACCAGGATCCAGGAGGCTGTGAATGCCTCTTTGAGAGAGGGAGTGGTCCCTACCGAAAGAGGTGGTAATTTGGCCACTCCTTTAAAAGCCTACCCTGGACCCAGGGCTGGTGGTTAACTATCGACCAGTGGTGAACCTCCCTTATTTGGGCAAAGTGTTGGAGCGGGTTGTAGCAACTCCAGACACTGCTGGATGAAACAGATTTTCTGGATCCATTTCAATTGGGTTTCAGGCCGGGCTTTGGTACAGAGACTGTCTTGGTCACCCTGTACAATGACATTTGCCGGGAGAGAGAGGGGTGTGTGTGACCCTGTTGATACTCCTGAACCTCTTAGCAGCCTTTGATAGCTTTGATCATGGTGTCCTTCTGGATAGGCTGGCTGGGTTGGGAGTTGAGGGCACCACTTTATGGTGGTTCTGCTCCTGCCTGACTGACCAACTGTGTCCAGAAGGTGGTACTGGGGGACAGTTGCACCATGATGTTTATGTCATGGAGTTCCTCAGGGCTCAATACTGTCCCCCACGCTATTTAACATCGACATGGAACCACTGGGAGAGGTCATCGGGATATTTGGGCTGAGGAGTCAGGAGGAGGTTTGGGCTGAGGAGTCAGTAATATGCTGACAACACTCAGCTGTACCTCTCATTTCCCACCAATCCAGGTGAGGCGGTTTCTGTGCTGAACTCATGTCTCGACCTGATAATGGACTGAATGAGGGTTAATAAGTTGAAACTCAATCCAAACAAGACAGAAGTGCTGTTAGTGGGTGCTTTGTTGGACAGACTAGAGGGCCATTTCACTGCCCTGAATGGGATTGCACTTTCTCTAAGGGACAGGGTCCACAGCCTGTGGGTGCTCCTGGACCCCAGTCTAACTCTGGAAGCCCAGGTGGACTTAGCGGCCAGGAGCGCCTTCCTTCAGCTACAGAAATTATACCAGCTATGGCCCTACCTGGATGAGCAGAGTCTCATGACAGTTATGCATGCACTGGTAACATCCCGTATAGATTACTGCAATGTGCTGTATGTGGGGCTGCCTTTGAAGATGGTCTGGTGAATGCAACAGCTTCAGAATCGAACTGCACAGCTGGTGAGTGGTGGGGCCACTAGAAAACACATCAGGTCGATTCTGATTAAATTACATTAGCTACCAGTCTCTGCCCAGGCCCAATTCAAAGTGCTTGTTTTGATGTATAAAGCCCTAAACGGCTTGGACCCTGGATACCTGAAGGACCGCCTGCTTCCATATGAACCTACCTGTCAATTAATATCTACCCAAGGGTTCTTTCTGAAAGAGCCATCCCTCAAGGAGGTAAGAGGGATGGCTTGCAGAAAAAGGGCCCTTTTGGCAGCTGCCCCCCAGATTATGGAACACAATCCCAAGTGAGATTTGTTTGGCACCAACATTGATGACATTTCAGCGCCAGGTCAAAACCTTCCTGTTCCAAAAGATTTTTAATTGAAATACCAACTGTGGGTCCTGATGGCATTTTTTTTTTCAGATTATGGTATTTTCCATTGTATTTTAATTGTTTAATATTTTTATCTTTTTATTGCATTTAAATTGTAAGCATGGAGAAAACTATATTCCTAATATCCATGTAGACAAACAGAGTGGAAGGCCTGTAACATGCTAAATGCCAGAGGCAGGAACAAAAGCTTCAAAGGAATTATGTATTAGAGTGATGAGCTTTGTAATACCAGCACAGAGGAATATCTTTAATTCCCTTAGTTGCACAGTGGAAACATTGGTAACTTTAGGAATTAAAACTGAATAGCAAGTTCCCAAGCACATACACCCCACTGCATGTAACCAGCTTAAGCAACTACTCAGACATTGCTTATAAAAAGAAAATAGCTGTTTACTGAGTGAGACTGCAAATTATAGGTTTGAACTTGGTTTAAAAAAATTATTTCTAATGAAAAGACAATCCATCATATTACAAATAATAAATACAAAGCTTAACATAGTATACTTACATTGTTATATAATTTAACTGTTAACCAATTGCTATTCCCAATTCTCCAAATCACATTTACACCATTCCCCATCACATCTTAAAGAAATATCAACCAACAATCTAAATGCTCCAAATTGTTTTCCAAACCACATGTCTCAACATTTATTTTATTGGCATACATTATTTTAATAAAGGCTTCCAATTTTCAGTGAATTGACTGTGCCTTATTTCTCCTCTATATAGTCTAATTTTATTACTCATTTTTTCCATCATCATTGTATGCCATATCTTATTTGTAGGTTTGAACTTGGTCACAGAAGACTTCAGTAAGCTACCAAAAAACATCAGAGGTTAATAAAAGGAATGAAGAAAAGGTATAAAATAATAAGACAAAAAGTGGGTTCTCTCAGGCCACATGGCTGAGAGGAAAATGGTGGACATGAGGAAAGGAGAAATCAAAAGAGCATCCTTCTTCTATAGTGTCCCAAAAGCTTGTGTCCTTAAACAAAGGCAGTAAAAGAATTGAAGATAGGGAAAAAGGAGGGTGGGGCGAGCAGCAAAGCAGCAGGTCTCCTCGGGGCTCCGGGGAAGATTGGTTGTATATGGTGGATCAAGACTCCCTCAAAGAATATTGAGGGCAGGGAAATGTGGGAGAACACCCTGTGTCATTGGGGATCAAGAGTTCTCAAGAGGAGTGGGCCAGAACCCACTCTCTGGAGAATTTCTCTCCCCGAGACAGAAGATGCAGCTCAGTGCCATTTTCTGGTGATTTAGTTGCACAGCACACCCAGATCAGGAGATTACATCCTTGGAGGAAATATTGTTATATCATCAGGAGGAAAGTAAGTAACTGAATTGAGCCTTAGCCCCAGAGGACTATATACAGAGAGAGAACTAAATAACTTAACAACTAAACAAAGAAGAGCCATATCTTTTGTTATACTTTCACACAAATGCAATTCACTTTTAAAGAGGAGTAAAGCAGGGGGGGGCGTGGTGGCGCTGTGGGCTAAACTGCAGAAGCCTGTGCTGCAGGATCAGAAGACCAAGTAGTGGTAAGATCGAATCCACGCGACGGAGGGAGCGCCCGTCACTTGTCCCAGCTCCTGCCAACCTAGCGGTTCGAAAGTATGCAAATGCAAGTAGATAAATAGGGACCACCTTGGTGGGAAGGTAACAGCGTTCCGTGTCTAAGTCGCACTGGCCATGTGACCACGGAAGATTGTCTTCGGACAAAACGCTGGCTCTATGGCTTGGAAACGGGGATGAGCACCGCCCTCTAGAGTCGAACACGACTGGACAAAAATTGTCAAGGGGAACCTTTACCTTTACCTTTAAAGCAGGGGGACTAAGCAGCATGGAAGTCTTTATCTCACAGTAAAGCCTCCTAGGTGGCGAGAAAAACCCTGAGGGGAAATTACTAATGGACAGAGAGAACTGGAGAACTGACTGCTAACAAGGACTGCTGTAGTTTTTCACAAAGGGGGAAAGGGAGGAGGGGACCTCTAATTAAAACTTTTAAGCCTTTTGTTCTAATCTCCCCAAGCTCCCCCCACATCCAAACTGAGAGAGAGAAAGAATTTCCTTCTTAGGCTCAGCCATAATATCAACAAAGAAGGGAAAGGAGGGGTGGTCTGTTTGCTAATCTCTCAAAGCTTCTCATTATTAGCTCCCCCAACCCCCACTACTCAGCCAGAGAGAAGGAAAAACATTTTAAATGCATCGTTTAAACTCTCTGGCCACCTAGAATCTTAAAACTAGAAAGAAGGAAAGCTTGAACTATTAAAAGTAGCCAAAAAATAAGAATAATAACAATAGACTTAGATTTAAACAGAACTTTCACTTTTAATCCTGCTCATCCCCAAGTCTGCCAGAAGGAAGAGAGCACATGGAAGTTTTTGACTGTCTTCATCAGGCGTAAAGAACTGAATGTAGTTCATCTCTCAGACTCTACCTACAAGTCATATTCTTATACCCAATTTGTAATATCTGTAAAGATGCTGGAGAGAGCCTTGGGCTGATTGCCAGCTCTTCCAATCACAAAGAAACTTGTTTCTTTTTCCCTAACAGGTTTCAAGCTTTGGGCACTCTGCTGTGCTCTGGTGGCCAAGATGGGACACTTAGTTTGGTACTTTGGTGCCCTGAGGACCCCTAGTGTAACTTGGGACAAACGATGACTGAGCTTTTAATTTTGAATATGCTACTGCTCTCTGATGATTAAAGATGAGATAGTAATTGAGATTTTTTATTCCAGATATATATAAGCAAATTGAGGAGCTTATGATGTGTGATAATTACTCTTAAAGGCAAATCATTTGGTAGAATGGGTGTTTAGTGTAAAGGAGGGATAATATAAACTGATAAAAGAAGAATTATGGCTACCAGATCAAGAAAGGATGAGTCCCCTGGGCAGACCTCAGGAGTGGCTAAACTTATAAGTCAAGATCCTTTTAAAAATGCAATACAGGATATGCAAAACAACATCATCAGACAAATCTCAGAGCAGATGCAAGAATTAAGAATAGATTTTAAAGATGGAATTGAAAGCAATAACCAGAAGATTGACACTTTCACACAGGCAGTTGAGAAAGTTGAACAAAGATTAACAAAAGCAGAACAAGAAATACAAAATATCAAAGAAGAAAAAGATAAGGATCAGCAATGTCTTTTCACCTTAGAGATGGACAAAGCCTCGTATTTTTTTAGAATTCAAAATGTGGCACAAGAGGGAGAACAAGAAGATTTACTGAAACTGATTTCAGAGCAATTGGCACACAAACAGGAATAACTCAAAAGGAGCTGGAACAATCAATAGAGAGAATTTACCGAGTGATGAGGGATCCTTGCCCAGGATCCAGTAATCAAGACACGGAGACAAGAGTCATGAACCAAAAGCTCTCTCCTCACCCAAGTGAGAGGTTTATTTTATAGTACAGAGTAAACAATACTAACAGCTAGTAAGCTTCATAGTGATGGAGTACATCCGTGCGTTAATCAGCAATGCTAACGAGCAGGTGTGTTATCAATGTTTTGTCTTCATGCAAGGCCTTGGCTCCAGATAAAGGCAAGATGATCTAATTGTTTTCTGGCTACTGAATCAGGGTCAACATGACCTTTCCAGACGTGGTTTGCCAGCGACCTGGAGGAGGTCACATCTCCCCCTTTTCTTTAGCCGTTGATAATAAACCTGTCGAGGTGATAATGGTTTTGTTTTGGAGCATGAAGACATGAAAAGATTTAGTAAATTTGGCAGGCATTGCAAGAAGCAGCAAAAGGCAATTAAAATGAACCCAGACATGATAAGCCATTGCACTACCTTTCGAATCCAGCCCACAGGTAACCAGCTCCAGAGAGCATCCCACCATGCTGGACCGATTTGCTCTTTGATAGAGGCTGCATAACTTTTTAGAGTGTTGATCTGTTGTTGAATTCTATTACTGTTGTCTGTTAGATTAAAGCAACACATTTCTTTTATGGCTTCACAGCCCAAATGCTGTTGTAATAAGAGATAATCAATAGCAGCCCGATTGTCCAAAATGGCTTGTCGTAGTTCTTTTCAGTTGCCAATAAACTGATAGCAGTTGAAGTAGTATTAATGATTTTTGCTAATAAGCAGGCAATTCGCGCAGTGTTGTGAGCATTTACTTTTACCATAGCTGGTAAGCCTACAAAACTTAAAATAAGAGCAGAATATTCAGCTTTTGAGTATAAGATTATATTGTAATATGAGTGATGTTTCTGGTACAATTCCATTGGGGATTGCCAGGGTTCAGAACCCCCAAAAACCTTTGAGTGGGTACAGTTTATTATGCGGGCACATGTGTTGACTGCATTAGCAACATGAGGTGTAAGTACCTGAAATGCTTCTGCAGGCAGCTGTTGTTGAATAGGTCCCCAATTCGGTAGAGAGGAATATTGTATCTGTGACTCATTCATGAATTTACTTAATCCTGAGTCAGTACCAATATTGCCAGGGGCTTTACAGACTGGAACAAGACAAGTACTTAACACAAGCGATTGTACAAAAGCAGTGCATACAGTGTAAGCAGAAAGATACAAATAATACATATTAAAAATGGTTACATAGTAATTAAAATTCGGTTACATAGGAATTAAAATTCAATGCAGTGACAACAGCCGCCATGTAATTCTCAGGTGATGGTTCTGCCTGAATGGATTCTAAAAGTCCTGCGGCCTGTGCCGATAAGTTCTTAAGAGTCCCCCATGTGACAGGTGGCAGCTGAGGCTCCTGCTGTTGCCATCTCTGTTCCCTTGGTGTCATCCTGGGACTGTTCTGGCATGAGCTGAAGTCTGGGATTGGAGTGGTCAGATGTCGAGGCCACAACATGATGTGGTCACACCGAGCTGGCACCCTCAAAGGACCGTCTGGAGTGTCAACCGCCACGTAATCAGCCAACCTGGACCTGGAGGCGTCCGATAGCGAACTAAGGGTTGGACAGCTAGAGTGACTATGAACACAAGTGGTTAGTTTGGAAGGAAAAGAAACAAAGGATTTAATAAAAAGATAAAGGACAAAGCATTGATGAACTTTAAATGAACGTGGAAGCCTTTATTGGACTTTGTAGGTCTGTGACTGTAATAAAGAATGATGATATATAGCTAAGGAGACCTTTAAAACTTTGAGTATGAACAATTATTAATGCAGTAACTATTGAAATGATTCTTAGAAGGAAGTGAAGAGAATTGATGCAAGAGTGAATTCTTTATACATGAGACCATGGATTCTTTATTCATGAGACCCATCCTTGAGACCCAGGCCTAGGGATAGTCCAGGGATAATCCCCCTTTTCTTTTAATTGTGCTAAGGCTGACTTAATACCAAAAGTATCCATGGGCCATAAGAGAGTTGGCTCTAAACCATGTGGATTGGGATAGATACGTAAGTTCAATTTGATTAGCAATATTAAAGACTATTTACAATGAGATTGAATTCTTGTCTAGTGAATTAAGAAAGACTACGATAGCAGCAGCCAACTTTGCTCTTTGAGTTGTTGTTTTCAGTCCTGTAACTTGGATCTTTCAGAAACATGTGAACACAGATAAAACCTGATCTTGTAATTGTACAGTTAGCTGGCATGAAAAGAAAATTTAGATAGATATCTCCCAATGTGGAATGTTCTAATTAGGGAGGTATTCAAACATTGTCACATATAGTATAACTCCTTAAAGCTTTAAACACAAAAACGTGAGTGTGGTGTGTGAACAGCTATGTATAAACACTACAGCATTTCTTCAACCTATCTACTGGGCTTAGCTTATATACCCCTATAGGACCTAAATATGGAAAGATACATAACCAGAATTAGCTAATAAGCTCTATGTTTTACCATCAGCAGAACCATTGCAAAATCCATCTCTGTGCAATCAGTGAGTCATAAGCATCACCTTGTTTCCATTGCTAGGAGTGCATGAACACAGCAGACTGCTACAAGGAAAAAGGCAGAAAATGTTAAGGTACACAGAACTGTTGCATAGAAATATCTGGAGAATTAAATGTTAAATGTGCGCTTTCCACCATTTCTTGCCCTGTAGACTTAAAAAGAAATCCTATGCTTCAGGGTGATTCCTTATTGAGCACACAAGATATTCAAATACAGTGTTGGATTACATGTCTTAAAGCAAGTAACAATTAAAGTCATAGAAAAAAATTCAAAAGCTGTCACGTAACAAAACCTCGAGAAGATGAACTGTCTGTGAAGAGAATACAAGATGCTGGGAAGAAAACAAATGGTTAATTGACAGAAAACACAGAGAAGCAGGCGCTTGTCCTTTGGAGAATTCAACATTACCTGCATACAACAAAAAAAATTAGCAAAAGTTGATTACGGCACTATCTGGAACAAGCTTTGGCAACACAAATCTGTAACTGCTTTAACGCGGGAGTACAAGTTCAAAGGAGTGTCTGATAAGTGCATCTTTCACTCATTGTAATCCTATCCTTCTCGTTATGGATGAAGAAGAGAACTGTAATTGACAGCCGTGGTATAGCTAAGATTGGCAGACCATCCACAGCTTGCAGATGCAGTTGTTGAGAGATCATGTGTATACAATGCTAAAACTGACATGCAATAGATGTGTTAAAGATGCAAAATTTTTATGCTCAGTCTGTAGATTCTCTCTTAGACTGTCCGAGATGAATAGCATTTTCTTGCAGAACGCCCAGAATCGCTGATAAGAAGTCTGGGATTTACGCCAGGCTATGACCTAGAGTTTTCTACTTCACAGAGCAGGGAAAACAATACAGACTTTATGTCCTAGCAGGCTGCACTGTATCCGTGGATGAGATTAGACCCATCACGCTGAGATATTTAGGAAACTACTAAGCAATGCAAGGTATGATAGAAGTTGTATAAGTAGCTAGAGAGGAACAATGCTTCCATGTTACAATAAATATGAAGTGAATACTAGCTTCCATACATGTCCCAGTATTTTTACTGCTGGGTCACTAATTAAATTACCTGTTGATGAATGACTGGCCTCATAATAAAAATTACCTGTCAAAATGCTTAGGTGTCATCATGGAGCTGTGACCATAACACAGCCATAGACTCAGAGCAAATTTAACCCTATGCAATAATGGCTCTTTGACAATAATCTCAAGAAAACTTTTACATCTGTTGAATTTATTTTGCCTCTTATTACTGTAAGAAATGGGGACAAAGCTTTCCGATTTTCTGAGCTTTAAACTAAGCATTGTTTCTCTGAAATTCAATACTTATTACCCTTTAAACCTATTACCCTTTAATATCTGGCCAGCTGATAAGACAGAAGAAAGCGCTCCTTAACGACAGCATTCCACAGAAAAGAACATAAACAGTTCCTGACACAAGCAATCATTTACTCGGAGATATAGCAAACTGCATTTAGCAACCATGAGATCAACTCCTGTGGAGGTGTAACAGCTGCCCCCTTACTCGGAGACGTAGCAAACTACTACCTGCACAGAAGACACACAGCAAGCTTCCCTTGCAAACATGACCTGAAATAACTCTCGCAAATCCCCTGGGGGCTGCCCTGGGGGCTGCCCTGAATCCCATTTCTCTCTGCTGTAATGTGACCTCATCAGCAATGTGGCTGGTGCGTCCAGACCTGCCCGGAAAGGAGGCAAGCAGTCAGCTTTTTTCCCTGTTTTGGCTATCTCTGGTCTTTGAAGACCATCAGTGGCTGATGCAAGATTAATTTTCATTTGCTTAGGGCAAATGAGTCCTTCCTTTTGTGGCAGGAGACCCCTGCTCCAGTCACTAGGGACTGACTGTTGGACAGATGAGCATTTGGGGAGAGCCTCTGTCCCTTTGTCTGTAAGACTGAGTTGCAGTTCACAGACCCCTTGAGATGGGAGCAAGTCACAGCAATCAGAAACAGCTGCCTCATCTCTCTGAGCTAAAATCACACAGGCAGGGTCCAACACAGGAAGACTGCGAGGCATCCCAGGCGGTTCCACAATTAGCAGGGAGGCCGAAGGGAGGGGAAGAAGAATTTGAGGGAGTTTAAACAAATTACTTTCACCTTCTGGAGCAAGAAGAATGTTACGTTGACTCACTGGGGTCTCTCGTATGCCAGATACTACACAACCTTCTCGAGAACTCTCACTTAAAGTTTCAGTTTTTTCCTCTACAGGAGCAGACGGTAAAGGATCTAAATTTGGTGGAGGCAATGCTGAAGAAGCAGCAGCAAGGGGGGCCGGTGGAGGCAGCGCTGTAGAAGCAGCGGGGGGGGGCTAACACAAACTGCGGAGATGAAAGTTTTTCCTCTGCTCCTTTTAAAACCAAATTGTAGTTTCCATGAAATACAGAGAGTGCCTCATAAATAACTTTCCAAGTTAACAAACATGTAATACTTGCTCTTGGCTCTGACTGCAATTCTTTCCCTATCTTTTGCCAAACTTCTAACTTCAAACTTCCATGCAGAGGATACCAAGCACAACTCTGATCTATCTCACTTAACAATTCCAATATTTCTTTATCTGACACTTGTCTCTTGCAATTCTGCTGAACGAGCCTACTTAGCTCTCGAGCGTGTTGCTCCTGTTCCTTAGTATATGAAGAGCCCATGCTTACCCGGGAGCTGACGCTGGGTGCACGAAGACTATTCCAGTCGAGGGCAGCAGGGTGATGGGAGCTGAACCTACATCAGAAGACTGTCGGCTCGGCTGATGGGAGCTGGCGTATCACGTCGGGGTCACCAACTGATGAGGGATCCTTGCCCAGGATCCAGTAATCAAGACACGGAGACAAGAGTCATGAACCAAAAGCTCTCTCCTCACCCAAGTGAGAGGTTTATTTTATAGTACAGAGTAAACAATACTAACAGCTAGTAAGCTTCATAGTGATGGAGTACATCCGTGCGTTAATCAGCAATGCTAACGAGCAGGTGTGTTATCAATGTTTTGTCTTCATGCAAGGCCTTGGCTCCAGATAAAGGCAAGATGATCTAATTGTTTTCTGGCTACTGAATCAGGGTCAACATGACCTTTCCAGACGTGGTTTGCCAGCGACCTGGAGGAGGTCACAACCGAGTGGAGAATGCTTTACAAGATGGAATAAGCTACCGAAGGAGATTCAAATAAAATTCTTAAGAAGGTCAGTGAAAGAGAAAATATTGAAAGTCAACGGAGAAAAAGATATGAGAATCAGAGGGACTAAGATTAATGTTTTGTAACAGGTGCCTTGGAGCATGTGAAAAAGAAAGACAAGAATATTCTTTTCTTACTAAAATATTAATAGACAGGAAAATTCTGTTCACATGGCAAATACCTGAAGGAGTATTCCTGAACTGGGAGACAAGAAGATATAATCTGAATAGTATAATGAAGGCTAGGAACTTTATGAAAGAAATAAAACATAAACTGAAGCTGACAGAAGAACTATAGTTTTCCAGTGGGGAATCAGAAGAGGAACAAGAAGAAGCAGAATGTAAAAGACCAAGAACTCCACCTCTATCGAGAAGAACCAGAAGCAAAGAAGCTATGGATAAAACTGGTAGTAAAAGCCATGCAGATGTCCAAACATCTGTAATTTAATTTACTATCAGTAAATGTTAAAGGGATGAATTCACCTCAAAAAGAACAATTTTTTCAATAAACTTTTTAAAGCCAAGGTAGAAATCATATATATTCAAGAGACTCATATTAAGGAAATGGACAAAAAGCTGCTAGAAAATCCAAAATTGGGTAAAATCTTTATAACCTCAAATCAACAAAGGAAGAAAGGAGTATCAATGTACATAAAAAAGGAGCTAGAAGTGAAATTGGTATATGCATCAACAGATGGAAGATTATTAATGGTGGAACTCTCTAAAGAGGGAGAAGAAATATTGCTGATGAACATAATTGCGGCAAATGAAATGCAACAAAAATTTTTATCAGCAACTGAAGAATCATCTGATACAAAGGCCAGATAATGTGTATCATGGGAAATTTTAATGCATTAATTGACAAACAAAAAGATACCTCAATGACAAATGGAAACGGAAGGAAAATAACAAGAAATGTCATCCCCATGGTGTTTCTAGAAATGGCAGAAAAACTAAACTTAATTGATATTTGGAGAACTAAGTACCCTCAGAGAAGAGATAATACATTATTCAAAGAGACACAATTCATGGTCAAGAACAGATAACTGCTAGATTTCAGCAGAAATGGCACATCAAGTAGAATAAATTGAAATATTTATGAATACATATGGAGATCACAACCCAATATTGATGACTTTAGGACAAGCAGTAAGAAGAGGATGTTGGAAACTAAATAGCCACTTATTGAGAGAGGAGACCTTTTTGACTAAAATTAAAAAAGAGTTAATTTTTTTCTTTCAGATTAATAAAACTAAGGATATAGAGATGACAACGATACGGGACACAGCCAATGCCTATTTTCATGGCTTCATGATAGAATTCAATGCTCAAAAGAAAAAAGAGAGAAACAAACAATACCAAATCCTAATAACATCTCTAAAGAAAGAAGAAATGGAATTAAAGTAAACACCTACAGCTAAGTACCTAATAAACAAGATAAATATATTACAACATAAAATTAATTTACTAGAACAAGAAGAAATGGGAAAAATTAAATTTGCAAGGCATTTTTTAAAAAATGCCAACAAACCAGGAAGATGGTTAGCATAAAGAATAAAAACAGAGAGAGAAAAAAAACAATGATCAATGAAATGCTGGATAAGGAAGGAAAGGAAATATGCAAACAAAAGGAAATTGAAAAATAAATTAGAAACTTATCAAAAACTTACTAAAATACCAATCTTTATAAAAAGAAAGAGACTGAACAGGAGAAACAATGGAAGTTTTTGAACAAACTTCCGGATTGGATATTTAGTTCTCAACAATTGGAAAACTTAAATAAACCAATTATGGTGAGTGAAATTGGAGAAGCATGGGAAAAACAGAAAAATGGGAAAGCTTCTGGACCAGATGAACTTCCAGCTGAATATTACAAAGTGTTATAAGAAATTTTAAGTCCATACTTCAAGAAACTAATAGAAGGCACTGATACTAGAGGGGAAATCCTGAATTCATGGAAAGAGGCACATATCTCCTTAATACACAAAGAGGGGACAGGCAAAAACCAAATTAAGAACTACAGACCAATCTCTCTCTTGAATGTTGACTATAAGATATATGCGACCATCTGGGGAACAAGGCTAAAGGAAGTACTTGAGGAAATGATGCACAAAGATCAAACAGGTTTCATCCTAAAAAGGAAACTATAATCAAATATTAGATCAATAATAAATATTTTGGAATATTATTAAATGCATCTAGAAAATCAAACGATGTTAATGTTTTTAGATGCAGAAAAGGCCTTCGATTATGTCAATTGGGAGTTTATGTTGCTGCAATTAAAGAAGATGGGAGCAGAAGGAAGTTTTCTACAAAAATTAAAGCAATATACACTAATCAGAAAGCCAAGATTAAAATCAATGGTCAAGTAACTGAAAATATTCAAATTTAACCAGGCAGAAGGCAGGGTTGCCCACTTTATCCATTATTATTTATTCTAACATTAGAAATTCTAAACAGACAAATAAGAGGGAATGCTGGCATTAAGGTTCTCAGAATCAGGGGAGAAGAATTTAAGCTGCAAGCATATGCTGATGATTTAGCAATAATACTAGAAAACCCTCTGGACAGTTTGGATGAATTAGTGACAACTACAGAAGAATTTGGATCTGTTGCAGGCCTTAAAATAAACTATCAAAAAACAATATTTATGACTAAAAGGATAAAGAAAGAAGATGTGGAAAGACTGGCAATAAAAACTAATTTCGAGGAGGTACAGAAAGTGAAATATTTAGAAGTTATCATTACAAAAAAACCAAGTAATTTGATGAAAGAAAATTATGTTACAAAACAGAAGGAAATTCAGAAAGATGTGGAAGAATGGAATAAACTACAAACCTCTATGATGGGAAGAATCTCAACAATAAAGATGATGATATTACCAAAACTGTTATTTTTATTTCAAAATTTACTATTTTATTAAATTATAAATACTTCAAGGATCTGGACAGCATGACTTCAAAATTTGTATGGAAGGCCAAGAAACCAAGAATATTGCAAGACTTAAAAGAAAGAGGGGGTTTAAGACTACCAAATTGACTGTTACATTATAAGGCATGTGCCATGGTCTGGATAAAAGAATGGATAACACTAGAAAATCAAACATTATTGAAATTGGACAGTCATGATCTGAAAATGGGTTGGCATGCATATGTGTGGTATGGGAAATACAAAGAACAATCACATTTTGCAGAACATATTCTGAGGAAGGTGCTCTGCTTAGTATGGCAAAAATTTCAAACACAAACCTACAAGAAAATTCCAATATGGGTAGCACCAATAGAAGTATTCACTCTGCAACTATTGAATCAGAAGGGAGTGTTACTCACATATAAAGACTTATTAACTAAAGATCAGAATATAAAAGAGAAATAAGATATAGAGAAACTCGGTCTAGCTACAGATTGGTGGTCAATGTTGAAATTAGAATCGAGATATAAAAAGGATAAAACTATGGGATTTTTTGAGGGGAAAGTCCAGGTGGATGAATTATGGATGGAGATGATGGTAAAATGGGAACAAAATTTTGGGTACAATATTGATATTGACGAATGGACAAAGTTGTGGAAAGAGAATCATAAAATGATTAAGCCAGTAAATCTTAGAGAAAATGTCCTTAAAATGTTTCATAGATGGCATTTTACCCCTGTAAGACTGGCAAAAATGTCAGAAGGTAACTAATGTTTGTTGGAAGTGTAAAGAAAAAATCCAGGGACTTACCATATGTGGTGGTCATGTGAAAAAGCCAAAAAAAATTGGATACAGGTTTGGGAAATAGTAAAAGAGATTGTTCAACAAACATTAAATTTTAAACCTGAAATGTTATTATTGAATATAATGACAAAAATTATTGATAAGAAAATAAAATATAGTCTACTGAATATATTCACAGCAGCTAGGTTACTCTGGGCCCAAAAATGGAAAAATGAAGAGATACCAATGATGGATGAGCTATTAAAGAAGCAATTGGATATTGCAAAGCTAGACATGCTTTCAGAGGCACTATGGGATCAACCAAGAGACTTTGTAAAGGAAAGTTGGAAGCTGATATATAATTGAGCCCAGAAAAAAACAGGAATTTAGGGGGGAAATTAGTCTATAGTGAATCAGTGCTCACCGGAATCCCCTTGAAGATATTTCAGTGATCAGACGATGGTGAACTCTTTGATCCATAAGGGAAGGAAGGTTGCTTTGGCTGTGTTCTTTTTTCTTTTTTTTTCCTGTTTGTTTTGTTTGTTTTGTTAATTATTTGTTAGATTGTTAATGCTTTTAAGTTTGTATGTTTAGATATGAATAAAATGGTTTAAAAAAACACAAAAAATTGTAGATAGGGAAGAAGTCATCTTTTTTATTAAAACGAAAACAATTGCAACAACAAAAATACAAAAATAAAAAATACTAATTCTAACGTGCACCCCATACCACGGGACCCCATAGAACAATTTTTATTGCAAATTTCCTTTCCAAAATTGTATAGATTGTTGCGTAGAAGCTTTCCCTTTTCCTTTCACTAATACAGATTCAACAAATCTATCCCAAATAGCATAAAAATATTAGAACTTATTTCCCCTCTTTTCATCTTGAATTCTGTACCCATCTTTGCCTGCTGAAAAAAGAATATTATTTAATTGGTCAGGGGAGGGAGGTGATTTCAAACTAAACCTCCATTTGTTATTTATTTTCTGCATTACCAGCAACTTAACAAATGGACATTCAATATCTTGACTCTTTTTTTGGAATTTGGGTTTCATCCCATCGAAAAGTGAATGGCAAAGTATTTATTTATTTATTTATTTATTTATTTATTTATTTACTCACTCACTCACTCACTCACTCACTCACTCACTCACTTACTTACTTACTTACTTACTTACTTACTTACTTAATTAATTATAGGCCACCTTTCTCCTGACAAGGGGATCCAAGGCAGCTCACAATATTAAAAAGAATAGAATTTAAAAACATACATAATAAGTTAAACATTAAAAAACAATTAAACTATATGCTAATTAAAATACAATCAAATAATTAAAAGGAAATAAACATTAAAACCATCTTAACTTTAAAAAGACATTCAGGCACTCAATCATAATTGTTAAAAGCCTGCCTGAAAAGTTGGGTCTTCAGCTGTCAGCAGAAGGATAAATGGGAGGAGGCAAGCCTGATCTCTTCAGGAAAAGCATACCACAGTCTGGAAGATAGCACAGAAAAGGTCGCCTTTAATGTCCCTATCAGTTGTGCCTTTAATGCCGAGAAGGTTCATGTGGGGAGATACAGTCCTTTACTACATTACATGTTAGGAGATGAACCATTGTCCCTTTAAGGATGTCTAACACTTTTCTGCCCTCTTGATGCCTATACAGTATATGTAGTTATCTAACAAACCACCCTATGTCCAATTTTTACTTATGCCAATAAAAGTTTTATCTGTCTATCTACATTATATGAAATATGATGTCTTTACTGAACTCAGTAGGTGATCTCATTTGTTCCTTGCATGTGCAGATTTGATTCTGGATTCTCTTGGAAATTGTATGCATTTCAAAAGTTCTGGAGGATTAAAGCTTTAAATGAACAATCTCTCTAACATGAGTCCCTGTCTTTTTTTTTTTAAAGAAACAAACAAGAAAAAAAACCAACCTTTTCTCACCTAGAGTGACCAGATCAGACTTCAAAGCTCCCGAGAACCATAGGCAGTCCTCTTAGACATTAATGACATAAGCATCACAGCTGGCAAACCACCCTTCCTCCTGCTGTAGCCACAGCGCTATGCACTCTCAAGTCTTCTTGAATGCAGTGCCCTTTAAATGAACTCCCGACCCCTAAGGATTAGGACTTATTTTGACTAAGAGCCTCTGAAGGATTAAAAAAAAGATAAAGGAAAAGCATTACTCCAAAGAAACATGTTTGGCATTAAAGAGCAAATAAGTTCCATGGAAATGGTTTAAGACAAAGGAAAAGAGGGAAAGGTGAAACATTCATAAAAATGGCAGCATTACTGGTTTTGAAGCTTATACAGCCTTTCATTCTGCCTTTCTTTCTTTATTCCTATCAGTAGCATTGCATAGTTCAAAATCACAGATACACATGAAAAATAGACAAAATCAAAAACTGAGTAAATGTCAAGACAAGCAGACTATTTTGAACATAAGCAGTCAAAGCTTGAACTGTCCATCTTTTTCTTTTGGAGGAAAAGTAGGGCATAAATTACATAGATACAAACAGGCATCCAGCATACACAAGTACTTCCTTTTTTACTAAATCAAGAGGTGCATTTTGGATTTTTTTTTTGGACTATAAATCTCATACATTTCTTTCCTTGGAATCCCAAGAGCAGGATCTAGACCGGGGTCCCCAACTCCCAGTCCACATCTGTTTCCGGTCTGTAGCCATGGCAGGAGCGGGACACAAAGACAGATCTCCCACCCACCCCCCGAGCACACACTCCCCCCACACCCCACCTGCACGCATGGCATGCCACCTGCACATAGGGGTGCCCCACCCACCTGTGAGTGTGCCCCACCCCTCCGCGCATGCACATGAGCATGCCCCTCCCCTTCACACATGCATGCAAGCACACTCTGCCCCTCCACAAGCACGCCCCCCTCCGCACATGTGCACAAGTGCCCCACCCACCCATGAGTGTGCGGGGGGGTGCCCCCCATGCACAGACACCACCACCCCAACTGGTCCATGATTCAGAAAAGGTTGGGGGCCACTGACCTAGACTATACAGATACCCAAATTGTGCTAACTAGAACAGAAGGCTTACCTGCAAGGTTTCATGCCTTGGAACTTCCTGTTTGAAAAGGAAACTGCCCTGATGGTTATTGGGCGGCTTCTTTTTCAAATCAGAAATAGATTTGTAATCCAAAAAAAAAATTTAAAAAATCTAAAATGCACATCCCCAACTGGTGCCAAGTTGTTATTTATTTGTTTTTAATTTCTGCGTTTCTAACCCCAGAATTGCAGGGTACATTTTAGTGATTTGTAGGGGTATGTGAATGAACCTGAGGGCAACTGGGAGCTTCTTGAACAGCCCTATAGCTGATTTGGAAATGCACATAGATTCCTTTTCCACCCTGTTCGGCCACTCTTCTCTGAAATTGGTGGACATCCTTAATTTTAAGTATGAAGAGATTTGTTTGGTAATTGTCAATTATACAGTAGGACTCCTGTATCTGTAAGGATTTGTTCCAAGCCCCCCTGCAGATACTGAAAACCAGGGATTATATCTAGACTATATCTAACACAGTCTGTTGGTCCCAGGAGTCCCCGTACCTGTAATTTTTATCTCAGTGGAGCCTCTATGAGTAAAAACTGAGTGGGTAATTTCTTGTTCATCAGCATACTGAAGACAACCCCCCCCTCACACACACAATCTCAATGGCTCTGCAGTTTTTCTTTGAAGACAAGAATGCATTTCTTTGTTTGCCTGGGAGTGTTGAGGAAGGGGCTGGCTGGAAGACAGGAAGGGCAGAAGGAATCCTCTCCTACATGGCAGTTTTGCTTAGGTTAGTGTCCCTCCTCAGGCCTTGCCAGCCAATGGTGAGTTTTACAATGATGCTTCTCTATACAGTTCAAGGAAGCTGCCTCAGACAGAAAACTAGGCAAAATGGCAGCAGATTTCCTATATACATGGTGTCTGGTTCCTTCTAGTGGCCAGTTCTGATAATTACATCTTGAAAATATATATTTTTAGGTACAATATTTTAATTTAATATTTTAATATTTTCAAATCATGGATAAGTGAAACCATGGATATTGATCCCATAGATATGGGGATTTAACTGTATTGTCATTTCTTTCACATTAATTTAAATTAATTTAGTTATTATTAAAAGCAGTGGGATCGCACAGGTTCAAGTCAAGTAAACATGATGAACTGAATTCTTTATTACTTGCCCCCCAAACATTGGCCTGTGCTCTTGCTGTGGTGATCTTCTCTTCCCTGTGTTTTCTTTCCAACCACCACAACCTTATTTTTCATTTTCTTTTTAAATGAATTACTGAAGTTTCTCAAGAAAAATGATCATAGTGACATGCTGAAGCCATTTTATGGCATCAGGAAGGGGAGGGATTTGTGGTGGGAATTCTCTTCTTACAGGGACAAGCTTGTGTTTTGTGTAAGGTGCAACTCTGATCTTAGTGAGCTGAAATTAGACACCTGTGTGTTCTAGGTCAGTGGTTCCCAGCCTTGGGCCCCATGATGTCCTTGAATGACAACTCCCAGGAATCCTGACCAGCACAGCTAGTGGTGAAGGCATCTGCGAGTTTTAGTCCAAGAGCATATGGGGACCCAAGGCTGGAACCACTGTTCTAGGTGGTTTATAACTTCACCCAGCACTGCACTCCCAAGAATGGTTGCTTTCTGGTTTAGCAGATCAGATCACAAGGGGGATGCTTCCATACCCTGAAATTCAAGCATTGTTTGAAAAATATATTTAAAATGTATAAGAGCATCTATATCAAAGAGGAACAATCAATAGGAAACTCTCAAAAGGGAAATCTGATAAAGCCCAATCTACTGGCTATTCTGGTCACATTTTACTAAGCCTCTTTTTCATCTTTTCCTTCCTCCCCTTCTCCTGCTGCTCCTTTCTGTGTTAGCAGGGGCTGGCAAAAGGGGAAAGTTTACTATCAAAGTATCGACACACAGCTTGAATTCCCAGCTCAAATGCATTTTTCATCTCTTCCTCCATTCATAAATCATGGTGTTCTTCTAGTATTACTCATGGAATGTTTCATCCTTTCTATCTGCTGTGTTCCATCCTCTTTCAACAAAAATATATCGCAAACAATTTCCTGAGATCGTTTGATGATCTCTTTTAGCTGACCATTAAAAATAATCCTTTGTTTGTTTATTTAAACTGGTAATTATAAAACTATTCCTGAAGCCCTCTGTTAAGTGAAGCACATTCTGCTATTCTAATCAGAAACTGAGCAGAGGGATTAGTCAGTTTCAAGGAATTACAGCAGATAAATTTGAAACTTGGCAGTGTAGGAGAGAAGAGTTGGCTGGCTGTAGTTGTGAAGGAGAACAGCCCTCCTCATACCCTTCACCATTGCTATACACTTTTTTTTTGGTATGGCACACTGTGATTGAATCAATAGAAAGGTCACGTTTCTGACTCCAAATTTGGAATGGCAATATGAAGCATGCAATTGGAATGGCAACTTGCAAATACTGCTGGGGTGAGATTTTCACCAGCAAGCTTGCCACAAAATACAGTATGTGGAGTTGCTTTGGAATCTTGGGTGCTTGTTTAGGATGAAATGCACTTGGAATATGAAAAAAAATATATTCATCCACATTGAGATTTCCACCAGCAAGCTTGATGCAACACCTTTTCTTTGGAAGATACCTGATGGGGACAGAACAAGTTGAGTTTTATGGTAGTGCAATTCAAAAGAAGTAATATATGTAATGGATTAATTGCCATCTTTCAACACCACTTCTTTGCTTCAGATTAAATCCTCCTATCTTAATTTTGAAACAGAAGAAAATGGGAGACCACAAGTATGTCTGGTTGGGTTATTCTATATAGGTCCATGTGAACAGTTGCCTACAAATATGGTCTAATTATAAATAGATTAAGGGCCACATGCCTCTCAAAATGAGTACATTTCCAACCAAACACTGCCAATATGCACCTGCTTATGATGCCACTTAAAATCTATGATGTGAATCTATTATTCTTGAAACTTACTTTGGCATTTCTCAACAGTGACAATATTATCATTTGTATTACTTATGGGAAATGCAGCCACAATCACCACACCCCAAATATTAGAATATTTGCACTTGCACCTCCTAGGGCATTAGAAACAACAACTACTACTTGACCTCTACTTGCAAACTGCTAATGAAGTAAGGACAGGCATGGGTCAACTCACTGGGAGATATAACCAAGCAGGACAGTAAGAGGATTCATAAGCAGATGAAGCTGGAGGCATTCAAAGGAAAATTGGTCAACCATCTGTCAGATCTGTTTAGATTTGGATTCCTGCATTGAGCAGGGGGTTGGAATCAATGACCTTCTGGACCCCTTCCAACACCATTATTCTGTGATTTTGTGAAATACAAGATCAGGACAAGATAGTACGTCTTTCCTAGCCTGAAACACTCTCCCTCCACTTCTGGATTTTGAACTGAAAGTGTGGAATATGGTAAGTAAGGAGTCACAATTAATTTTATTTTATTTTGCTTTGCTTTGCTTTACTTCTCTGTCATCTTTCTTCATGGTGCCTTACAAATAAAACTACACAACAATCATAGTTAAAAATGCCATAATACACAAAATGCCAAAACATAAAAAATAAGCATATAACCATCTTAAAAACCATTCTTTAAAAACTTTAAAAATATTTCAAAACGTTTTTAAAAACTCTAAATTAAAAAGATGGAATATTGATACACCCACCCACCCCCCGCTTATCTCAGGAAAAACCCTCCTGCAAAGGAAAGCCTTTGCCTGCTGACAGAAGGACAAGAGGGAGGGGCTTCTTGAGGGAGTGCCTTCCATAGCCTGGGAGCAACCGCTGAGAAGGGTCTCTCTTATGTTCTCACAAAGCGAGCCTGTGAAGTTGGTGGGGCTGAGAGAAGGGCCTCCTTGAAAGATTTTAAAAGCCAAGGAGGCTTATAATTGCTCGGATATAAACTGAATTGGTCTGTATCAGTCATAACCAGCACTTTGAATTGAGCCTAGAAACAGACTGGTAGCCAGTGAAACTGTTGTAATAGAGGGGTTCTGTGCTCCCTGTGACCAGTGCCAGTTAGGAGTCTGGCTGCAGTATTTTCGACCAGTTGAAGTTTATGAATACATTTTTAAAAGTCATCCCTATGTAGAATGCATTGCAGCAATCCAGTGTGAAGTAACTGAAGTGTGTGCTACCATAGCCAAACCAGACATCTCAAGGAATAGGTGCAGCTACTACACCAGCTTTAACTGTTTAAGTGCATTCCTGCTGAGACCTGTGTTCAGGGCTGAATCCAGGAGCACACCCAAGCTGCAAACATGACTTGTCAAGCAAAGTATAACCCCATACGGTGCAGACTGAATCCCTATCCCCTAATCTGCATTTTGACTGACCAAGAGCACCTCTGCCTTGTCTGGATTAAGTTTCAGTTTGTTTGTTCTCATTCAGTCCATTTCTGACAAGACCCTTTAGTCTGAGCCCAGAACAGCTTCCCTGGAGTAAAATTGAAGGGAGGCATAGAATTGGATGTCATCCGCATATTGGCGACGTTGAACCCCAGACTCTGGACAACCTGGTTTCATGTAGATGTCAAATAGCACGGGAGACAGAAATGAACCTCTGGGGACCACACAAGCCAATGGGCTAGGGTGCCAAACAAGATTCTCCCAACACCACCTTCTGAGTTTGGCCCTCCAGGAAGAATTGGAAGCACGGCAAAACAGTACCTGTGAGACCTATCATAACAAATTGGCCTAGAGGGATACCATGGTCAGTGCATCAAAAGCTGCTGAGTCCAGTTCCCAGTGTAGGTCACCCACTGAAGTGATCAAAGCTGCTTCCATTTCATAACCAGACCTGAAGCCAGATTGAAATGGATCGAGATATCCTGTGACATTGTGCAAGATCATCATAAAACACAGAAGCTGAATCAGCCATAGCTTCTAGTTTCCTAGCTTTGTGTCATCATAAGACAGCCATAACCTTCAATTCTGACATATCAAAATTTATATATGAAACTAATCCAAGTGTTTTTACAAAACGAGTCTGTGTTTATTTATTTGGAGGTAATACCACTAACTTCAAGGGAAGATACTGGTTGCAGCTGCTGTGGTTGCTGCCATATAAGGACCCTCCAGTGCCCACCAATATAATGAGGAGCTCATCAGAAGTCTCATGGTCAAGGGTCACCTTAAACCTGATGATCCTGATTCTTGTTCATTGTTCACAGCTAAAGATGGGGACAAATTAAAAAACGGCAATTCATTTTGATTCATGATTCATCAAGGTTAACGACTCAATGAATATGAATACAGTATATGAATATTCTTCGACGAATCAATGAAGAGAGTCATCGATTTGTCTTTGCTTTAAATGGATATAAAACTGGTCCCTAAGCACCTAGAGACACTAAATTTGCAGAGAACCTTCCTCAGATGCTTTCCTACAACTACTGAAAGTTTGGTGAACATTGGATAATGAAACCCTGAATTATATAGTCACAAAGAGGACATCCCCAGGAAAGCTCCCCCCCCCAGGTATTTAGAAAATCCAGAATCACAATGGAACTTCCTATGTCTTTCCTCAACACACCTGCCAACTTTGGTGAAGATTGGATATTGGACATCCGAGTTATTCAGCCACAAATTGGGACCCCCAAGGAGAGTTTACCACATGACACAGAAGCCCATTCTGTCTACTGGCCACTGATCAGCTGATCTGGTAGGCAGAATGGGTTTTTTTGTTTGTTTTATTTTTTAATACAAAGGATGAATAAAAACAGATAAATATTCATCCCTTAACATTCGTGGGGGTCTCTGGGACCCACAAATATGAAGGGATGAATATTTAATAAAATGGCTATTTTTGCTGAAAAAGCCGATCCATTTTTATATTCATCCCCACCTCTACTCACAGTTATTATGAGATAGCTCTGTTGTACATATTGCAACCCTGAATCAGGCTCTAGAATTAGGTGTGGAATTTCAATACCTAAAAACGGAAGGGCAGTGGCAATATTAAAGATAGAGGAGCCCTGTTCTCTTTTCCCTGAGGCCACCATAGCCTTGCTCCGAAACAGTACAACTTTTGAAAATATATGGATATCTATCTATGTATGTGGTGAGAGAAGCCATAGCAATATGCTTCAGCTAAGCTTGGACAAAATAGGGAAAGGTAGAATGCAGGAAGCTGCTTGATAGTGAGTCAATCATTGGTCCATCTCACCCATTATCAACAATGCTGACTGGCAGGGTTTCAGGAAGGATTTTTTTTCTAGTTGTAGCTGGAGATAACTTGTTTTTTTGTTTGTTTGTTTGTTTGTTTGTCTCACATCCAAGCACTGATCACCAGGCCTGATTCTGTCTAGTTGTTGAAATCAAATGAGCCTGAGTGCATTCAAGGTGGTGTTTGGGGAGGTTATTCCCTGTTAATACATATATATACATATTCTTGGAAAACCAAGAATATATATAAATTTCTTGGTTCTCCAGTCCTGAGAACTACTCAGGCTCCAAGAAAACATTAGCTGCAACTAATAATATTAGAAATACAACTCTTTAAAAGATATCACAACACCTATTATCAGTTTGTCTTCAGCAGTAGTGTTACCCTAGAGCAGTGATTTATAACCAGATGTTCTTGGACTAAGATTCCCAGAAGCCTTCACGTTATTTGTGCTGTCCAGGAATTCTGGGAGTTGCAGTCCAATAACATATGGGGACCCAAGGTTGAGAGCCACTGCCCTACAGGCTGATTGATGAAACCATTTTGGTAGCCCTGGTTCCTTTGCCCTGTTCCATTACTCTAAAGTCATGCTTAAGAAAGCTGTGCTTGTAACAACTTAAATGCTAACTGTGCTTCTCTGCCCACTAATCCTGGGCAATAAAAATGTTTTACATGTCTTGGCAGAAAAGCCTGTTTGGTTCGTTACTGGGGGAAAATTAGTGTGCACATTATATATCAGCAAAAAATGACATAAAAGACATTATATTAAAGGAATTGCTTGCAATAATGGGTACATTAGGGAAAACTGCATACAAATGTGACTATTAGGAAAAATGGACATGAGAATGCATGCTAATTTTCATACTGGCTCTTTAAAAAATCATAAGCTTTGGGATGAAGTGTGAATGGGGTGAAGATTGGAAAATCCACAAAGGGAATGAAGTTAAAATAGGCAGATTTCATTCATTCATTCATTCATTCCATTTATACCCCACTCATCTACTCCCTAAGCACACCTACCCACCCACATCCACTTCAGGGTAATACAGTAAATAGAAATTCCGTAGCATAGATAATGTGAAGACTGAAAAAAATTCCATAAAATGTTTTGAATCCATGAGATAGGGCACCTTGAATAAATAGATTTTTAAAGAGAAACAATACTGGCTATGCATTTTAGGTAAGAACCATTGAAAAAGGAATCTTGAAGAAATAACCAGCCAGTCTTCTCAATTCTACAGGAAATCTTTCTTATTCAGTCCTCTGAACACTGCCTGAAATATACCTGATGTTAGTTTCTAGTGTAAAGAAGGTGGGGTGTGGTAAAGTACAAGGATGCATCTGCTCCACATTCTGAGGTATTCTCTGGTCTTTTTTTCTTGTCTCTGAATCAATTCCTGTTTGCTCCAAACACCTGCTGTGCTGGCAGTGGGAGGGCTTCTGCTGTGGTGCTCGGTACAAGCCACACTTTTGCAAGACGAGATAATCTCAAAGCTAGTGTTTGCTTTAACTTCTTGCTTTTTATCTGGCTTTATAGTGAAGAGCTGTATCCAGTGATGCTATTTGACACGGTGCCAAGCTGTGGGGTTATGATACCTTATTTCTATGTCCCAGAAAGGAAACTGTCAAACTTGTATAAGCGGGAGAGAAGAATCACTTAGCTGGTAACAATTTGGAGTTACAGACGAAGATTGTGCTTTGCTGTTGCAAAGGAAAGAAGTACAAATTAATCCCTTTCCCTTGGTCATTGCTTGGCAAGTGCATTGAGGGCAAATGAGTTCTCACCTAATATATATATATGTTTTCCTATCCTCTGTGTCGGACAGGTGGTGCTGGGAACCCACTTTCCCCTTGATGAGAACCCCTCTAGCAAGACTGTCTTTCTCATATGCAAAACAAACTCATGTGCTGTGTTGGTGGCTGCCATGGGTCTGAGAAAGCATAATTTTGACAGGGACAACACTGCAAGACAGATAATTCAGTGAAAATATTCTGAATAAAAGCAATTTCGGTAACAGTATGTTTTTAAGTAGTATGAAGGAAAATAATATGTGAAGACCACTCGATTGCATGCTCCTCCACAGGTCAGTCCTCTCCCTTGTTTGCATGTGCAGGATTTGTTTGTTTGTTTATTTATAAGCTGCTCTTCTCCTCATAAGAGGATTCATGATGACTCACAGGTAAGTTTAAAACACAATAAGTAGCACAATAAAAAAAATAAACCATCAGAATAAACAAATATACCTAGTATTTAAAAGCATTAACTTTAAAAACAAACAAACTAGCTGAAAAGATAAAGCCAGCACCCAGGGACTCACTTTGAATGTTACATATTAAGTGAAATGTTAAAAGTTGGCGGAAAAGGTGACTTTTCAGCAGTCAGCAGAAAGATAGAAGGGAGGGGGCTAACCTAATCTCTTAAAAATATATAAAAACATAAGTATAACAAATATCCAACAATTAATACATGAAATAGATAATACCCTGTCCCTAGTTAAAACCTTTCAATAAAATTAAATCTCAGATAATTAACAAAAAGTACCTTTGAATAATATATGGTTTACTAATTTCTTAAAAACAGTTAGAGAAAGCACATGACTAGCCCCTACTGGAAGTTTATTCCAGAGGGAAGGGGCCATGGCTGAAAAAAGCATGGTTCCTGGTGTTCACTATTTTGGCCTTTTTCAATATCACTGAATTTTGTGATTCCCCATAACTAGAGATGGGCATGAAATGAAGCACAAAGCAACCCCACCCCCATGCATCAGGCCATTTTGTGTTTCATTTGTGGGTAATTCAGGGAAACGCACCTGTCCAGAAGAAAACAAAATGCCGAACTATTATCGGCATTGGTGATTCATAAGTGGGTTGTAACTCAGGGGTCTCAAATCCAATCTTCACCAAACTTGGACTGATTCTTGGGATGACTGTCCTCCCAAACTCCTCAAGTCTGGTGAAAATTGAATTCGGGACATCCAAGTTATAACTCCCCCAAACAGGTCCTCCCAGGAAGGTGCTCTTTAGCCAACTGCTAAAGAGCAATTTCCTGGGAGACCAGCTTTGAGGGGCTATAACTCAGACATATCATGACAGTGACACAAAACAGTGATTAAAGATAAGACAAAACAACAAATAATCTCATTTTATGAACTGGAGTTTTCAGTTCTTTCTACCTATCTAGTCATCTCCCTCCATCCTTTGTTCACAAATATATGATCTTTATTTTGTATTCATCTTTTTTTGCTGTTCCATTCTGGATGCACTTGATCAGTTGTCCATCATGAAGTTATCCATAGAACCTCTTATATTATGGGTTAAAGAAAGTTTTCACCCTTAACATTTATTTTACATTTATTTCAGCATTTACAGAATTTCATTTCTATAAATGAACACTATGCCAACAAGTGAAATAAGAAAGCATTTCATTTTTATGGTATGAAGATAAACAAAAGTTGCACTTGCCTCTGTTGGTCACCTTATCTACTGATCACCAGTAGCCTGTAGTCAGAATGGGAAGCATTTCATCCTCCCACTGAGGGATGCAGCCTTATGTGCTCAACCCATAGGCAAGTAGTGCTGCTGACTGAATGAGTCTGAGACTTTAGCCCCCCCATGGTCTTAGTCCAGCTAGAAGTATCCAAATCTTTGTAAATGTTGTTTGGTAATGGTGCTTTTTTCCACCTTTTAGTTTCTGAAACCTCTCTACTAAAACCCTGTGAGTTCCTATGAATATACCTAATGCCTTTCCTTCTTCAAGAAACAGGCCCATGAAAATCTTCGTTTACCTAAGCACTGAAAAGTGACTTGACTTTGCTTGATGCAGTCTTCAGATAGTGAGGGAGCGAAACATGGAGGGGCACACACAGTCCTCCTCTTTGATATGAAAACTGCTCATCCATCACCTCATATATCTATGAAGTCTAATTCACCTTCCCTCCTGTCTTTCTTCTTCTTATGACTAATGTCCTGTCAAAATGCCAGGGTCTTTTTTTCCCTGAATCAAAGCAATTTTTGAGTAATATGAATGGCCTAAAAGCTTCTCTCTGCACAGCCTTTTATATTCAGACATAATATTTCTGTCTGCTATAAGGCTTAATTACTTTATCATTTAAAAAACCCCACAAGAGCAACAAAAGCCTCCTTTCAAATAAGGAGGAGTGTAATGGAGGAGCTTAATGAGGCAGCCTTGATGACATAAAAGGAGCTGTCAGGATAAAGTGGCATGGAACAGGCCAGATAATGATCCTGACATGAAGGCTGAGGTGAAAAGTATTTTGAGCAAGAGAAATTACAGGTAATAACAAGTAAGGCTGGATGTGGGCACACAGCCAGTTCATTAATTAACATAGAATAACTATACCTCCTCATTTAGTTCTGCATAATGTGCAATTCAGGAATCCAGACACTGCCCACCTGCCATTGCCCTCCCAATCCCGGAATAAAGATGCAAGACAAGAATTATGGATTAAAACACGGGCCACACTTTATTAAGCATAATCAATGTTGCGATCCTTTGCCAAAGGGGGATCCTGCCATAGTGCGGAATCAGGTTAAAGCACAGAGGTCTCAAAGGACCCCCCTAATCAACAAGTTTTTGTGGTCTTAAAGACAGTGAGAAGCCGGCTGCCCAAAATCTGACCACCCACGGACCTCAAGCCAGCTTCTCCTTGTTGACTGTTGGTCTGGTTGTGGCCCCAGCGCATCTTTCCCCCCAAGCACTGTAATCGCATGATCTGCAGCACTGGGAGGTCAGATGGGCTGTTAGATAACTTGAGTTTGCAATGAGACTCACCAGAAAACCTGTTATATCCGCACTACCCCCCACAGGATAGGGACTAGCCCTGGTGGTCTTTAAGCTCATTATTAAGTGCAATTATAGCTCTGGGATAAAAACCATGCAGAAAGCCTGTGGTCTGAGTCTTAATTGTTCTATATCTTCTGCCAGACGGCGACAGATATCCTTCAGTAAAATAAAACCAGCAATCAGACCACAGGTGGTAGCCAATGCTACCCCCTCCGAGCTTCCTGATTGTTGTTCTCTGTAGGCCTCATCAGTGATGCAGCAAGTAAAGATCCAAGCAGCGGAGCTCTTTCCTTTGTTGATGCCAAGAAAGGAAGAGGGTGGAGAGAGTGGGGAACATCCCTTACATAACCCAATGTTCCCCCCCTCTAGCCCAACCAATCTAATGAGACAGGTCTCATGTTATCCAGGGAGGGAGGCAAAGGCGAGCCACACTTTTGAAGCTCTGGCTCAGCAGCGGCTCAAGCATTGTGTATCCAAAACCACAGTCTCAGGCTGGCACTGAGAGTTTCAAGGAAATGGACAGAGTTATGGATGTTTCAATATTAAAAACCACAAGTCCTTGCTGTACTCTTTCAACAATGCTAGTTTCATTCTTGGGGGATAGTGGAGAACTTGATTAGAATTCTCCCACTGGTCTCGGTTCCTTTCGTGTGGACTCTCTCCTCATGACTCTCTTTGCTGGTCATTGCTTGTTCTTGCACTTTCCCTTTGGGCCCACATCATCTTTTCAAAGGAGAGGGCTAACTATAAGCAAGTGGTTGTGTATTCTCTCTTTTTTAAAAAACAGGAGTTAAAGAAAGTGTGGCAGCAAGATGGAGCAGAAGCACCCAGAGACTCCAGGACATAGCAGTATTCCCCATGGGATGCAAGTAGGGACAGAAAAACCTTTCATTGGATTTGACGGTATCAACAGAAGTAGTATTTTCATGTATCACATGACTAGTGGCATGAAGGAACTCAGCTCTTCAGAAGAATTCACACATTTGTTAGACCTGCAAAAATGAAGTGTGAACAGAAAATACATCATTCTAAGAAGATAAATAGCTAAAATTTGTACAGTTGAAAAATTCACACACATACACACACCGACATATTTGGGGGAAATTAGGTACATTAGGTAAAATGCATAAATGAATGTTTATTTTAGGACAAATAAGGAAAAATATGTATGCATTTAAAGGTAGGAAGGAAAAAAAAACACATTTGAAATACAGATTGGAAGAAAATGTAACTGGGGTTTGGATCAAACCTGAGAGATTTTGACATCCTCTCATCAGGATCTGGTGGTGCTCACTTCTAGCGCTGGCCTTGCTCATAATGGATTGCATGGGTCCAAGGGTGGGGAAGTTCTAGATATTGCTAGACTTTTATTCCCATCAGTCCCAAGCAGCATAGATAACAGTCAGGAATAATGGTAGCCCCTGGAGGGTCATAGACTCCTCACCCACCATGGTTAGAAGAACCAATGTTCTGCAAAATCAAATGTTCTGGAAAAATCAATTGAAGGCATGAAGAGCATCGGTTTTCTTATATCCTTGAGTTTTTAAAATATAATAATTATTGACTTCTCAGTTTAAAAATGATAGTCACTATAGCACCGCTCAGCACATGCTCATGATGCGGCTGAAGGCAGATGCAATAAAGAATAAACATTTTATGCAGTGAGGGAGTTTGATCGTACATCTTGAGGTGAATGGCCTTATAAAATCAATGGCCTTGTTTCATAGGAATGTTTGACACACTGTCCAGGCATCCAAGAGTCATTCTTTCCTCTTTTGGATTTATAATTCCAAGAATCTCACTGTCGCCCTACAGGGTTGAAGCAAAAAATTCTCATGTTTGTGATTTCTGCCTGGCATATATCATGTATAAATGTGGGAGAATGTGGGAGCTAATGCTGTAAGGCCAACCCTCTATCTCTATGATAAACAAGAACGCCTCAGGATATCTTGTTTGGGAACTGACTGTGGGCAGGTGAATTGAAGAAATAGCTTCAACTCTGCCTTTTAGCCTGGCCATGTTTACTCTCTTATGGGCTGAGAGACTGTCAGGTCAGAAGCATCCCATTCCTTGAGATTTCAGGGCCAAAACCTCAGAGAGTCAGTGGATTCATCATGCTACTTGGAGCAATGTACACAAATATACCATCCTGTTGAGCAATTCAGATGGGAATGATTGAAAATGGGCTTTAAAGCTATCTCATATGCAAAAATCAGACTCTTTCCACTTCCTGGTAATCACCCTACGATTAGTGTCCTCACCCAGATACTGAAAGAAGTGCAGCATTTCCCTGAGACTCTAGCCAGTGCCCTGAGACCTGATAACCCTATAGGCTAGTTATGAATTGATATATCTTACTCACCTCAATAGTAGGCAATGTTTACTGTTGCTACCCTTTATTTGACTTAAGTTATGTTGTGCCCATTGTTAACCCAAACCACGTCTCTTTTGCCTTCATTTCTAGAGGGGAAAGACAAAAATGTAGTGGGATGCTTGCAATATGATTAGACTCTCTGTGTTTACAAGTCATAGGAAAATGAATCTAACATGAATGTTATGTGGCAATGGTAGGAATGAGTTACTCGGGGATGCGGGGGTAGGATGAAAAGGCCCTCAAGGCAATGAGGCTGTAAACAATCATACCAAAACAATACAATAGAAAAGACTGGAGGTATATCTAACTTTGTTTTTAGAAATGAGTGAAATGGACAGAAGGTACAAAAACTGTATCGAATTAGCATGAAGACTGGAATAAGGTCCCACAGCTGGATATGAGAGTTTTCTGATGAAAAGAGCTGAAAAGAAAGCTGTAACTCTGGGACTGAACATAGTTTTGCATGCAGGAGGTTCATTCTTCGGCATCTCTAGGTAAGGCTGGAAAAATACCTGCCTGAAATCCTGGACATCTAATGACCATCAGTGTCAGCGATAACAGGCTTCACAGACAGATGGTTTGACTCTTGTGTACAGCAGGTTCTCATGTTCCTATGCTTCTCATGATGTATCTATGAAATTTTTACAGTTACAAGGATTCATTATTTTATACCATTAGATCCATGAATTATGTGTGCTATTCCTTTGTACTTACTGATCAGGTCACTGCAACAGCCCACTTCCTGGAGCAACAGTGCATGATATCCAAGTGCACTCAGATATAATAAACCAGTCTCAATGCTGCTGGAGCTGGCTGATATGCTTTTAGATATATCAGATGCAAATTAAATCAAATCCAATAAAGATACCCTCCACGTTGGCTCAAACACTCACACTGTTTGAACTGATGCAAATAAACTTGATTTTAATAAAAGTAGAAGCTGAAGAAGAAAAAACTATGGATTGAGGGACTGATTTGCATTGACTTTTGCATCCTATAGTCAACAAAAAATAACGCAAATCACACCATCTATGTCCTGGAGAATTTCCTGCCTTTTTTGTCAATGTAGTCATACCCTGAGAGAGAGAAATGGACATTAACTGACATAAAATGTCAATGCAATGAAAATTTAATTCTGTCTTACTGTGTGTTTTCAAGGCAGCTTGCTTGCAACTTAGCAATGTTTGATTTTTCTCTCGCTGTTAAGATTCTGAGTTCATTCAGTCTAGAAAACCGCAAGAGCAATTCAGAAGAGAGGCTGAAATTCTACACGGATGAAAACCAGGGAAAATATCCCCATGATAGTTATGCTGAAGAAAAGCCGCCAAATGTTGTAGTGCTCTAGCTAGCAAGTCTATCGAGGATTGCCAGAATAGCAAAGCTCCAGCACCTGGGATTGTCTCCAGGGTTCATGCAATTTCTCATATAATTCAGTCTGACAAAGCCCTGAGAGTAATGGTGTATTTCTAGCTTGGCAAAGGATAATGCTGTGACTACTGAGATAAGTAAAGCATTGTACAGGTTCGCTCGGAATGAATATTCAATTTAGCAGAGTTCTGATAGAATCTTCTTGGCCTAGGCAATCATGCTTGTCTACATTCAGTATTACTGGGGGGGATTACTGAAATAATGAAGTACTACTGTATTAATAAAACATATAGAATGAATTGAATCGGATGTGTTCCCTGAACAAATCGTCATTTTCACCACACATGGCATTCACAGAACCCATGCTCATAGAGCTATATGCTCAAAATTCTGCTTTATTCTGTCTTTATAACATAAGTCCTGTAACTAATCCATTAACTCAAGATAAATAGGATAATATCTCTCCTGCTGTGATACAGACTCAAAGGGCAGGCAACATGGTTAGAAGTCTGAATGCCAAGTGAGCTGTCAATTGTACGGGTCATACTGTGATGAACCAATCTTAACTCATTCTGAGTTTCACTTTGTGACTCTGAGATGTTTGATTATTGATCCATGTGACATGGATTGAGAAACATTTAATTATATACAATCCCCTAAAAATTGGAAGAAACCATTTCTATTACAAGTCTAGGGAACTGCAAATTTCATCATGTGAAGACTGTTCAAGATTAGCAGTACAAAACCAACCTACAAAAAGATCTAAGACAATTCAGGCTGTACATTCATGCTTTTCCTTTTGTTTGCTGAGCTATGCTGTCATCTTGCTGCAGAATTTTGCTAAAGTGAAAGTTGAAGACAACTATGGACCTTCTTCCTTGTGCGCAAATGGCAAATGGCATTAACTCTCTCTGTAGGGTTGCACCTTTGAAGAGAGTAGCTACACCATAAAATGCTTAGTTCTCACATTTTCGCTCTTTCTCTAAAACTCTTGGTTCAATATCTACTACTCTGGAAGCAAAATGGATCCACTAACTTCCAAAGAATAAATTATAAGAAAACACAGTGGATATGAAGCAGTGCTAGATCGCCTTTCTCAGTATGTAGTATGTTACAGACAGAATTGTTGAGAGGCAGATAGTGCTTGAAGCACTATGGAGTGGTATATAAGCAGCACACTTTGCTTTTTTTATTTATAAAGTTGGAAGAAGAAGACCCATATATTCTCCTTTGCACACACTGGAGAAAAGGCAGTATATAAATGCAATGAATAAAACTATTATTTACATATGTTTGTGTGTATTCTGCTGATGAATAAACCTTGCATAGCTGCTGATCCCTACAATTCCAAGATCATGTCAGGTCAGATTTTTCTAAATACAATTATTGTTTTTTAAATAAAAATGGATGGCCTGGGAATAGATGGAATTAACTTCCTCAAGCCTCTTAGAAATGTCCTGGATCACTATTTCAGAAAACAACAATTTCTTATTGATGTGACAAAACTATAAAACTGGGGCTTGTTTTATTGTCTTGCCTCTCTTTTGGATTAACAAGTGGGGGGAAATGCATCAACAATAAAAGCTTTCACACTTGACTTCTAACTGGTTGTAGCAAGTGAGTGTTTTGGGTTTTCAAAATGAGCCAACACAAGTTATTCACCAGAGTGAATATTGCTTTGCAGCTATATTCAAAAAGGATTTTTCTTCTTCCATTCTCAACAGTTTCATGATGAATGCAAAAGCATAATCCAAGCTTATCCCCAAAACATCAGGAGAAGAGAGAGAGTTCAGAAGCACCTGTACATGATTTAGAATTACATCTCATAAGTAACCTATGAACAAGCAAATACATTTCACCAGGACAGGCTATTTATTTGTCTAGCCTGCTATAGACTATAATAACTAACAACACCTGTCATGGGGCTAGGCTAGGGAAATAACTAGCCTGGTAATGGAACCTGTCCAGTTCAGATAACTTGGAGCAATTTACTCAGTTCCCAAGTTGTTAAACCTAAATCTGAATTAAATCTACTGGTGGCTCGTAGTCTGATCAAGAGGAGATACCTCCTCTTCTTGATCAGGGGGTGACACATCATCCTTGCTTGGATTGACTCACTGCCTTTTCTCTGAATCAAATCAGATGTTGTAGTGAGCACTTCACTGAAAGAGGAAAATGAGTTTTCCCAGCATTTTGCCTAACCAATTTAAGTGTACGTTGAGCTGCTGCTTAATTCCTGAAGGCCAATCACAAAACAAAGGAAGCTAAATTGTAAGCTATAGGAGATCAGAAAAACCCAGTGCCTTCTAATCCTTAAGGTACTGGTGCTTCGTACAAAGAGCTCTGTGTAGTGTATAGTTGAGACTTGTATTTCTTTGGTTTGCAGGTTAACAGTTTGCATTAAAACAAATCTAGATGGAGATTAGAGTGTTAAGGAGAATGGTTTTCCAACCACTTCATTATGTTGACAAAAAAGGAATCCCAACACTGGACTGATTGAGAGAGGGGAAAATTCTGTATTATATATGACTTGTCTGCTTTGATGAGACAGACCAAAAAACAAGGTTACCACCTTATGGCAATTTACTCCTAGATTCAGGAGAAGATGGACTAAATGAAGTTAATGGCTGAAATCCTGCTGCTTAGCACAATGAGTTGCAATTAGAGTAGTTCCCTTTTATCAATGGAACTTGATAGCTGACTCATCAAATCTGCAATGATGCAATGAGACTAGTCTAGTTGCAGTTTATTACTTTAAGCAAGATTTCACTGTTTGTCTATTAGATATACTTTCATTTTTCATCCTTTACTTTGACTCCAGCTGGCTTTGATAAGAGGCTAGATTTCTTTCATAACACAAGGGAGAGGGGAATCAATAAAATGCTCCTATTTCCTCATTATCTACATTAAAAATGAGTACACATCATCATTGCTGCACTCCTTTTTAAAGTTTCCTAGAGGGGGGGAAGTGTGATCAATTGGGAGACCAGGTCTGAAACACAGAAAAGTAAATATATCAAGAGAAATCCAAGAAAACCTCAAGGGCCCTTTGGGTTCCCTAGAGGAAAAGAACCAAGATATCATTCTTTAAGTCAAAAATATTTATTGAGAAGAATGCACTTGCATTCATTAAAGGGATGAGATCACTCTTCCAGGAAGATGGTAAGATGGAATAAGTTACTTTTTGGACTCTGATAGTCCAAAATGACTTGAAGATTTCCCTCTTCTGGTGATGTGCTCTCTTGAATACTGTATATGATTTGACCAGGAAAACAGTCAACTGTTGAGCAAGACAATGAAGGAAAATTAGAATGTAAGAAAATGAATTGCTGAGTGAGTACTTCTTAGACTAAGGCTTGTGGATTCCACTAAGTGCTAAGATGGCTGTTGGAGAGAAAACATTGTGCACAAAAAGATGGAAATAGCCATCCAAATGTTTGAATTCACTGAGCATAAAGAAAGCTTATTGAAACATGGTTGCATGCTGATCTGATGGCAATCTAATCTGCATGAATTCCTCAAGACTGCAAACAAATCTGATAGGAAAAGGACTTGCAAGAACATGCTGTTTTTGAGATTTTACATGCTCTGTATTTTAGATTACACTAAAAAAATGGTGGGGAAAAATCTTTGTCAGATCAGTTTATGTTAATATGCCATAGAAAAACAAATGATTTTTTATATTTTATATAAAATTTTATATAGAGGTGGCATCGAAAATATTTCAATGAAAAATTAGTGAAAGTGATATGATAGCTCAAGGAAAAACATGAGATGCCCCTTCCCCTCAGCTTGCCTAATTATTTTTGCTGATTTGTCAGCAAGCTTCTGTGGAAGTTAATCCCATTCAACTCATTGGGGCTTATTTCTGCTTAAACATGTATAGGATTGCACTGTTGGTGCTGATTTTTTACTTGCCTCCCCCTCAAAGCTCAGCACATGATGCTCATGCAACCCTTGGACCCACTTCAGAATTAAGCATGTTTTGATATTCTTCACCTATCTTACCAATTCAAGGAAAAACTGACAAACGAAACCATCTATTCTGATGTGAGTAAAATGGTTTCACAGCGATCATTGTCATTTTGATCCAGCACTATTGTTTATGTATAAATTTAATAGAGGGTGAAACAGAATCCATTGGCGTTTTTATGTGCCCAAAGATCTTCCAACTCCACAATTTCTTTTAGGGGAAATTCCCATCTTTGCTTGTGGGAATCTTAGAACACTTATGTTCCTTCAGTTAGTTGTGTGCAAGGTTCCCACTAAGCTGGGTGCATATGCACACAACTCCCTCTGTGCAGCTGTTCTCCTCTGTGCAGCAATTGTGTTAGGTTCCAGTCATGACAGAACCCAGCATTCAGGGATTGAAGTCACACATGCACGCAGGGGCAAAGGCATGCACAGGAGAGGTGGAGCCCCATCCGACAAGGCTGAAAATTAGAGGGTACGTTGGTTGTGTGCATTGTACATGGGGCCGGTTGCCCTATTAAACAGGGCAAGTATCTACCTCAATTGCAGCTAATTAGCAGGATGTCAGTCACCTGTCTAGTTATGTGCCTGATCACATGCTAATCATTTACCCAGGCCCATTACTGGCCCCTTGTTACTTAAGTGCAATTTGCCACCATGACTTACACTATTGTTCCTACACCAAAGTAAAATGTCAATAGAATGTTGGCCTCTCTTGCCTCATCCTAATTGCAACACATGAATAGTGGATTTAAGAATGGGAGTGTTGCTCTGCCTCATGGGTAACTTGAGGCGCTTGGTCTCCACCCCGTGGTCACCCCCAAAATACATAATTATCCCAGTTTGATACATGTTCATGTTCACATGTCTTGCAAAGATGGTGCATGTGTCAACAGCTTAGTATGTATAAACATTTGTGAGATGACTCCAGAATACATTAAATTCAACTTAAATTAATTAACTTATACCAGTTGATACCCTGGGGAGCCAAAAAGAATTTTACGCAGCTGTCCTTGTCTATTAAGGCAAAAAAAAAAAAAATCTAAGATACACGATAGTGTAATTAAGGTTTTCTTTTCATTTACCATGAGTCTAGCTTCTGCTTTGAATCCTGGTCAATTCCACGCTGGCACTTGCATTTCATAAAAAGACATGGGTGACATAGTGCAGGTCATGACTTGTACTTGATCCCGCTTGAGTGCATGTCACGCCAATGTACTTAATCTTCACCAGATGCTGACAAGCTGGAATTGGAGCTGATCTTTTTTAAAAGGCCATGCAAAATTGCTAGAGCTTGGAAGAAACGAGACCAAAGGAAGAAATGGGCTAGTAGGGCAAAGATATATAAGGAGATAATGGGCAGTCCCACAGCCCCTTGCTTCATGCTTGAGGAATGTAGCATGTAACCCTCTTGAGTGCACAAAACTATAAACAAAATCACAAATTTATTTAACTCTTATGGGTGGGAAACAAAACCTTTCTCAAGGAGGATTGCTGGGTCAACAACACCCCATTTCTTCAGATTCCCAGACCAAAATCAGAGATGAGGGAACAGATCATTGTGCTGTCCCAGAGGTGGGCCTTTGTGTGTGATGTCAGAGAGGTAGGGCAGGCAAGGATTGCCATAGGGGAGAACATTTTTCTGGGCCAGCTGATTAGGCAAAGGATGTGGCTTTTTGGTATACTGAAACTTACACAGCACAACACTCATAGAAAGCAGGGGTTTGGTTCCAACTGGGGAGACAGGCATAAAGGCTTTATGGTCCTTCTACACATCCAGAAATAGAACACACTTTCTCCTTCTCTGGCACGCTTTGCCCTGAGATCTACCTCCCAGACTGGATAACCTGAAAACTTGGCAATACTCTGAGACTTCAGCCCTGAGAGCTGACAGTCCTAACAGACAGATTTGTCACACAGATGTTTGGGCATCACTTCTACTGGATGATGAGAAGACTACCTATTGCCTTTGCTAAGCATATTGGAGTACAACCACAAAAATATTTCCTGCATATATTGGAGCCCAATAAGGCAACAGAGGTATATAATATGAGAGCTTGAGGGGTGACTGGAGTGCACTATCATGGAGACTCATGCCAGTGCATAATGTATGTATTTAATAAAATTGAGCTGTACACTTGCTGTTTCATGGCCTGAATTTCTGTTCCCAAGTACACAGTTTACTATATTAGTACACAACCTAATATACTATTTAATTACCATAAGAAGTAAGACTAATACTGATCAGTCTTACTGCTTGTGATATTTTTTTTAACTGGGCTGTAAAGGAACAGCTAAGTTGTAAAGTGAAATGATTAGAATTAGAAATGAGCACAAATTAAAAAATGAATCGCCAAACTCATTCAAAAATTGCTAGTTAATCCATTCATATTTGTACAAATCAATGTCCCTGACAAATCACTAATCAATGATTTCACTGATTTTATATTTGTTGATGAATTTGGCTATAAAATAGGCCCCAAGGCACTAAGAGACAGCAGAATTGCAGGGAAGCTTCCTCTTTACAATCCCTCCAAGTCTAGTGAAGATTGGATTTCAGATGTCTGAATTATACATCCATAAAGAGACTGGGTCCCCTGGGTGGGGATCCACTTTGTGGGTGTATAACTTTGAAGTCTGAAAACCAAAAATGGATTGACAAATTGATTCACTGATTTGGAAAACAGTCCGTAAATTCATAAATTCATGGTTAACTGACCTTGACAAATCACAAAACAAAATGAATCACCATTTTCTAGTCTATGTCCATTTCTAATTAAATTCTTTGTTTATATGCTTGTATTTAAATAAGTTGTGTTTTATAGCTCTGTTCTGAAAGGGTAAAGCCAGACATGGTAACTTAGCTTTTTCTTCACAAGGACCAACTATAATGTCACAGTACAATAATCAGTAATGAACTGAGTTTTTAGTTCCTTAATTCTCCCATAGATGGAACTTTGTCTACAACTAGAAAAAAAATGTACATGAAGATTCCTTCTTGAGTGAAAATTTGAAGAATTTCAGGAGAGCCCCAAAGACACGCAGTAATACTTCCATTTAACTGTGGGATAGCACAGTGGTTTAGGTTGCTGACTGTGGAGCCAGAGGTTGGGAGTTCAATTCCTCACTGTGCAGCCTTGGCAGAAGCAGGACTAAGATTATTCATTTTGGTTTAGAAAGAAACAAAAAAGAGCTGTTGATAATATTCATAACATTATGGAAATAATAAAGTTGGAATGGATTCCAAGGGTGATTCAGTCCAGTCCACTGCTGATTAAGGAAATCTGCAACTTAAAACATTATTTACATATGGCCACCCAAATTCTGTTGAAAAATCTCTGATGAAAGAGAGTCCACCACCAAGGATCCCTCTCAGGTGCATAGCTGTGTGCGTGCAACTCAACGCAGTGCAGCATTCCTCCTCCTCCTCCTTGCAAATACAGTGACAGTTTCTAGAGTCTTGGGTTCTGGTTGCGACGGAACCCCATGCAGGGTGGATTTGCATGGGGGGGGGCGAAGTCACACACATGGAAGTGGAACCCTGCTCAGCGGGGAATAAAATTAGAGGGAACATTTTCTGCCACCATCTGAGGCAGCTTGTTCCATGCTCAAACAGCATTAGCTCTTGGGAGGTCCATCCAAATGTTTAGCTAAATTATTCTTGTCATAATTTGACTCTCTGGCTTCATGTCCCACCCCCAGGCCAGGAGAAAACAAATATAAGAATATCAAACATTCAGTTTATGGAATGTAATTAGAATAATGATAAATTTCAGCAGTTCCAAGAATTCAGTGTACTTTTTTTAAAGGTAGGAAATATATAATATGAAAAGAGGTTGCCTTTTTTGGAAAGTTATTAAGGATTTTTGTTCATGTTAGTGTAAATGGCTTTACATTTAAGTAGCATAGTCCACACGTAGGAGTTTGCTCAATCTCCACTTAATTACTGTACGCATGAAATCACTAGGCAGCTGCATCATAATTGCTAGAAGTTAATAGAAAGGCAATGAAAGGTCAGCAGGAATCTAGACTCTAGAATATCAGGCATGCTGTATGCCTAGAAGTGCAAATAATGAGGTACATTGGCAGGATTCTCTGAGAAGACTTCCACGACTTCAATCGACTGTGCTAAAATTAATGTAACCAGAACCAGTAGCTATTCATGCATATGAATGTTCAATTTAGCTACTAAGATTTAGGCTGAGCAAAAGAGGTTATGTCCTTAGCTGCTTTTCATCGAAGTCAACAGTGCAATCTCCTAGTTAAAAAGGACTCCAGCACTGGACTAGAGGTGTGCGTCTCTCCAGGGACTTGCTTTTGCAGAGAAAACGAAGGATGGGGGAATCCTTTCCTAGATTCCTCTGTATGAGATTCTTTCTTCCAGAAATCTTAAGGGAAATCTTTTGGGATTTCTTTCAAATTTCACACTCATTTTTTTCTGGAAGAAATGCTAAACTGTCCAGAATGGGTAATATCTCTGCTCAAAATGCCGTCTTTCCTGCACAGAATTAATCTGGAAGGGCATCTTTCCCATGCAGGATTAACCTAAAAAGGTCAGAAGAAACATCAAGATGGCCAAGATTGTTGCAATTCATATCCAGAATGGCATTCTTATTTTGTAGAGCTCATCAGAAAAGGCTGTAAAGTATTTGGCAATTTCCTACATAAAATAACTTGTAAAAGAATGAAAGGGGGAGAGGATAACACCAAGTTATTGGATTGTTTAGGATGATTAGGACATCTCACTGGAGCAGGGTAAAATCTTGACAGGAAGCCTCAGATTGGCCAACTCTGGACATTCAAAGTTCAAAATGAATACAAATCATTTCACCCACTGAAGATTGGAGTTGAGGAACTAGCATTTCATTCTCATTCTTTAAGAATTCTCTAAAACATGACTGTGGCACTAGTTAATAAATGTGAATCATGATTGTTAGTTAACTTGCTTCTTCCTGTTGCATCTTTGAAAGACCATGAAATTACCTATATTGCTTTTACTGTATCTTTGAGATAGGGATTTAGTGGTCTGGCCAACAGACAACATATGATTATGTCAACCACATAATTTTACTGTTACAGGCTGTGAATCATCTAAGCCTATACTGTTTATGGTCAGCAGGATTCTCCCCCAAAAAGTGCATCATGGTGCCAAGCAAGCATCTAAATATTTAAAAGAAGATCCACGTGGGAAAACCATAAACCAACAATACAGACCAATACACCTCTCAGATATACAGGCCAGCACAGCTAGTGGTGAAGACTTCTGGGAGTTTTAGTCTAAGAACATCTGGAGACCCAAGGTTGGGAACCATCAGTATAGACCATTTAGGACTGGAATGAATATATGTATTATACGAGACTGAACAATTTGGCATTCCAATCAAGAACCAAAGTAATATTATTTAGCTAGCAGGCTGGCTCTGCTAAGGTCTTTCACAGTGTCAGTTGTGCACTTTGCAACCCATTACTGTTTTTTAGCTAGCCCACGGAAGAAAAATCCCTCTAAATCTCTAATCCATGAAAGAAAGCCATGTCCAAAATGAAGCTAAATCCTCCAAGATTGCTGCCATCTGACTTTCCTCGTGCAGGTCCTCAGAAGAACAGATTGCATTTAAGAATACTTTCCTATCCATTCTGAAGTATTTGGGCTAGCATAACAAACTGAAGGGCAAAGTGAAATGGTTACTGTACTGCAGAGCTGTGGTCGCCATATGTAACTATGTGAGTTACTGGCAGAATGGCACACCCAACCATGCATTTTTGGAAATATTGGACTGGTGTTGCAACTAATGCCAGAATTTCCATGCTGCCCTCTCTGTTTATTCTTAATAAAAAGAAATAAAAATTGAATGAGTTGGAGTTTCGTATATTTCTGGTTTTGAATTACAGCTCCTGGGATTCCTCACAACAAAAACAAAAATTAACGCAACCCTAGAATAAATGAATTATTTATTTATTTTATGTATGAGGTAGAGGATTTGTAGAATTTACCATCTGCATCAGTTTTGGACATCTTGATCCAATAAAATGTGCCCGGAGGGAATTTGACTGACAGGCAAAATGTCTTGCTTCCTGCCATGAACAGTTCTGAGCTTTTGTTTTCCTCTTCTAGGGTCTTTGGAACTGCTGGCCACATCTCAGAAGTTTAGCTAGGCCGGTTCCGGGCCAACAGTCATCAACTAAAGATGGCTTGAGTCTGTGGGTGTTTATTAGCAGCTGGCCAGGTTCCTGCTGTTTTTAGACTGCTGGAACTTGGGGCTGGGGACTCGCCAATATGTTGATCTAGGGGTATTTGGATACCTCTGCAATTTTATCTGTTTCTGCACTATAGCAGCCCCCCCCCCCTTTGCCAAAGGATGGCAAATTTTAATTTTAATTTAAATCAATAAAGTGTGGCCTGTATTTAACCCATATCATTTGGGGTTGGGAGGGCAATGCTAGTCAGCCAGTGATGAAGCAGCTGGGAAGCCTCCCAGCATCGGGCCCCTAGCAACATTGTTTTTGCTGGGCAAGGGGAGCTTCAGAGGTTCTGTTTTCCCTGCACATGGAGTAGGCAAGAATTCTGCCACCTTCCCTACGTCGTTGGGTTTTATTGTCCAGCAGACAGTTGGATCGTGGCAGCAGGAGAGCACATGTTGCCAGCAGCAGTGGCAAGGGGTCTCTCTGACCACAGAACATGCCTCTGCCACTGTCAGTGCTGCCGCCACCACAATCCCTTGTGGTTGTCATCCACCCATCCACACGACAAGAGAACACCAAGAAAGAGAAAGGGATCTCTCACCTGGCCAAAGCCCTACTGCCCTTTAAAATGGCATTCAATGCACATTGTTTTAAAGTGCAGTAAGGTGTACATCATGTGAGGAGATGATAGTTGCTTTGCTTTGAAATCAGTTTCAAGCAAGCATTTCATTCTGGCCTAAATGTCTCTAAAACAAGTTCTGTGCATTTAATCTCTGCAAATTACTGATCTTCCCCCTCCCCGCTCATTTCCTCCCAATGGCAAGAATGATTTGAGAACAGCAGAAAATATCAACCAGTCCTCTCAGCCAAAGAGGAAGAAGGTTAGTATTCCTCACCCTTGTGTATGAGAAGGTGGCAAATCAAAATATTAATTGTTTCTGTATGCAATTACATGAACCTCTCTTATAGAAAAGAGTGGGAAGACAGAACATGCGCATGGTACATCTGCTGGAGCACCAACAGTGACCAATGGAAAGGAAAGCTCCAGGTTTTCTACACCCACCTGTTCCATTTCCATAAGAAATATGCCACACAGATGGCAGTTTTTGCAATAAAAACTAATGCATAATTTGTAGTAATACTGCACAAGAGGCTTTGTTCAAAGCATCACCCCTCAATGCAATGCCATAGAACTACCTGCAAATGACTCTCCAGCCCCATCAGCAACCACTGTCAGCTTTACCTTCTATTACTCTCTATATGACACTCACAGAGAAGAAAACCTTTTGTTGCTTTGTCACTCAGCAAGAGATTTAAATGCAGTGTCACATTGTTCAAGGGTGAACTAGCATATGCATAAGCAATTTTGTGCCCTCAACCAAAAGGTGGGCTTCTATACGCATCTATCGTTATGGCAGACACCAGAGCATGAAATAGTGCTTACAATGCAATTCCCTGTGGACGTTTGAAAGGGAATAGTTACATAGCTAAGCACCAGCTCATTTTCTAGATGGCAGCTTCTTGGAGGTTCTATATTTTATTTACAGCTCACACCAAGAGTGGATTTTTGATTGAAATATAATTTACAGAATGAAATATCTTTTACTGTCGAGAGAATGGAAAGTGCGAATATTCATAACAGAAAAAAGGTTTCTGAGGACAAAGAGGGTAAGAGCGGCAAGGTGGTATTCCAGTTCATGTCCTTCTGTTTTCTCTCTTCTCCAGTTTCTTTGAAAGTAAAACAAGGCACCACCCTCTCCCCAAAATATGGACCCACATCGTGATCTCTACATGAATCAAAGAGCACCAGATGGCCATATGATACAGGAAGTGGTGGTTGAGTGGAAAGGCAAATACAAAGTTCAAACAGTGTATTATTTAGTTAATTCTAGTCAGAATTGTAAGCAAATTTTGCATGCCAATATTTATTTATTTATTTATTTATTTATTTATTTATTTATTTATTTATTGTATTTATACCCCGCCTATCTAGTCATTTCGACCACTCTAGGCGGCTTACAACATAAGGATAACAAGTTCTAAAAAAATTTATAACAATTAATTAAATGATTCTATAAGATGGGAAAAATAAAAATAAATCAAATAAAGAGGGGAAAAAAGGAAAGAGGACAGGAATTAACTGGAAGGGAAGGCCTGCCTATACATCCATGTTTTTAGTCGGTTCTTAAAAGTACCCAGCGAGGGTGCAGCGCAAATCTCCGGAGGTAGGTTATTCCAGAGACGAGGAGCCACCGCCGAGAAAGCCCATTTCAAGATGAGTTGAAGGGAAGGGAGGGTGGTTCTGACAATAAAGAATTTCAAAGAAACCAAACAGGAAATAATCAAAAAAAGCTATCAAAATTTCTTGTGTGAAGTCAGACCATCTGTGAGGAAGAATTGCCCCAGTCCATTGCTTGTTGGTTGTGAAACAGAACACAGTGAATTGTAGTAACAAAATCATAAAACATTATTACTTCATCTGTTATAACGCTTTTTTCTGACCTGACCCAGCATCAGTACTTCCTGAATTCTCTCTGATGCCTGGATATGGACATTTCCACACTCCACATTTCATATTCTCTCTCTTCCCCCTCATGTCCTTAGATGGAATTCACAAAAAACACAGGTGTTGTATGATAATGAAATGGTGCCTTTGGCACAGTGGATCTTTTATTCCTGAGTAGGGCTGTACAACCTTGTTTTCTTTTGTCTTTGCATACAAGGACATGGCATTGCAACATTGTTCTCTTCACCTGAGAGAACTGTTTGAGATTTTTTTTGTGTGTGTGTCTGTGTTTGCTTCTGTCCTTGAGGAGAATGTTCTGTGCAAAATGTGTGTCCAACTGGGATGAGTAGTCCGTTATTCAAACAATTGAAAGCCCTGGATGGGCTGCATGCCTCTTTTTGAAGAATTAGCCAGTCCTTCTCTACCTTGGACATGTGTTCAATTAGCTTCCCAAAGGGAAGGACATAATTTCCTGCATATTCTGTACAAACTACACAGTTGTTAACAAAACCAGGAAGTGTCATTTAATCCTGGTCTTGACTAGAGATGGGGGATCTCACACAGCTTTTGAAATCTTTGTTGAGGTGTCTTGCAAAGTCAAGACAGCTGGAATGGATGAGAATGAAGAATTGAGTAAGCCTTCTTCACACATCCCTGTTTCTAATCATGTTCGGGAGAGGCTCGAGTGAAAAAAAAAAGCATGGGCAACCTGTTCAAACATGTTCCTATCAGTCACAGCTTCTTACCGACATGGCTGGTGCATCTTACTATCTGGGCATTATTATGGGTTGTGGACAAGTTACTAAATGCTTTAAGCGTTACAGAATGCAATGTGATCAGAACACTGCCTGGTTTGCTGCACCCAGTAAAATCACTGAAGAGAAACTCTCGGTAAATCACTATAGGGAAGGCCAAGCTAGCTGTAGGTACAGTATCTTTCCGTTCTGAAAGGATACCAAGTTAAAAGGAAAATTAGTGTGCAGCCAATTAAACATCACCTGGCAATAATAAATTTGCCTTTGAGCCTCTCTAAGTAGCTTTGCTTTCTGTGGTCCCATTAATAGTTTATTTTCTGGTCAGGTGCGCTATCGATTGTTCTGCACTGAAGCTATTTCTTCCTCATTAGCTTCCCAAACTTTTCTTTGCCTCAATTTTCCTCAGATACAAAAGCTGCACAAGATTATGTGAAGCTTGTTGCTTAGCAACAATCCTATTCCTATAACAATAATGGCTGAGCGCAGTGTGTCAACCTTCTTGTGGAAGAGGTCGAATGCCATTTCTCCCCCACCACTACCTCCACACAATGGCACACACTTCATTGGTTGTTTATAAGTCGATCAATTAAAAGATAGCTATTAAAATGATATGCTGAAACATGCTCCAAGATCAGCTTATTGCTGGCTGGTTGTATGAAAAGAAACCAAAGTTTTATCATTTTCCCTTGGTATGAAAACAAGGCATAATCAAGTAATTTAGACCATTGGCAATGTGGCCAGTATAGTCTCTTCTCAAACTCCTTGTGTTTTTATTACTTTTAAAAACCTTTTTACACATACGGGGAGGGAATACTTCCAGCTATAATAGGTGATTTGCTTTAATATACATTAAAGATCACAAAAATGTAAAAGGAAAAATAACTTTCAGCATTTTCAGGTGCTCTTAGAGAAAACTGTTCTGGATTTTGATCCTTCTTCCTAATGGCATTCTGTTTTCATTCTTCCTTTGCTAGACATCAAACTATCTTTTTTACCCTCCCAACCCTGGAATAAAGACACAAGACAAGAAGTATGGGTTAATCACGGGCCACACTTTATTAAACAGAATCAATGTTGTCATCCTTTGGCAAAAGGGAGGCTTGTCGTAATGCAGAATCAGGTTTTATCACAGAGCTCTCAAAGGACCTCTTAAGCAACAAATGGGTGAGTCCCTGGCCCCAAGTTTTCGCAGTCTTAAAGACAGCAAGAACCTGGCCAGCCCCAGTTTGACCACCCCCCGGGTGTCAAGCCAGCTTCTCCTTGTTAACTGTTGGTCCGGGTGTGGCACCAGGACATTCCCCCCCACCAAGCACTGTAATTGCACGATTTGCAGTGCTGGGAGGTCAGATGGGCTATATCTTACCTGAGATTACAATGGGACTCACCAATCAAACCTGTTATATCAGCACTACCTACCACAGCATAGGGACTAGCCAAGCTAAGTCCCATGCCCGTCATTGAGCTGATCAAGCTCAGAAAGCAGGCCCCCCTTGATGTCTTCCAAGAAGACATCCAAACCCAAATTGGACAGATGAACACCATCACTGAAAAAACCTCAGGCCTATCCAAGTGGATCCTCTGGTGACCAATCACCAATCCAAGGCCGCTGCAGACCGCTCTGCAGACCTCCTGATTAACACTCCTGTGGGCAGTGTTAATGGAGAAAAAGCTCCTGGCATCTCTCCATGCCAACCGAGAGACGTTCGTCAACCATATAATCTGATAGCCAGATATGTGGACTTTAGCTATGTCAGATCACGCAACACATCCAGGATCAATGCCATTCCACGGTATCTGGCCAGATCCTTGCCACCCAGATGTATCACCAACAGATTTGGTGGAAACTGGCCAAAGGCAGCTGCTCTGCATAGCTGACTCCACAGCACTCCGTGCAGCCCTCTCCATTCAACATGAGCTCTGGTTCCAAGTCCCAGGTTGCTCCCCCATGGGGATGCAGCCACATATCATGCTGCCCAAAAAATATAACTGTGGCCCATAATCAAAAAGTGCCTTCGCCTTGCCATCACCACGGGACCTGAAAGAGAAGACAAAAACCAGGCCCCTGACTAGACATTAGGCAATGTTCTGATATATCTATGGTAATTGGATGAAGACTACTGACCCAGATGCTTAATTTCATCCATGTTATAACCTAGGGCTGCTAAAGGAATGCATGACAAATTTATACCCCTACACCCCTACCTTGTCCAGCGGTAGGTCTGTCAACTTCCAGAAATGACACTTTGTTAGTGGTGAACCATCTCTGTGCTGAAAGAAATATCCTTCTTCTTGTCCCCGGACTGCCAAATATGCATTAGTGGATCATACTGGGCAAATGCTGTCTATATGGCACCTTGCTAATATAAGTTGAACACCCCTGCCTAGCTGGTCAGCCTTAGATCTCCGTATTTGAATCTGGACCATCCCATCTACAATCTTGACATCCTGCTATTGCAGAGCTGCCTTAGTCTTATCAGCCTTTCGAGCATAAATTATTTCATGAATTCTAAGGGTGCTGAAAAAAGTCAGCAATGATGCTGCTTTAAATAATGTAATTTTGTATTCATCCCTACATGGAATCTCCCACTGTGTATAAATGCGTTCTAACAATGTAGGTGATATGGGCGCCCTGATGTCTGGGGCCTTACCTCTCTCTTTAGATCTCCCTTCAGTCATTTTTTTGATGCAATAATCCAAGGGAAAATCCTAATAACCGTTCACCCTAGCGCGGAAGGCGATTGCTGACAACCTACCCTGTATAGTTCCCAGTGCTAGTCCCTTCCAGTTCAAATATACTATGAATGCAGGTGCTCCACTGGTGCCAGCCAAACTGGCTCCAATTGACCATCTTCCTAAATTCCTGAAACTCTATACTCACAGCCGAGCACCCTTTACATGTCCTCGGTGCCAGGGCCAAGCCTATTGCTCTGTCAGCATCTTCATGCCAATTTGCCAGAGCTCTGGTGGCAGAATTTTCGGGAACTTGTTGGCTCCTTGGTCTAGCTCCCTGAATAGCTTGATCTGTTGGCGCAACAAAGCATCAGCTAATCTGTTGTCTATACCTGGTACATGCTGGGCCTGCACTAGGACATTAAACTTCAAGGCCCATGATGTGAATGCCCTGACTAACGTCATAACTTGATCTGAATGCGATGTAAAAGTTTAAGTGGCCCACAATCTCCTGTAGCTCTCTCAAAAACACTTTTTCCCTCTGCAACAGTGAGACAATCCTAGTTTTAAAGTCAGCTAACTTATTGTCAGGCAACTTTGACATCTGATGTACAGTGGTGCCTTGCTTGACGACATTAATTCATTCCAGCGAAATTGCTGTAGAGTGAAAACGTTGTCAAGCGAAATAAAAAAGCCCATTGAAATTCATTGAAAACCGTTCAATGCGTTCCAATGGGCTGAATACCTGCTCGTCCAGGGAAGATCCTCCATATGGCAGATACTTTCGGGTGCCTGTTAAGCGAAAAATGCCTCCTAAAAACAGCGGGGGGCCATTTTGAGCAGCCGGTCGCCATTTTGAAAACCCGACGATCAGCTGTTTTGATCGTCGTAATGCAAAGAATCGGTTCCCGAAGCAGGGAACTGATCATTGCAAAGTGAAAAAAACCCATTAAAACATCATCATGAAGCGGATTTGTCGTTATATGGGGTAATCATTAAGCAGGGCACGACTGTACAGTACATTTGATGCTCAATGCCAAGGAAAGTAAGGGACATGGCTGGACCCTCCATTTTTTCCTCTGCTAGGGGTAAGCCTAACTCTTCCACCATTAATTGAAAAGTGTTTAAAATAAAGCTACACTTTCCTGTATGCCTTTCTCCACAAAAAAATAGTCATCAGGGTAATGGGCCATAAATTTACAGCCCGCCCTGCACCTAAGCTTCCACTCATTAACAAGCTGAAATGCTCAAATGCAGTGCAGGAAACCAAGCAGCCCATAGGTAAGGCTTGGTCAATATAAAAAGAACCCTGAAAATGAAATCCTAACAGGTCAAAATCCAAGAGGTGAACTGGTAAAATCCGGAATGCTGATTTAATATCACATTTCGCCAGCTCTGCCCCGCACCACATTTTCGCACCATGCACACTGCCTCATCAAAGGAGGGATAGCGCACAGTACAAATTTCCTGGGGAATGACATCATTAATCTATGCTCCCTCTGGGTAAGACAAGTGGCGTATTAATCTAAACTCACCCTGGGCCTTTTTCAGAACTATTTCCAGAGGCATGACCCTCAAGGTGTCCAACAGAGCCTTTGTAAAGGGTCCCAGGACTCTCCCCTTTTTTACCTCTTTTGCAATCTTGTCCTGCACCACACTCTCCATTCCAAATACCGATTTGAGGTTTTGCGCAAAAAAATGCCTAGTGCTTCCTGTAGCCGGCACGCTGAAGCCTCTACCAACTCAGACCTCCAGGAGTGCTCACTCTCCTTCTCAAGTAGCTGCCACCAGGTATTGCTGTTTCAATACCAATAAATCACTGAATCATGTGTTTCTTTAAAAACTTAAACTTGTTTATTTGATTAATAAAATAAAATAAGTAAATCACAAGTGGTTAATCAATAACTCTCTCACACTGACACACAGACTCTTCTCTCACTGACTGTCTGGCTCACAGGCCCACAGACTCACTAATCACTAACTTTCACAAAATTTTTCTCTAATCTCCCCTCTTACCTCATACACCCCTTTATATATACCAGCTCCTCCCCCTTTGGCACCACCTTCCGTCCCCTCACTGGCTGATGATCCACTGCCCAGCTGTGACAGACAGGTGAGGGCAGGGCTGAATGCTACACTCCCCTACCACTGGGATCCTAAAGCCATACTTATTATTTATTTATTTATTTATTTATTTATTTATTTATTTATTTATTTATTTATTTATTTATTTATTTATTTATTTAAATAAATAAATAAATAAGTAAATCAATCAATCAATCAATCTATGTAGGGGTAATCATTAAGCCATACTTCCAAAACTGTAACCTTAATGGGGCTGGGTCCCTTTTCCAGGAGCACCACCACTACTACTGGGCTTTTTACCTCCACCTGGGCCCTTATTCCATTGCTAAGCATGAGGTGCTGGGGCGCTGTCCCCCACATGCTGAACATTCATGCCTAAAACAGCATGGCTTCCTAGTGCAAGTGCCCTTGGCATTATACTCCCAGCAGAGAAGGCAGGGTTGAACCACCTGCCCCACATGCGGGGATTCTGACTCAGGGCGGCCTTTCTGTTCAGATGCCCACTGTCAAACCTATCCCCAAAATTGGATCTGTCTGGCATCATGTGCTGCAGCCACAGGCCTGGCAGGGGCTTGTCCCATCTAAGATTTGGGTGGATTGCGCTCCACATGCAGAATGATTCATCATAATGAAGCCACACCTGCGCAGCGAAATCCACATATGCCCTATATATCAAGATGTGCAAAAATTATTTTATTTATTTAATTTCATTTCAGAAATTTCAGTCCAGGCAGGAAAATACAAGTAACCAGTTCAGGTGAGCCAGGACTTGGGCAGGGGGAATGTGGTCAAATTTACTCACACTCATTATGAGTCTGGGGGATGCATTCTGGACTTGCTGCATTCTCCAGGTCAATCTCAAGAGAGTGTTACAGTAGTCAGTCTTGTAGGTCACCAGCTCATGCACCAATGTAAAACAAAAATTTGTTCTTTAGATTTCAATTATTTTAGTTTTCCTCAATACTCCTTATATAGTTCTTGTGTAAAGAAGCCCTCAAATCAATTTTTGCATCAGAAAACATATTGATAATATTTAGAAAAGATATTGATAATATTTAGAGTTATGTGGAGCCATTCCGAGAAATTTTCTTAATATTCTACTGTTGGGAGCTATATAATCATGACCTATTTAGTGAATGATGTCTTATAGGGCAATATTAGGACAAAAAGAAGTATTTAGATACTTCCTGAGAAACCTTATGAAAAGAAATGCACATTTACATGAGACTTCAAGATTAACAAAGCTTACAGGATGATTTAGTAAAAGAAAGTGCCCATAAAATCTATTAGTATTTTCAAAAATGTAAATTACTAACATTTTGTACATTTTTTAAAAAAATTCCCAGAAACATGTTTGACTCAATGGGGGAAATGTTGAGTTTGCATAGAAGTGTAAAGAAATGTGTACATTTGGGAAAAGCTTCAAAGATGAATAGAAATTATTTTATTTCTTTCATTTCATTTCTGAAATTTCAGCGCATGCAGGAAAACACAGAGTCTGGCATCTCAGTGCAAATAAAATAAAAGGAAAGGAAAGGAAAGGAAAGGAAAGACAATGAAAGAGAGATAGGAGGAAATTCAGAAAACTGCAGCAGAATTGAGACTGAGAGATATTCACATTCTGAGGTATCGTGCAAACATTAGAAATAAATAAAAATAGGTAACTACATTTAGGAAATGTATGTGTTTCTTAGTCTTTTTATTATAATGAATTATTCAGGGTGTCTTTTTTCAGGAAGGAAAGGAGAATCATTTCCTGATACTTTTGTCCTATGCTGGTCTTATCACCAGGAGCAGAGTAGTGCTTGAAGTAGGGATACGGTGTGGGGATGTAGGAAATTCCTAAGCCCTCAGTTGATGTTTCATGTGGAAGAGAAGACGTTCACATGTTCACAAAAAAGATCTGGAGCATTGCTTTTTCATTCTGCTCGGTCTCACAACGTGCCCGAGCCAATGTAGACACTGCTGTTTCAGTAATGTATACATGCTAACAATTCCAGCTCATTCTAGGACTACTCTGTTTGGAACTTTGTCCTGCCAAGGTGATACCAAAAATCTGTCGGAGGCAACACATATGGAACATTTTCAGCTTCCTCTCCTGCTGTGCACAAAGGATCCAGGACTCATTGCAGTACAGGAGTGTGCTCAGGACATGCGCTCTATAGACCTGGATCTTGGTATATGTTGTCAGCTTCTTATTCAGCCATACTCTCTTTGTGAGTCTAGAGAACATGATAGTTGCTTTGCCAATGCATTTAACCTGCTCAACATCTAGGAAAAGAGTGTCAGAGATCATTGAGCCAAGGTACACAAAGTCATGAACAACCTCCAATTCTTGTGTGGAGCTTAATATATTAAAGGCAGCAGGCCGCGAGGCAGAGTGCATGATGCTGCAACTCAAGCAGATGCACACCACCTCTAGCAGCAGGTGAGCTGGCGGTTGCACTGGACACTCTCCTGATATTGCCTGCATGGCCATGGCCAGTTAGTGGACAGGGCAGTTGGCCATTACACATGACATGTAACATACAAGGGTACTTGGCTTTGGCCAATCCTTGGCTCAGCACAAGCACACCAGTAGGTAACTGGGCAGTGCCATATCTGCAAACCACCTTTCCAGCAGCACTGAGGTGGGGCTAGGGACTCATCCATTTGTTTGGTAAGAGGTTGGTTGAGACCCCTCTGCAAAACCTGATTCCGCACTACAGCAGGAACCCCCCCCCCTTTTATGGTGGGCAATAAAGATTATTTAATACAGTGTGGCCCATGTTTATTCTATAATACTTGTCTTGTATTATTATTCCAGGGTAAGGGGGCAATAATGAATGTCCTTACAGCATCTTCAGGACTAGGAACTAAAAGTCACAAAAAATACAGTACTATAAGACATTCAGCAGAACATGCCGAAAAGTCCCACTGTAGACCTGCAAGCTGGTAAATATTTGCTTGATTTCTGGATGAAATAAGGACCACACTTCAAGTCCTCAGGCTGCAAGGTGTGTATAGGCTCTTGTATTCTTCAGTATACTATCCTTAATCAGAGTATTTTAAGACAATATGTCCTAACTATAAGCATGCTGGTGAGAAATGTTCTTATTGCACATTTGGAAAATTGAAACATGCTGTTAGATTATCAGTCACTGGTTAGCTTAGCATTTGAGGTGCTGGAGTACTCTTATTTATGTTGGTGCCACAAATATAAGATGTTTTGGGACTGCAGCACAGCCAGACTGTTATGCTACACTTTATGGGTGGCATATACAACTTTATTTGACAGCTTCCACTGAATGGTATTGATTGTTCATCAGTTTTAAGATTCTTATATGGTACACCTCTCCAGGAACATCTTACAGAGGAAGTAGAAGTGTCTCTTCTGGATTATTATGTTTTGTGCAGAGGTATAGCTATTGTGGACAGCAAACAAGCTTTTGTGGGTGTGTACATTTCTAACTGTTTAAAAATCAGGTTTGCAGTGTGCTTTTTTTTTTTTTTTAAATATCTTTAGGTACTCTCAGGTGCCAGAGCGCAATTTTGCTTAATGATTAACAATGAACATTTAACAAGAGCAATGTCTTTTCTAAATTAGTCAGGTTAAATTACAATGTTTTTGGGAAAACCCAAGGATAGAAAGCTGTGAGCTCATGTGTCCCAGTGGTGTGCAACAGGTAATTGCTTTTGCCCTATAAGCTACCATTATGTGTCCAGCTCTACCGTTAGAGTTAACAGGTTTTGGGAATCCAGCTGACATCTCAAAGAACTGGTACAAAGAGACCAATCTTTTATTGTTTGTTGCTGTTTAGTGATTAAGTTGTGTCAGACTCTTCATGGACCAGAACACGCCAGGCCCTCCCAGAGTTTGGTCAAATTAATGTTGGTAGCTTCAATGACACTGTCCAATCATCTCGTCCTCTGTCATTCCCTTTTCCTCTTGCCTTCACACTTTCTCAACATCAGGGTCTTTTCCAGGGAGATTTCACTTCTTATGAGATGGCCAAAATGTCGGAGTCTCAGCTTCAGGATCTGTCCTTCCAGTGAGCACTCAGGGTTGATTTCCTTCAGAATTGATAGGGTTGTTCTCTTTGCAGTCCAGGGGACTCTCAAGAGTTTCCTCCAAGACAACAATTCAAAAGCATAAATTCTTCAGTGGTCAGCCTTCTTCATAGTCCAGTTCTCACTTCCATACATCGCTACTGGCAAAACCATGCGGACCTTTGTCGGCAAGGTGATGTCTCTGCTTTTAAAGATGCTGTGTACGTTTGTCATTGCTTTCCTCCCAAGAAGCAGGCATCTTTTAATTTTGTGGCTGTTGTTACCATCTGCAGTAATCATGGAGCCCAGGAAAGTAAAATCTGTCACTGCCTCCATATCTGGTAAAGGTTAGTAGCGACCTTAACAGCTATACGATTGAAAACCATCGGGTCCTTTCTCCATTTGCACTCTAGCCGTCTCCTGACCCGCTTCGACGCCCGGAGATCGTGGTTAAACCTTGAGTCGACCATGACAAGGGAGCTGACTCAAGGTCAGTCACCATCGGACCACTCTCACTTCCATTGGTGGAAAAGATCAGGTCTAGTGTATGGCCGCTCACGTGTGTAGGGCCGTTGACATGTTGGGACATGTTCAAGAAGGCCATGGTCTCCAGGAACTCAAGAGCTGGCCCGGAAGTCTGTGCCCCCGCATGCACGTTAAAGTCCCCCAGGACCAATAGCCTCGGGGAACCCAACAGTGCCACGGAGACAAAGTCCACCAGCTCCGGTAGGGAAATGGCTGGGGCGCGGGGAGCACGGTAACCCAGCAAGATCTCAATACCGTCCCTGGCCCCAATCCACATGTGGAGGGCCTCAAGGCCCGGCTTTACCACCTTTCTTTTTCTTTTTTTCCTCCGTTTTTGTTTTCTGTATGTTGAATTTAAATAAATTTTAAAAGAAAAGAGGTTCTTTAATTCCTCCTCACTTTCTACCATCAGAGTAGTATCATCTGCATATCGGAGGTTGTTGATATTTCTTCCCACAACCTTAATTCCGGCTTGGGATTCAACCAGTCCAGCCTTTCGCATGATGTTAAATAAGCAGGGAGACAATATACAGCCTTGTCGTACTCCTTTCCCAATTTTGAACCAATCAGTTGTTCCATATCCAGTTCTAACTGTTGCTTCCTGTCCCACATATAGATTTCACGGGAGATAGATAAGGTGGTCAGGCACTCCTGTTTCTTTAAGAACTTGCCATAGTTTGCTGTACTCCACACAGTCAAAGGCTTTTGTGTAGTCAATGAAGCAGAAGTAGATGTTTTTCTGGAACTCTCTGGCTTTCTCCATAATCCAGAGCATGTTAGCAATTTGGTCTCTAGTTCCTCTGCCCCTTCAAAATCCAGCTTGTACTTCTGGGAGTTCTCAGTCCACATACTGCTGAAGCCTGCCTTGGCAGATTTTGAACATAACCTTGCTAGCATGTAAAATGAGTGTAATTGTATGGTAGTTGGAGCATTCTTTGGCACTGCCCTTCTTCGGGATTGGGATGTAGACTGATCTTTTCCTATCCTCTGGCCAGTGCTGAGTTTTCCAAACTTGCTGGCATATTACTGTAAGTGTAGAACCTTAACAGCATCATCTTTTAAGATTTTAAATAGTTCAACTGGAATGCCATCACCTCCACTGGCCTTATTGTTAGCCATGCTTTCTAAGGTCCATTTGACTTCACTCTCCAGGATGTCTGGCTCAAGGTCAGCAACCACACTATCTGGCTTGTCCGGGATATACAGATCTTTCTGGTATAATTCCTCTGTGTATTCTTGCCACCTCTTCTTAATGTCTTCTGCTTCTGTAAGGTCCCTACCATTTTTGTCCTTTATCATGTCCATCTTTTCACAGCAGATATACTGCTAGATCTAAGATTTGATCTAGCAGTATATCTCCAATTTTCTTGAACAGATCTCTGGTTTTTCCCTTTCTACTTTTTTCCTCTATTTCTTCACACTATTCATTTAAGAAGGCCCTCTTTTCTCTCCTTGCTATTCTTTGGAAGTCTACATTCAATTTTATGTAACTTTCCCTTTCTCTTCTCTGCTATTTGTAAGGCCTCGTTGGACAGCTACTTTGCTTTCTTGCCTTTCCTTTTCTTTGAAATGGTTTTTGTTGCCGCCTCCTGTACAATTTTATGAGTCTCCATGCATACTCCAGTCTTTGGAGGAGCAAAACAGAAGAAGACAATATTTGATATTTTGTATGGTAACTTTGCTAGGGCACCCATCAGCTGATTCTCCCCAGGCTATGCCCATATTTGTGTAGGTGGCAGTCCAGGGAACTCACTGTGCAGACACAGATGTGGTTCTGGAATTGTTACACAAAGGTCTGCCTTCTAAGACATCACAGGAACTAGCGTTTGTGATATCACAAGGGTTTCCCCCCAAGCTGGTGCTTTCATCCTGAAATCCTTGTGAAAGCGAAATTGCCAAGTTGGCCACCATTTCTTCCAGCCTGGCCATTATTTCACACTCTTGTAAACAGGTTTTCCATTCTAGTCAAAGGCAAAGAAATCCTGCAAGCCTGAAGTCTGCTTGAACTTGATCTAAAAGAAGATCCAAATCAGGATTTCTAAAGAGAAATTAACAGGGCAAACTTATCAATGTTTACTTGGAAGTCCCATCACTTTCAGTTAATACATAGTTTTCCCATAACCATCCTGGGGAAAGTATATATTTAGTTGGAGTTTTATTTATTTTTGTGATAATGTTGCAACAAGTATGGGAAATTAGTAGCCTTCCAGGTATTGTGGGTTAAGAATTCTTCTCCCTTGCTGTGCTGTCTAGATATGATGGAGGCTGCAGTCTAATAATACCAGGAAGGCTATACCTTCCTCATTTTTCTATTGAAAACAACAGGATAGCAGTCCAATGGCATCATTATTTGCATGGGAAACATTTGACAGTGACATTTTTCTTGAAGGTGTAAATGGTAGCGCGCTGAAGGGGCGAAGGAACGCCCTCGGAAAAGCGCGGCGGGCTTGCTTCCCCCAGCGCCGGAAGCGCGGACAGCAAAGGGCCACGTGATTTTAATGACGCAACCGGCGCTATTTAAGGGAGCGCCGGTGCGTCCTAAGGGGCTCTTTTGCTGTTGGCGGCTAGAGAGAGAGGCGAGGAGCTGGATGCTGTGGACGGAGCGGTTCACCCTCCCCCGCTATCACTTCCTTCTTACAAGCGGAGGCTGCAAGTAGTGGGAAAACTTAAAAAAAAAAAAAAAAAAAGGGACGTGGGGCTTTGGTAGGGAGGAAGCTTCGGGGGAATAGGGTGTGCGGGCGGCGGCGCGGCGGGCGGGCCGCGCCCGCGGCCCGACAATCAGCTGGGAGTGTTCCTCTGCCCCCCCCGCGCGTTCTCTTTCGGCAGCCCAGATTTTGCGGGTGGCTTGGTGGCGATCTGGGCACTTGGCTGGTGGCTGTTTGGGCTGGTGGGGGAGTGACCGGGGGGGTTGGGGAGCAGGCAGGCAGCACGGTTGTTTTGTTGGGCGAAGCCTGCCGCCATAGGACGCTAGGAGGATCCCCCCCTTTTCTTTTCAGGCTGGGATCGCCCCCCCCCCTTAGTTAGGCGGAGGCTGGCTCCACTGGGGCCATTGCTGGTTTTTGGTGGAAAGGGGGCCTATTTGAGGGAGCGGTGCTGGTCTGGGGGGGTGGTTATTATTGGGGGAGTGTGTCCACCCGGCAGCAGCACGTGGAGGGAAGCTGCAGCCAGGTCTTGGGTCAGGCGCCATTTTGTAGATTCTGCCTAGCCGCATGGCCGAACTGCTGGCAGCCATTTTGTGAGTTTGTTTCGGTTTTAACATAAAGCATAGAAAATAAAGGGAGAATTCTTTCTGGGTCTGGCCTTAGCAGTCTGTAAGGTATTTGGTTTACAACAGGGTGTGATTGCAGGCGGATTCGTGAAGACGGATACTGGCTGTATAGATATATATAAATAAATAAATAAATAAATACACACACACACACACACACACACACACACACACACACACACACACACACACACACACACACACAAAAAGAGAGAGAAAGGAAGGGTATATAGCTGCATACATATTACAGTATAAGGGAACCCCCCCCCTTTTTTTTCCAAGATGCCACCCAAAAAAGGAGGGGGCAGGAAGAAGGGGAAGGACCCTGTGCGTGGGAGAGTGGCTATTCAGGATTCAACCCCACAATCATCCTCTGATGAGGAGTCATGGGCTATGCTACGGGAACTGCATTCGAAGGTGGTAAGCATGGAAGCTAGGAAACTGGAGACGCAGGCCCATGGGGGCGTAGGGGTTACGCCAAGACGGTCGGCTAGGGAATCAAAGGGAAAGCGCAGGGCTGAAATGAGGGCGATGACTCGTGAATTGACCAGACGTTTTGATGTTCTTGAGTCCGGGCAGGGGCATGAGCATGAAGGACAAGATGGAGGTGAAGAGGTATCATCAGAGCCTCCCGGGATTCTGGGAAGCAAACGCAGACGGACGGGGTCGACAAGCAATGCAGATGCTGGTGAAGGACCTTCATGTGGGTATGACCCCTATGATGATGCATATCCATACCCGCAAGGGGCTGCCCAGGACACAAGGAGTGAGAAGAGGGGTGAGTATGATGGCACATGCACCACAGCAGCACACGGGGTATGTTGGCCGTGGTTTGAGGGTCAACAGCAAGCGATGGGCACTCCCAACATGGGCATGGCATCGCCTATGGCATGGCCCGGAGGTTTTTGGCCGCCAGTTGCTCCGCAATGGTTGGGTTGGGGCATGCCTTTTTCAAGCCCTAACAAGAATAATTCGGCACAGGATGGCAGCGAGTTCGGGATAGCACGGCACCCTTCCGTGCCGAATACGGGCTACAATTCAGCCCCATTTACAGCTATGCCTTACACAGACTATAATTCGCCGCTAGGCGATCACCTGACGCCAGCAATTAAGGAACGAATTTGGAGAGGCGATTATATTGACTTCTATGACCTCCTGAATAGGGAATATGAGGTAAAGGAGCTGGATAAGGATGACGAAAAGGTTAAAGAAAAACACAGGCGGAAGAGGCCTGACAGAAATTGGAACAATTGGGTTACTGGTTTTACCATATATGCAGGAGTTTTGGTAAAAATGCAACCATGGAAGGCTTCCGCCCTGTTTCAATATTATGACATATTGCGCAGAGCAAAGGCGGAATTTGAGGGACAAGCATGGCTTAGGTATGATGAGGCGTTCCGAATGAGGAGCGCCATTAGGCCAGAACTTCGTTGGGATGAGGTTCACCCGGGTCTTTGGTTGCAACATATGTCGCCAGCTAAGACGAATTTAGGTGACAGATTTGATTGTGGGCACCTTAACATTAAGTTCGCAGGGACTTCTGGTACCCGCCAGGGGGCGGGGCAGACGGTTCAACCCCGTCTGCCTTGCTACGAATACAATAATAGAGGGTCCTGCAACAAGTCCCCTTGCAGGTTCAAGCATGAATGCATTACTTGTGGGGGAAAACACCCCAGATCTAATTGTTTCAGGGCCGGGGGACAGCGGCAGGGCAAGCAAGGCGGTTTTGGTAGAAAGTCCGACGGGGGTGGCGGTCCTCCAGGAAAGGGGACCAACACCAATCAAAATTAATATTTTGAGAGAGGGATTGCTGCATTATCCCCGGCAAGAAGATGCAGCATATCTGCGCTCTGGCTTTCAATATGGATTTAGAATTCCAGCATTGGGTAAGCGTAGGGCATATTTCGCCAGGAATTTGAAGTCAATACAGGGTATGGAGGAGGTAGTTCAGAAGAAGATTGACAAGGAAGTTAGTGAGGGTAGGGTCGTGGGGCCATTTTCTAGGCCTCCGCTGGATGACCTGAGGGTATCGCCTTTGGGAATTGTCCCAAAGAAAACCCCAGGGGAATTCAGGCTAATACATCATTTGTCTTTTCCAGAGGGCGAGTCTGTCAATGATGCCATACCAGACGAACTGTGTTCTGTTCGGTATACATCATTTGATGAGGCGGTAAAAATGATTAGATCTTGCGGTGTCAATGCAGAAATGGCCAAGGCCGACGTGAAAGCGGCCTTCCGGATTTTGCCTGTTCACCCAACAGATTTTAATTTGCTGGGTTTTCAATTTCAGGGGCATTACTACGTGGATAGGGCCCTACCTATGGGTTGTTCAATCTCGTGTTCCACCTTTGAACGGTTCAGCACATTTGTGGAATGGCTGCTTCGGCAGAGGATTGGCTGTAAATTGACAGCACATTATTTAGACGATTTTTTGTTCTGTGGACAGGCAAACACTGGGAGGTGTCAGATATTCTTAGACACATTTAGGGAATTGGCAGCGGAGTTAGGTTTGCCACTGGCGGAAGAAAAGACTGAAGGGCCGTCCACGACCCTTACGTTTTTGGGCATAGAATTAGACACAACACAGCAGTCTTCAAGATTGCCGCAAGACAAATTAGTGAATATTCGGAGATTGGTTGGTAGTTTTAGGGATAAAAAGAAGATAACATTAAAGGAGCTACAACAAGTGGTAGGGCATTTGAATTTTGCGTGTAAGGTTGTAGCGCCGGGAAGGGCTTTTGTGCGCCGTCTTTCCAGCGCCATGTCAGGGCTGAAGAAACCATTTCATAAGACGAGGATAACGAAAGGTATGAGGGAGGATCTGAGGTTATGGGAGCAGTTTTTGGATCATTTTAACGGGGTTTCTTTTTGGAGATCTGACATGAACCTCAGGGCTGATGTACAAGTGAATTCAGATGCTGCTGGGGCGTTGGGTTTCGGAATTTATTATCAGGGCAGATGGTGTGCAGGAGTGTGGCCGGATGAATGGCATATGCAAGGTATTACTAGGGATTTAACATTTTTGGAGTTTTTTCCAATAGTTGGGGCACTGTGGTTATGGGCCAAGGAGTGGTCCAATACCGTGGTGCGTTTTTGGTGCGACAACCTGGCGGTTGTTTACATCATCAATAACTTAACCTCACGATCAGAAAGGGTTATGGATTTGGTGCGCGCATTTACATTGAAGGCACTACAGAATAACGTTGTAGTGCACGCGCGACACGTGCCGGGCATAGATAATCGGATCGCTGATGCTCTTTCGCGCCAACAGATCCAGCGTTTCAGGGAGCTGGCGCCGGAAGCCAGGGATCTGCCAGAGGTGCTTCCGGCGGAGGTCTGGCAGATTGGCGTGAGGAAGCGTCGCGGGCGATAGGTATGGCTTTGGCCCCGAGAACGGGTATAAAATATAGAATGGCTGTGAATGAGTTCTTGGAATTTAGGAATAGGGCGCGATTGGAACAGGAGTGGCCAGCACCGGTAGGACACTTGCAGCAATTTATGGTGGATTTGCATGGACGGGGGCTAGCCCCAGGTACTATTCAGGGTAGGTTGGCAGCTTTGAGTTTCTATGCGAAGGCAAAAGGCCTGAAGGATTGGTCGGGGGATTTTAGAATTAGGAAGATGATTGAGGGATGGTCCCGTGAGCGGGGAAGGCTAAGGGATGATAGGACACCCATTTCTCCAAGGATTTTGGAAAGTTTAGTAGAGCTTTGGGGTACCTTATGTAGGGATAGATATGAGCAGGTGCTTTTTCATGCGGCGTCGTTGGTAGCCTTTTTTGGGGCGCTGCGTATTAGTGAGTTGGTGGCTTTCAGTAAAACAGACGAATCACGGACGGCATTACAGTGGGATGACGTAGGGATTCAAAATGGACAGGTTATAATTAAGATTAGGAGATCTAAAACTGACCAACAAGGCAAAGGCGGGCAGATAAGGTTGGGGCGGTGCAGTATAGAAAGGATCTGCCCTGTTCAAGCGGTAAGCCACTTTATTCGTTTGAGGTTAAGCACGGGTGGTTATTTCTTTCAACACAAAGATGGAGCGCCCCTTACAAAATATCAGTTTTGGAAACTAACTGACATGGCACTGGAAAGAGTTGGTGTTCAAGGCTTGAGATTTGGTACGCATTCATTTCGAATAGGGGCGGCATCCACGGCGGCAGCTCTTGGATACGACGATGAGCGAATCAAACAGTTGGGTCGCTGGTCATCGGGTTGTTACAGGAAGTATATAAGACAATTGCCTAACGTATAGGTAGGGGTTGTTTTTTGTCTTTCAGGAGGAGAGATGCCGGGGGCACGATGGAACATCATGATTGTAGGACACAGCTACGTATATTGGGCAGCTCGCTATGCGGCTGCTTCCCATTGGGGAAGTGACCTAGGGCTTGGAGCCCGGGCTTCGATTACTTGGAAGGGCATGCGGGGCATGCAATGGATTCAACTAGGACGGTTGACTACCTTTGGATGTTCGCCTCCGGACATCTTGGTAGTTCACTTGGGGGGTAATGATTTGCCCCAGGTACCTGGTAAGGCTCTAATATTGGATATTTTGAGGGATTTGGATAGGCTACATGCCTTATATCCCAGGATGAGGATCCTTTGGTCAACAATCATTCCACGCTTAAATTGGCGTGGTGCGATTGATGGGGACAGGGTCAACAATGCCCGTCGTTTGGTTAACAAGGAAGTTTGCAGAGGTGTCAGCAAACGCGGCCTCGGTTCTGTGATTGGACATCGCAGAATTTTATTAACCAGTTTGGAGTATTTCCGGGAGGATGGGGTCCACCTGTCTGAGGCAGGTTTGGACATTTTTTTGGATGATTTGAGAGGGGGCCTGCTTGAGGAATTTGGTCTTCTTGGTGGGTACATGGGACATAGCCGATGCTAGTCCTCATGTTTGTGGCGGGTAGTGCGGGAATAACTGGTCGTCACGGTGTTTCCCTTTTGGTAATATTCATTAAGTAACAGTGCGTCAATGCTGACAGTTCCTGCGGATCGTGCGATTACAGGGCTGAAGGCAACTGAGGCGCTGAAACACTCCCGGACCAAAAAGTCATTAGAGGAGATGGCTGGAGGTACGGGGTGTTTTTATTAAGCCTTCCAGGTTCCACCCGTCGGTAGTACAGCTGGAACCTGGGGGCCGGGACTCGCCCATTGGCATATAAGGATTTATTTGGTGTTATTTCCCCGCACTACCGCAGGCCCCCTCAAATATGGATAAGGTGTTTATTTGGTTTAAGGAAATTTGATTTGGCTAATAAAGTGTGGCCCATGTTTAATACCAAAATAATTGTTGTCCGCGTCTTTATTTCGGGGCTTGGGGAAGCAAGTAACAGTTGGCTCCTAAATACATACACAGAATGAGAATAAGAGAGAGATAAAGGTGGTGTGTGTGTGTACAAATTCAGGCTGTTTATTAGCCTCATGCTTTCTTCCTCGGTAGCTGTAATTGGCTGCGTGCTACAAGATCTTTTGAGAGAGTTACATATAATGTGACTGAAGGGCCAGAATCTAATGAAAGCTACTGGAGAGAAGACCTTTCTGATATGACTCTCTGTCGGCTTCCCCGAAGCCTGAGCTGTAGGTGCCTCTCTGTTTGCTTGCTTCAATTATCATACTAAGAGCCCAAATAAACAATCTCATTCTACAGCACAAGCATCTATATTATGTTTGTACAAAGAGAAAATTGTTGAAAAAGATGGAAGTGGGTGACATTGCCCATTTTATGTACAGAGCAAAATATGACCTTCATTGTTAGCACTGAATAAACACGAGAGGGCTGTGCTTGCTTCCTCTCCTCCTCTTCCTCTTCATTTTATTTTGACAAGATTAAAAATGGGGCTGGGCAGAGATTTCTCAATCCAATTCAGGGCTCCTGAGTAGATCCTGATTTCCATCCCAAACCATGTGTGTCCCATTGTCTTTAACTGGAAAACCAAAATAGCTGTAACTTTTGTTTTTTGCGTTGATAGAAGGGAAATTTTTGTGAGATGAGAGACCCTAAAGAGGGGGAGGAAACCTATCAAATTTCAGCCAGCTTGCTACCTTTAAAAGTGTGTGTGTGTGGGGGGGGTTCATCAAAGGAAAAGAAAAGAGATAAAGGCTGATGAAATCTGTGAATCCCTGCTTTAATATGGGCTCCAAACAAAAATCAATCTGTAAATTTGCTTTGTTTCAATCAAGAACTGAATCTGATCATTCTGCTTTTATTCAGTCCTCACACAAACCATGCTTATTTGGTTAGTAATTCAGGATTCTTACTAGTGTGTTGTAATTATGAAGCAGAGTGTAATTTTGCACTTGTCTCACCTTTGCATATGCGGAAACTGATACAGAGTTTATTGATGCTCCAGACAGAGTTCTTACATTGATGAGAATATTATTTTGCATAAAATTGCATAAGTTCCATTAATTGATCCAGACTAGGGAGAGTGATTTGCTTTAGAATGTGAATGGCTGAATGGGTTGCACATGTGTTTCCTAACCATCAGCCAGTCCTTCTCCATGTGCTGTCCATGTCTGCAGTTAGCTTCTCAAAGTGTGTGTATACTAGATACATTTTGTGTAGCTCTTTTTCTCACTCTTGACTAGAGGTTTGAAATCTTGTGATGCATTCAAATTCTTTGTTGAGATGTCTCATCAGGTCAAGGCAGTCTAAACTGACAAGAATAAAAAATCTAGTGAGTATTGGTTGCATCTTTATGGTGGAGCGCTCTAGTTTATGGAGGGAAAGGGGAAACAGCAATGGGTAGTTATTTTAGCCTCCATAGATTTTTCCAGTAATACTGCAAGCCTTTCTAAAACAATGGGAGCTTCTGGAAACACACATTTGAGGTCTCAAAAGGGTTGCTGGAATGTGTCACTGACCTACAGTCCAGGTTCCTAGGAGCTGGGAACTGAATAAACCTCCAGAGAGACATCTATGGGTGAAATATTGCAGACTGTAATCTCACCTCCATCTCATATGTTTTAAGACTTGCTAGCTGGTTCTATGCACTTCTCCTCAGATGCAGTGCATGACTGAATCCCTTGGTTAATATAGACCTTCTCTCCCCCCCCATTAAAATGAATATTCAAGTTCTTTCTCTGTTTTTCATCTAGCTCTTGATTTCACCATGTTTTCCTGTGCAATTCCCCCTCTCTCCCCCTCTGCTTTTTAAGAAACAAGCCTAGTGTTCATTCTTCTCTAATCTGATGCACACTGTATCCTAGCAGAATTCACAAAATGGCTTATTAGTTTTTTAAAAAATGCATTTTCTTTCAATTAAACAGTTTAAGCTTTCAAATCAACATGTTTCTGCAGCCTTAAATACCCAGCCTTATCTCTTTGATAGTAGCATTTTCTCCAGTATTTTTTGTAACAATCATTTCAGTTTCATGCTTTGAACATTTTATCGGATTAAGTTTTAGTACCTAGCCTGCCTGACTATTTTTTTTACACAACCACCTGTCTGTATTTTTCATTGTATTATATATATATAAATGAGAGAGAGAGAGAGAGAGAGAGAGAGGAGCATCCTGGCCAGCTCCTGACTGGTTGCCTCTGCGCATGCACCCCACCTGTCAGCTGATAGGTGGGCACATGTGCAGAGATGGTAGCAGCTCCTTCTTGTACTCCTTTACTATTTATTTTTTCTCAAATAAAGCTAAGATTTGATCTAGCAGTATTCTTTTGCTGCTAGAACTGCGACTATCAACATAACTGCTCCCTTTTTTAATTTGAGGCCTCAAAACCTGTTCTGGGGAGTTGGAAACTTTTACAGATGAGATGGAGGAATGCAGGGTAAGGATACACATGTATGACACACTTCAGACCTGTTCTTCTTTGTTGTGAAGTAGCAAGATATCTTGTGTTAGTCATGATGAGAGCATCTACATTTTCCAGATCTATGGTTGCTCCAACTGCACATTTAGTGTAAGTAACCTTCTCTGGTACCTGCACTGAGGTTTGGACCTCTACAGATTAGAAGAATTGGATAGGTTCTTTGTGTCTTTTGCCCGGTCCGCTGCTGAGCACTTCAGCAGCATGGAGCTACCATTGTGCCATTCCTGGAGTAACGTGAGACTGGGTAAGCTCACAGAGAGAGATAAGAGGATGGAGGGGAGAGTATTTAAGCTCCTCCTACCTTCTGCCTCTTCCTTTTTGGTAGTTGGAGAAGGTGGACACAGTGCTGCTTGGAGGAGATAATTGTTGCTGCATCACAGTGGCCGGATACCATTTTGGATGGGGGGGTTTGCATCGGCACCCCCCACCGTTTGATTGTTGGGTTTTGGCTTGGAAAGTTAGTTGCTGCCACTAGGGGGGTTCACTGCAAGATTTGTTAACACTGGGACTGCAGACTGCAAGTGTCAAGTGGTAAGGATATAGGACATAGTATAAATAGCAGCAGTTGATAGAATTATTGTACTGCAAGGTATTTTTGCAGAGTTGGTTTAGCAAGAGGATGAGTCTGTAGTGCTTTAGTAATTGGTTTAGGTCTTGCATTCAGAAGCAAGCATGTCCTCAAAAAAGGGACAGGTGGCCAAGAAGGGCAAGCAGCGTGCTAAAAAGAGGGTTGCCCCCCCAAGTTTCCCTGCCTCAGTCATCTTCAGATGAAGAGGTATGGCCGATATGGCAGCAACTGCAATAAAAAATGCAGCATTAGAAGCTGAGCAAAGAACTCAATATGCCTCACTGGTTAGTGTGTCACATCCTTGCCGTTCTGCCAGAGACGCTAGGAGCCACAGGAAGGCTAAACTTAAGGATTTGGTGGAAAACGTATCACACTTTTCTGCCTTAGAGGAGGATCGTGCAGCTGGGAAAGGGACTACTGCTTCAATGGTTGCACCACAGAGTGGGCAGGAGGAGGACATGCAAGGTATAGGATCCTCTGAATCTGAAAGGCCGGTCACTGCGAGGCAGAGAATGCGTGATGAGAGACAAGAAGCCATCTGGGTGGAAGACAGCAAGCCATCAACATCGGACATCACATGTGAGTTAGAGAATGCACAAAACACAGTGATGCCAATGCTAGTTTGGCCTTGGCCATTTAGTGGAAAGTTTAACACACCAGCTCACATTCCCCATGACATGCAGGGTCCAAGTGTTGGTGATCCCCAATGGCTGAGTATTAGTACCCCTTTAGATTCCTGGGCTTCCCTGTACATGCAGGCATGTTCTCTAGCATTCTTTGACCCAACACCGGGAGCAGGTGTATGGCCATTAATTGCATTTTAATCATTATATCTTTCATTGTATTTTAATTGAATTTTAACTGTTGTAAGCTGCCCAGAGACCTTTGGGTAGAGTGGGCAGCATATAAGTTAAATAAATAAATAAATAAATAAATAAATAAATAAATAAATAAATAAATAACCTTCAGTACTGGATATGGGCTATAACACAGTGCCTCTTGTGTTATTCCAGGGTAAGGGGACAATGCACAAGTTGCACAAGAAATATTTTGTTCAAGAGAAATTGCACAAGACAGACATCGTGTGGGAACATCTTGTGGAGATTGGGAAAAAAACCCTTTGATGCTAAAAAATACACTTGTTGCATACTTGTAGTGAAGGGCCATCAATGAGGATGTTCATTTATTGGCTCAGTGCTTCAGGTAGAGGTTGGGAGTTCGATTCCCCGCTTTGTCTAATTAATAGGTACTGGACTCGATCCATAGAGTCTCTTCCAGCTCTGCAGTTCTAAGATGATGATGGTTTTAGTTCACTGAAATATGTCATGCATTTGAATCCTGACAGTGGCAACTGTACTTAGCAGAGGTGTTCATCTCACTGCGTTCTGCTCTCAGTGGGAGCCTAAAGGGTTTAAAACTGTCTCTCTTTTCCTTGCAGTGGGATTTATCTGCAAACTCTTGTGACAGATGTCACAGGTTTTCTTGGGTGTTTTGTGACCATTTCTTTCTGGAAGAAACATCAGTTGTGCAGAATTAGTTGAATTCCTACACTAAATGGCATCTTTCCTTCATGAAAATGGCATTGGAGGGCTCAGAATCTGGCAGCTTATCATGTAAAAGAAGATATTAAAAATAAACAAAACCAGGAAAAACTAGACTAGTAATCTTTGCAAGATGCTGGGAAATCTTGCTGGTACATGGAATAATCAAAGAAAGGAGTCTCAGTGGGGTAAAACTCAGAAGATTTTCAAAAACAAGGGCCCTCCCCTCCCCAACTACCCTTTCTGTCCCTATTGCTTAGCTACTTTTTCAGATTTGCCCAACTTTATATATATTCCATGAAATTTTGCCGAGTTCTTTTAGAAAGAAAACAAAATGGCTGCCACAGTTTTTTGAATTTAAAAGAAAACTAAACAGAGAAGGAAGTGATACCCAAAATATTGGTTGGCTGAAAAGATCCTGGCATGTAAATGTAATAATTTTAGCTTCCATTTGTTTTGTTTTTTTAAAGTCATACAGTTCTTCCCAGGTGTTCTGATTTGTAATCAGCTTCTTGTATCTGATTGATTGCAAAAGTTGTAATCAGATGGCTACTTACCTGTGAGCATCATAATGGAGCATCATGGTGTTGTGCAGAGGACAGCTATAGTTGTTGTTTTTGAGTCTGAACAGAAAGAAAATGCTGACCTAGAGTGTCACAGAGCAGTCTCTTTCATTGAGCAGTGAATCTCAATGGCAACTTCCTGATGATAAACAAACTGACCTTAAATGTCTAGTGGTTTGTTTTGTTTAACAGCATATATATAAACAAACTGTATATGTATCAGCAGGGAAAGAAGCAAGTCCAATGAGCATTATGAGAAATAGTTTTGCTGTGTAATAATGTCAGATCCTGGACTTAATGGCCCTGGCATCTCCTACTTCTCTTTAGGTAATAACAAAAACAAAACAAAACAAAAATACCAGGGTTGACTGTGTTAGAAACCCCTCATGCTCTTTTGTTGTTGTTGTCGTTGCCTCTGCCCCCCCCCCCCATTTTGATCTCCCCACCCAGTGCCTGTCTGGTTGTCCCATGCCAACATGGTGCTCCAAAATCCACTCAGGCTGCTGTCTGAGTAGGTTGGCAGACCTTCCAATCAACAAGCCTACTGGCTGAGCAGCAGTTTAACTCAGTAGGTAGGCAGAAGAAGGAACAAGGGACAAGAACTCAGGTCACCCCATTGCATGGATTAGAACTGCTGATCTTCCACTTGAGAAGCCCAGTGGCCACCCTGATTAACCGCCGTTAGTAGCACCTTGCAGTCGGACCCTATTCTCCTGCTGTTGCTGATGCTTTGACAACCTCAGTTGCCTCCTGGGGACAAACTTACGTAACTTTGCAGGCAAATGTGATGCCCCAATGGGGCCAAAAGAGCCTACTTTCCTCCTGCCAACTTCCCTGAGTGCTCTGATGGGGCCCAAAAGCCTGCTTTCCTGCTGCCATGTGCCTGAATCCCAACGGGGCAACACACTCTACTTTGTTGCTGCCAATTTACCTCAGATGGGGCACAAAAGCTTGTCCAGGCATCGCCCCATCGCCTGGCTTGAGACTGTATAGTTTATCTTGTGCCAACAACAACCACCATCCTTTTTCTTCATCAGTAACAAAACAAACAACACCATCGCACAGCTTCAGACTGCAGAGCTGATCATCTGGTTTTCCAAAGCTGTCCTGGCTTCCCCATGCCAAGAGACTGCAGAGCTAAGAGGCCTGGGCCGACCCAAGCCCTTCCTGGTAGTCAAAAACAGCATACTTGACTAAATTAATAATTCTTTCTGGAGGCTTGTGTTTCATATGCCACCTTGATGGCAAACGGCACCCTATTGCTCATCGATGTTGAAGATTTCTGCCAGTACACACCCAATGGGCAAAGCCTACTCTGCTGCCAATTGCCTCGGTGCCCGATGCCTATTAAGACATGCTTTCTCGCCTGCTTTGGAGCCAACTACCACAGTGCTTGATGGAGCAATACACTCTGCTTTCACTCTGCTTTCAGAGCTTCTCTGATTTTCAACCTGAGCATCTTTCTTTCTTTGAAGGTTGTCAGCAAGTCTAGTTAGACATTAGTGGACAGGTGAGTCTCCTAGGCCAGGCTCCGCCCCACCCAAAGCCTTTCCAGGTGTCATTCCATCACCCCATCACTCAGCTTCAGAGGGCAGAGCTTGTCTGATTTTCAACCCGTGCCAAAGGGGCTGGCCTGTCTAAGCCTCTCCAAACCTCTGAGGGCTATCTTTATCATATCCGGGTGATCTCAGCAGCCAAGTTGCAAGCAATCCTCAGCTTTCCAGTTCTAAATGAGCATCTTTGTTGCCCCATCGCCCCATTGCCCTGCTTCAGATTGCAGAGCTGATCTGTTTCCGACAGCCCCAGGGCCCCGTGGATTAAGTGCTGTTAGTAGCACCAACCCTGTTCATTTGATGGTGCTGCTGGTGCTGTTGGAAATTGCAAGCAACCTCGGTTGTCTCCTGGGGGAAAAAACCTTTCCTTTGCAGGCAAATCTGATGTTGCTGAATAAGACCAGAGTCTGCTCTGCTGCCTTTTGCCTCAGTGCCCCGCTGGGGCAAGACACAGTACTTTGCTGCTGCCAACTACCTCAGTGCCCGATGCGGCCAAAAAAGTCTGCTTTCTGGCTGCCAACTACCTCAGTACACGATGGGCCAAAGGAGCCTGTTTTCTTGCTGCCAACTTCCTCAGTGCCTGACAGAGCAAAAAAAAAAAAAAAAAAAAAGCCTGCTGCGCTACCAAACACCTCCTTGCCTCCAGTCCCCCTGAGAGCAAACTCTACTTCACTGCAAATGTAATGCTGTGCTGAGCTGAAGACAAACTCGATGCCTCATGTATGTCTCTGCCAAAGGGACCTCTCATTCTGCTGGGGCTAAATATAACTCCCTAAATGCCATGGGCTTCTGTGCCGTGTGGTAAACTCTCCCAAGGGGACCCAATTTGTGGGTTATTAACTCAGAGTTCTGATATCCAATCTTCATCAAAGTTGGCAAGCATGTTGGGGAAAGACATAGAAAACTCTATTGTGATTATGGAGTCTTTAAGTACCTGGGGGGAGCTTTCCGGGGGGGTCTGATTTGTGACTATATAACTCAGGGGTCCATGATCCAGTGTTCACCAAACTTTCAGAGATTGTAGAAATCCATCTGAGGAAGCCTCCCTGTAAATTTGGTGTCTCCAGGCCATTCAGGACCAGTGTTACAGCCATTTAAAGTGCAGATGAATTGACAGATCAATTCATCGATTTGTCAAAGAATATACGTATATTCATATTCATTGATTCGTTAACCTCGACAAATAACAGATCAAAATGAATCACCAAATTTTTAATCCATCCCCATCTCTAGACAAAACCAAAGTAACAGCTCTGGCAAAACCTTTTTGTTGTGGGTGTTCTAGCTCCTTGCAACCACCTTCAACAAGATCTAGTCTCTCTCACATACCCTAAGAGCCACTTTGCTACGTGATGACACACACCAGAGAATAGAGAAAATTTGAGACATATTTAGAGCAAAATAAAACATCTGCGACCTGCGGGATACAAAAAATTAAATTATTCTACATAGAAAAAGTCCAGGCTTCCCCATGCTTAACCTTATAACATCTGTTGTTTTTGTTATTGTTGTTTAGTCGTTAAGTCATGTCTGACTCTTTGTGACACCATGGACCAGAGCACTCCAGGACCTCCTGTCTTCCACTGCCTCCCAGAGTTGGATCACATTTATGTTGCTAGCTTCGGTGACTCTGTCCAACCATCTCATTCTCTGTCATCCCCTTCTCCTCTTGCCTTCACACTTTCCCAACATCCGGGTCTTTTCCAGGGAGTCTTCTCATCACATGGCCAAAGTATCGAAGCCTCAGCTTCAGAATGTGTCCTTCCAGTGAGCACTCAGGGTTGATTTCCTTTAGAATGGATAGGTTTGTTCTCCTTGCAGTCCAGGGAACTCTCAAGAGTCTCCTCCAGCACCACAATTCAAAAGCATCAATTCTTCGGTGGTCAGTTTTCTTTATGGTCCAGCTCTCACTTCCATACATCGCTACTGGAAAAATCTTAGCTTTGACTATGCAGACCTTTGTCGGCAAGGTAATGTCTTTGCTTTTTAAGATGTTGTTGAGGTTTATTATCACTTTCATCCCAAGAAGGAGGCATCTTTTAATTTCATGGCTGTTGTCACCATCTGCAGTGATCATGGAGCCCAAGAAGGTAAAATCTGCCTCCATATCTTCCCCTTCTATTTGCCGGGAGGTGATGGGACCAGTGGCCATTATCTTAGTTTTTTTTAATGTTGAGCTCAGACCATTTTTTGCACTCTCCTTTTTCACCCTCATTAAGAGGCTCTTTAATTCCTCTTCACTTTCTGCCATCAGAGTGGTATCATCTGCATTACAGAGGTTATTTATATTTCTTCCCACAATCTTAATTCCGGCTTGGGATTCAACCAGTCCAGCCTTTCACATGAAGTATTCAGCATATAAATTAAATAAGCAGGGAGACAATATACAGCCTTGTACTCTTTTCCCAATTTTGAACCAATCACTTGTTCCATATCCAGTTCTAACTGTTGCTTCCTGTCCCACATATAGGTTTCTCAGGAGATAGATAAGGTGGTCAGGCACTCCCATTTCTTTAAGAACTTGCCATAGTTTGCTGTACTCCACACAGTCAAAGGCTTTTGTGTAGTCAATGAAGCAGAAGTAGATGTTTTTCTGGAATTCTCTGGCTTTCTCCATAATCCAGCATATGTTAGCAATTTGCTCTCTAGTTCCTCTGCCCCTTCAAAATCCAGCTTGTACTTCTGGGAGTTCTTAGTCCACATACTGCTGAAGCCTGCCTTGATGGGTATTTTTGCATAACCTTGCTAGTGTGTGAAATGAGTGTAATTGTACAGTAGTTGGAGCATTCTTTGGTACTCCCCTTCTTTGGGATTGGGATGTAGTCTGGTCTTTTCCAGTCCTCTGGCCACTGCTGAGTTTTCTAAACTTGCTGGCATATGGAATGTAGCACCTTAACGGCATCATCTTTTAAGATTTTAAATAGTTCCACTGGGATGCCATCACCTCTACTGGCCTTGTTGTTAGCCATGCTTTCTAAGGCACACTTGACTTCACTCTCCAGGATGTCTGGCTCCAGGTCAGCAACCACACTATCTGGGTTTTCCCAGATCTTTCTGGTATAATTCTTTTGTGTATTCTTGACACCTCTTCTTAATGTCTTCTGCTTCTTTTATGTCCCTGTTAGGTCCATTTCCTTTTCTTTTGTATGGTTTTTGTTGCTGCCTCCTGTACAATATTACAAGCCTTCATCCATAGTTCTTCAGGCACTCTGTCCACCAAATCTAGTTCCTTAAATCTGTTCTTCACTTCCACTTGGATTTGGTTTAGATTTTACCTGACTAGTCCAGTGGTTTTTCTCTTCAGTTTACGCTTCAATTTTGCTATGAGAAGCTGATGATCAGGGCCACAATCAGCTCCAGTTCTTGTTTGTGCTGACTGTCTAGAGCTTCTCCATCTTTGGCTGCAGTGAACATAATCAATCTGATTTCGGTATTGCCCATCTGGTGATGGCCATGTGTAGAGTCACCTCTTGTGTTGTTGTCAACGTATGTTTGTGATGACCAGCTTGTTCTCTTGACAAAACTCTATTAGCCTTTGCCCTTCTTTGTTTTGAACTCCAGAGCCAAACTTACCTGTTCCTTTTATCTCTTGACTCCCTACTTTAACATTCCAGTCCCCTAGAATAATAACATATTTCTTTGGTGTCAATTCTAGATGGTGTTGTAAGTCTTCATAGAATTGTCAATTTCAGTGTCTTCAGCATTGGTGGTTGGTGCATAAAAGTGGATTACTGTGATGCTGAAAAGTCTGTTTTGGATTTGTATTGAAATCAGTCTATCATTTTTGAGATTGTACCCCAGTACAGCTTTTCCCACTCTTTTGTTGACTATGAGGGCTTTTCCATTTCTCCTATGGGATTCTTGCCCACAATAGTAGATATGATAATCATCGGAATTAAATTCACCCATTCCCATCCATTTTAGTTCACTGACACCCAGGATGTCAATGTTTATTCTTGCCATTTCCTGTTTGACCACATCGAGCTTACCAAGGTTCATAGATCTTACATTCCAGTTTCCTATGCAGTATTCTTCTTTGCAGCATTGGACTTTCCTTTCACTTCCAGGCGCGTCCACAGTTGAGCGTCCTTTCGGTTTTGACCCAACCACTTCATTAGCTCTGGAGCTACTCGTACTTGTCCTCTACTCTTCCTCAGTAGTATGTTAGATGCATTCCAACCTGAGGGTCCCATCTTCCAGCTTCATGTCTTTTAGCCTTTTTTTTCTGTTCATGGGGTATTCTTGGCAAAGATACTGGAGTGGCATTGCCAATTCCTACTCCAGTTGCGTTTAGTCAGAACTCTCCACTATGACCTGTCTGTCTTGGGTGTCCTTGCAAGGCATAGCCCATAGCTTCTCTGAATTACTCAAGCCCCTTCGCCATGAGAAGGCAGCAATCTGTCAAGGGATTATGGCATATAGTTGCTTATTGAAGCAGCAGCCAAGTAAGTATGGCATATAGTTGCTGCTAAAATACTTTGATTTTAACTAGGCCAACTCTATTGCAAAACCAGGGGTAAGTTGACAGTGTAGTCACATCCATACTTGACTG